>NC_041384.1:480080376-480274854 GCF_002162155.2 Triticum dicoccoides | reverse complement strand
GGACTGTTGTTTCAACCTTAGGGGCCGTATTGATCACGTATTTTCACGGGCATTTTTCTTTTTGTTTATTTTATTTCTCGCTCCCACTGACATAAGGGTCCCAGGCTGATGGTGGCCCCGTGCTGATGTGTCATACAAGAGAGTACGCGATACGTACGCAATGTGTAGAGTCAGGACTGTTGTTTCAACCTCAGGGACCGTATTGATCACGTATTTTCATGTACCAGGACCGTATTGAAGCAATATGCAAGTTTCAGGACCAAGTTGAACGTGGCCAGCGACTATGAGGACTATAGATGCAATTATCTCGATGATACGCGGTACTTTTGCAGATCCAAATTCTTGTGGGTTCCAAACGAAGGGTACCATTATCAGTTTATCACCCATGGTGATTTTCATGAGTCATCATTGTTAATCTACCTGATGTTCGTTTCTCCACTCGAGATCACATCACTCGGGTCGGCAGCCGCAGGTGCGGCAGTTTTATACGGGACGTGTTGAGAAACGAGGGAAGCAGGATTGGCGGGAAGCAATGTTGGATATACTAGATGATACCCCGCACGTTGCTACGGGGTCTCTTTGTTGGCATTAAAATAACTTAAATTTTTTATATAACTGCAAATCAGCATTATAAATTCCAAGGTGAACAATGTGACAAAAGAGAACAGTTTATCCGTAATGTGGTGGCTTGCTCGCGCAGATTTGGGTCGGCGGTCGTTGGTTCGAAGCTTGGTGGCGACGGGCATTTTTCTTTTTGTTTATTTTATTTCTCGCTCCCACTGACATATGGGTCCCAGGCTGATGGTGGCCCCGTGCTGATGTGTCATACAAGAGAGTACGCGATACGTATGCAATGTGTAGAGTCAGGATTGTTGTTTCAACCTCAGGGACCGTATTGATCACGTATTTTCACGGGCATTTTTCTTTTTGTTTATTTTATTTCTCGCTCCCATTGACATATGGGTCCCAGGCTGATGGTGGCCCCGTGCTGATGTGTCATACAAGAGAGTACGCGATACGTACGCAATGTGTAGAGTCAGGACTGTTGTTTCAACCTCAGGGGCCGTATTGATCACGTATTTTCATGTACCAGGACCGTATTGAAGCAATACGCAAATTTCAGGACCAAGTTGAACGTAGCCAGCGACTATGAGGACTATAGATGCAATTATCTCGATGATACGCGGTACTTTTGCGGATCCAAATTCTCGTGGGTTCCAAACAAAGGGTACCATTATCAATTTATCTCCCATGGTGATTTTCATGAGTCATCATTGTTAATCTACCTGATGTTCGTTTCTCCACTCGAGATCACATCACTCGGGTCGGCAGCCGCAGGTGCGGCAGTTTTATACGGGACGTGTTGAGAAACGAGGGAAGCAGGATTGGCGGGAAGCAATGTTGGATATACTAGATGATACCCCGCACGTTGTTGCGGGGTCTCTTTGTTGGCATTAAAATAACTTAAATTTTTTATATAACTGCAAATCAGCATTATAAATTCCAAGGTGAACAATGTGACAAAAGAGAATAGTTTATCCACGGGTAGTAGACTGGGTCTTGTCGATGTACGACCAAAGTATAGATATCAATACCAGGACCGTATTGATCACGTATTTTCATGTACCAGGACCGTATTGAAGCAATACGCAAGTTTCAGGACCAAGTTGAACGTGGCCAGCGACTATGAGGACTATAGATGCAATTATCTCAATGATACGCGGTACTTTTGCGGATCCAAATTCTCGTGGGTTCCAAACGAAGGGTACCATTATCAGTTTATCACCCATGGTGATTTTCATGAGTCATCATTGTTAATCTACCTGATGTTCGTTTCTCCACTCGAGATCACATCACTCGGGTCGACAGCCGCAGGTGCGGCAGTTTTATACGGGACGTGTTGAGAAACGAGGGAAGCAGGACTGGCGGGAAGCAATGTTGGATATACTAGATGATACCCCGCACGTTGCTGCGGGGTCTCTTTGTTGGCATTAAAATTGTTGGGGAACGTAGTAATTTCAAAAAAAATCTACGCACACGCAAGATCATGGTGATGCATAGCAACGAGAGGGGAGAGTGTGATCTATGTACCCTTGTAGACCGACAACGGAAGCGTTAGCACAACGTGGTTGATGTAGTCGTACGTCTTCACGGCCCGACCGATCAACCACCGAAACTACGGCACCTCCGAGTTCTAGCACACGTTCAGCTCGATGACGATCCCCGGACTCCGATCCAGCAAAGTGTCGGGAAAGAGTTCCGTCAGCACGACGGCGTGGTGACGATCTTGATGTACTACCGTCGCAGAGCTTCGCCTAAGCACCGCTACAATATTATCGAGGACTATGGTGGAAGGGGACACCACACACGGCTAAGAATATGATCACGTGGATCAACTTGTCTGTCTATGGGGTGCCCCCTGCCCCCGTATATAAAGGAGCAAGGGAGGAGGAGGCCGGCCCTAGGAGGGGGCGCGCCAAGTGTGGAGTCCTACTAGGACTCCCTAGTCCTAGTAGGATTCCACCTCCCATATGGAATAGGAAAAGAGGAAGGGAAAAGGAGAAGGAAGGAAGGGGGCGCCCCCCTTCCCTAGTCCAATTCGGACCAGACCAAGGGGAGGGGTGCCGCCACCCTTGAGGCCCTTTTTCTTCTTTCCCATATGGCCCAATAAGGCCCAATGCGTATTCCCGTAACTCTCCGGTACTCCGAAAAATACCCGAATCACTCAGAATCTTTCCGATGTCCGAATATAGTCGTCCAATATATCGATCTTTACGTCTCGACCATTTCGAGACTCCTCGTCATGTCCCCGATCTCATCCGGGACTCCGAACTCCTTCGGTACATCAAAACTCATAAACTCATAATATAACTGTCATCGAAACCTTAAGCGTGCGGACCCTACGGGTTCGAGAACAATGTAGACATGACCGAGACACGACTCTGGTCAATAACCAATAGCGGAACCTGGATGCTCATATTGGCTCCTACATATTCTACGAAGATCTTTTATCGGTCAGACCGCATAACAACATACGTTGTTCCCTTTGTCATCGGTATGTTACTTGCCCGAGATTCGGTCGTCGGTATCTCAATACCTAGTTCAATCTCGTTGCCGGCAAGTCTCTTTACTCGTTTCGTAATACATCATCTCGCAACTAACTCATTAGTTGCAATGCTTGCAAGGCTTATGTGATGTGCATTACCGAGAGGGCCCAGAGATACCTCTCCGACAATCAGAGTGACAAATCCTAATCTCGAAATACGCCAACCCAACATGTACCTTCGGAGACACCTGTAGAGCACCTTTATAATCACCCAGTTACGTTGTAACGTTTGGTAGCACACAAAGTGTTCCTCCGGCAAACGGGAGTTGCATAATCTCATAGTCATAGGAACATGTATAAGTCATGAAGAAAGCAATAGCAACATACTAAAAGATCGGGTGCTAAGCTAATGGAATGGGTCATGTCAATCAGATCATTCACCTAATGATGTGATCCCGTTAATCAAATAACAACTCTTTGTCCATGGTCAGGAAACATAACCATCTTTGATTAACGAGCTAGTCAAGTAGAGGCATACTAGTGACACTTTGTTTGTCTATGTATTCACACATGTATTATGTTTCCGGTTAATACAATTCTAGCATGAATAATAAACATTTATCATGATATAAAGAAATAAATAATAACTTTATTATTGCCTCTAGGGCATATTTCCTTCAGTCTCCCACTTGCACTAGAGTCAATAATCTAGTTCACATCGCCATGTGATTCAACACTAATAGTTCACATCACCATGTGATTAACACCCATGGTTCACATCGTCATGTGACCTATACCCAAAAAGGTTTACTAGAGTCAATAATCTAGTTCACATCGTTTATGTGATTAACACCCAAAGAGTACTAAGGTGTGATCATGTTTTGCTTGTGAGATAATATTAGTCAACGGGTCTGTCACATACAGATCCGTAAGTATTTTGCGAATTCTATGTCTACAATGCTTTGCACGGAGCTACTCTAGCTAATTGCTCCCACTTTCAACATGTATCTAGATCGAGACTTAGAGTCATCCAGATCTGTGTCAAAACTTGCATCGACGTAACTTTTTACGACGAACCTTTTGTCACCTCCATAATTGAGAAATATTTCCTTATTCCACTAAGGATAATTTTGACCGCTGTCCAGTAATCTACTCTTAGATCACTATTGTACTCCCTTGCTTAACACAGTGTAGGGTATACAATAGATCTGGTACACAGCATGGCATACTTTATAGAACATATGGCTGAGGCATAGGGAATGACTTTCATTCTCTTTCTATCTTCTGTCGTGCTCGGGCTTTGAGTCTTACTCAATTTCACACCTTGTAACACAGCCAAGAACTCTTTCTTTGACTGTTCCATTTTTGAACTACTTCAAAATATTGTCAAGGTATGTACTCATTGAAAAAACTTATCAAGCGTCTTGATCTATCTCTATAGATCTTGATGCTTAATATGTAAGAAGCTTCACCGAGGTCTTTCTTTGAAAAACTTCTTTCAAAATACTCCTTTATGCTTTGCAGAATAATTCTACATTATTTCCGATCAACAATATGTCATTCACATATACTTATCAGAAATGTTGTAGTGCTCCCACTCACTTTCTTGTAAATACAGGCTTCACCGCAAGTCTGTATAAATCTATATGCTTTGATCATACTATCAAAGCGTTTATTCCAACTCCGAGATGCTTGCACCAGTCCATAGATGGATCGCTGGAGCTTGCTTATTTTGTTAGCACCTTTAGGATTGACAAAACCTTCTGGTTGCATCATATACAACTCTTTATTTAAGAAATCCATTAAGGATTGCAGTTTTGTTATCCATTTGCCAGATTTCATAAAATGCGCAATTGCTAACATGATTTGGACAGACTTTTAAGCATCGATACGAGTGAGAAAATCTCATCGTAGTCAACACCTTGAACTTTGTCAAAAAAACCTTTTGCGACAATTCTAGCTTTGTAGATATTAACACTACTATCAGCGTCCGTCTTCCTCTTGAAGATCCATTTATTTTCTATGGCTTGCCGATCATCGGGCAAGTCAACCAAAGTCCATACTTTGTGCTCATATATGGATCCCATCTCAGATTTCATGGCCTCAAGCCATTTTGCGGAATCTGGGCTCACCATCGCTTCTTCATAGTTCGTAGGTTCATCATGATCTAGTAACATGACTTCCAGAACGGGATTACCGTACCACTCTGGCGCGGATCTCACTCTGGTTGATCTACGAGGTTCAGTAGTATCTTGTTCTGAAGTTTCATGATCATTATCATTAGCTTCCTCACTAATTGGTGTAGGTGTCACAGAAACAGGTTTCTGTGATGTACTACTTTTCAATAAGGGAGTAGGTACAGTTACCTCGTCAAGTTCTACTTTCCTCCCACTCACTTCTTTCGAGAGAAACTCCTTCTCTAGAAAGTTTCCGAATTTAGCAACAAAAGTCTTGCCTTTGGATCTGTGATAGAAGGTGTATCCAATAGTTTCCTTTGGATATCCTATGAAGACACATTTCTCCGATTTGAGTTCGAGCTTATCAGGTTGAAGCTTTTTCACATAAGCATCGCAACCCCAAACTTTCAGAAACGACAACTTTGGTTTCTTGCCAAACCACAGTTCATAAGGCGGCGTCTCAACGGATTTTGATGGTGCCCTATTTAACGTGAATGCGGCTGTCTCTAGAGCGTATCCCCAAAACGATAGCGGTAAATCAGTAAGAGACATCATAGATCGTACCATATCTAGTAAAGTACGATTACTACGTTCGGACACACCATTATGCTGTGGTGTTCCGGGTGGCGTGAGTTGCGAAACTATTCCACATTGTTTCAAATGTACACCAAACTCGTAACTCAAATATTCTCCTCCACGATCAGATCGTAGGAATTTTATTTTCTTGTTACGATGATTTCCAACTTCACTCTGAAATTCTTTGAACTTTTCAAACGTTTCAGACTTGTGTTTCATTGAGTAGATATACTCATATCTGCTCAAATCATCTGTGAAGATCAGAAAATAATGATACCTGTCGCGAGTCTCAATATTCATCGGACCACATACATCAGTATGTATGATTTCCAACAAATTTGTTGCTCGCTCCATTGTTCCGAAGAACGGAGTCTAAGTCATCTTGCCCATGAGGCATGGTTCGCAAGCATCAACTGATTCATAATCAAGTGATTCCAAAAGCCCATCAGCATGGAGTTTCTTCATGCGCTTTACACCAATATGACCTAAACAGCAGTGCCACAAATAAGTTGCACTATCAATATTAACTTTGCATCTTTTGGTTTCAATATTATGATTATGTGTATTACTACGATCGAGATCCAACGAACTATTTTCATTGGGTGTGTAACCATATAAGGTTTTATTCATGTAAACAGAACAACAATTTATTCTCTTACTTAAATGAATAACCGTATTACAATAAACATGATCAAATCATATTCATGCTCAACGCAAACACCAAGTAACACTTATTTAGGTTCAACACTAATCCCAAAAGTATAGGGAGTGTGCGATGATGATCATATCAATCTTGGAACCACTTCCAACACACATCGTCACTTCACCCTTAACTAGTCTCTGTTTATTCTGCAACTCCCATTTCGAGTTACTAATCTTACAACTGAACTAGTATCAATTACTGAGGGGTTTCTATAAACACTAGTAAAGTACACATCAATAACATGTATATCAAATATACTTATGTTCACTTTGTCATCCTTCTTATCTGCCAATCACTTGGGGTAGTTCCGCTTCCAGTGACCAGTCCCTTTGCAGTAGAAACACTTAGTCTCAGGCTTAGGACCAGACTTGGGCTTCTTCACTTGAGCAGCAACTTGCTTGTTGTTCTTCTTGAAGTTCCCCTTCTTCCCTCTGCCCTTTTCTTGAAACTAGTGGTCTTGTCTACCATCAACACTTGATGCTCTTTCTTGATTTCTACCTTCATCGATTTCATCATCATGAAAAGCTCGGGAGTCGTTTTCGTCATCCCTTGCATACTATAGTTCATCACGAAGTTCTACTAACTTGGTGATGGTGACTAGAGAATTCTGTCAATCACTATCTTATCTGGAAGATTAACTCCCACGTGATTCAAGCGATTGTAGTACTCAGACAATTTGGGCCCATGCTCACTAGTTGAGCGATTCTCCTCCATCTTTTAGCTACAGAACTTGTTGGAGACTTCATATCTCTCAACTCGGGCATTTGCTTGAAATATTAACTTCAACTCCTAGAACATCTCATATGCTCCATGACGTTCAAAACGTCTTTGAAGTCCAGATTCTAAGCCATTAAGCATGGTGCACTAAACTATCAAGTAGTCATCATATTGAGCTAGCCAAACGTTCATAACGTCTGCATCTGCTCCTGCAATAGATCTGTCACCTAGCGGTGCATCAAGGACATAATTCTTCTATGCAGCAATGAGGATAAACCTCAGATCACGGATCCAATCCGCATCATTGCTACTAACATCTTTCAACACAATTTTCTCTAGGAACATATCAAAATAAACACATGAAAGCAACAACGCGAGCTATTGATCTACAACATAGATATGCTAATACTACCAGGACTAAGTTCATGATAAATTAAAGTTCAATTAATCATAATACTTAAGAACTCCCACTTAGATAGACATCCCTCTAATCCTCTAAGTGATCATGTGATCCAAATCAACTAAACCATGTCCGATCATCACGTGAGATGGAGTAGTTTTATTGGTGAACATCGCTATGTTGATCATATCTTCTATATGATTCACGCTCGACCTTTCGGTCTCCGTGTTCCGAGGCCATATCTGTATATGCTTGGCTCGTCAAGTATAACCTGAGTATTCTGTGTGTACAACTGTTTTGCACCCGTTGTATTTGAACGTAGAGCCTATCACACCCGATCCTCACGTGGTGTCTCAGCACGAAGAACTTTCGCAACGGTGCATACTCAGGGAGAACACTTCTTGATAATTATTGAGAGATCATCTTATAATGCTACCGTCAATCAAAGCAAGATAAGATGCATAAAAGATAAACATCACATGCAATCAATATAAGTGATATGATATGGCCATCATCATCTTGTGCTTGTGATCTCCATCTTCGAAGCACCGTCGTGATCATCATCGTCACCGGTGCGACACCTTGATCTCCATCGTAGCATCATTGTCGTCTCGCCAATCTTATGCTTCCACGACTATCGCTACCGCTTAGTGATAAAGTAAAGCATTACAACGCGATTGCATTGCATACAATAAAGTGACAACCATATGGCTCCTGCCAGTTGCCGATAACTCGGTTACAAAACATGATCATCTCATACAATAAAATTTAACATCATGTCTTGACCATATCACATCACAACATGCCCTGCAAAAACAAGTTAGACGTCCTCTACTTTGTTGTTGCATGTTTTACGTGGCTGCTACGGGCTTAAGCAAGAACCAATCTTACCTACGCATCAAAACCACAACGATAGTTTGTCAAGTTGGTGTTGTTTTAACCTTCACAAGGACCAGGCGTAGCCACACTCCGTTCAACTAAAGTTGGAGAAACTGTCACCCGCTAGCCACCTTTGTGCAAAGCACGTCGGGAGAACCGGTCTCGCGTAAGCGTACGCGTAATGTCGATCCGGGCCGCTTCGTCCAACAATACCGCCGAACCAAAGTATGACATGCTGGTAAGCAGTATGACTTATATCGCCCACAACTCACTTGTGTTCTACTCGTGCATATAACATCAACATATAAAACCTAGGCTCGGATGCCACTGTTGGGGAACGTAGTAATTTCAAAAAAATTCCTACGCACACGCAAGATCATGGTGATGCATAGCAACGAGAGGGGAGAGTGTGATCTATGTACCCTTGTAGACCGACAACGGAAGTGTTAGCACAACGTGGTTGATGTAGTCGTACGTCTTCACGGCCCGACCGATCAAGCACCGAAACTACGGCACCTCCGAGTTCTAGCACACATTTAGCTCGATGACGATCCCCGGACTCCGATCCAGCAAAGTGTCGGGGAAGAGTTCCGTCAGCACGACGGCGTGGTGACGATCTTGATGTACTACCGTCGCAGGGCTTCGCCTAAGCACCACTACAATATTATCGAGGACTATGGTGGAAGGAGGCACCGCACACGGCTAAGAATATGATCACGTGGATCAACTTGTCTGTCTATGGGGTGCCCCCTGCCCCCATATATAAAGGAGCAAGGGAGGAGGAGGCCGGCCCTAGGAGGGGGCGCGCCAAGTATGGAGTCCTACTAGGACTCCCTAGTCCTAGTAGGATTCCACCTTCCATATGGAATAGGAAAAGAGGAAGGGAAAAGGAGAAGGAAGGAAGGGGGCGCCCCCCTTCCCTAGTCCAATTCGGACCAGACCAAGGGGAGGGGTGCGGCCACCCTTGAGGCCCTTTTTCTTCTTTCCCCTATGGCCCAATAAGGCCCAATACGTATTCCCGTAACTCTCCGGTACTCCGAAAAATACCCGAATCACTCAGAATCTTTCCGATGTCCAAATATAGTCATCCAATATATCGATCTTTACGTCTCGACCATTTCGAGACTCCTCGTCATGTCCCCGATCTCATCCGGGACTCCGAACTCCTTCGGTACATCAAAACTCATAAACTCATAATATAACTGTCATCGAAACCTTAAGCGTGCGGACCCTACGGGTTCGAGAACAATGTAGACATGACCGAGACACGTCTCCGGTCAATAACCAATAGCGGAACCTGGATGCTCATATTGGCTCCTACATATTCTACGAAGATCTTTTATCGGTCAGACCGCATAACAACATACGTTGTTCCCTTTGTCATCGGTATGTTACTTGCCCGAGATTCGATCGTCGGTTTCTCAATACCTAGTTCAATCTCGTTACCGGCAAGTCTCTTTACTCGTTTCGTAATACATCATCTCGCAACTAACTCATTAGTTGCAATGCTTGCAAGGCTTATGTGATGTGCATTACCGAGAGGGCCCAGAGATACCTCTCCGACAATCGAAGTGACAAATCCTAATCTCGAAATACGCCAACCCAACATGTACCGTCGGAGACACCTGTAGAGCACCTTTATAATCACCCAGTTACGTTGTGACGTTTGGTAGCACACAAAGTGTTCCTCCGGCAAACGGGAGTTGCATAATCTCATAGTCATAGGAACATGTATAAGTCATGAAGAAAGCAATAGCAACATACTAAACGATCGGGTGCTAAGCTAATGGAATGGGTCATGTCAATCAGATCATTCACCTAATGATGTGATCCCGTTAATCAAATAACAACTCTTTGTCCATGGTCAGGAAACATAACCATCTTTGATTAACGAGCTAGTCAAGTAGAGGCATACTAGTGACACTCTGTTTGTCTATGTATTCACACATGTATTATGTTTCCGGTTAATACAATTCTAGCATGAATAATAAACATTTATCATGATATGAGGAAATAAATAATAACTTTATTATTGCCTCTAGGGCATATTTCCTTCAAAAATAACTTAAATTTTTTATATAACTGCAAATCAGCATTATAAATTCCAAGGTGAACAATGTGACAAAAAAGAACAGTTTCTCCACGGGTAGTAGACTGGGTCTTGTCGATGTACGGCCAAAGTATAGATATCAATGTCTAATCATTGTATGACCAATGCTTCAGTGTGAATAGGATTTCTGTGAATTGCACTATAGTGCATCAGAATATCAAAGTGTGGAACACTGCCTTGATACTAAGAAAGGCTTATTCTATTTTTTTCCCTTTGTATTATAGGAGTAGATCTTCAATTCCCATTGATTAAGAATAACAACCTGTTTGGCATCATTACTTCTCACAGTATAAATTCAAGCAAAAGTGGAATGTGTCTGAATCGATTAGCAAAACATGGACCAATAAGTAGCGACCTAATAAATAGAAGACTGGGATTAAACGTGCTCACAAACATAACCTCTATGGAGATGAAAAGATTAATAAGGTGAGTGACTTATACAATTCTGAAGATATTTGACAAAAGCAAACAGGAAATCGCATCTATTGGATGCCTCCGGTGTCCTGTAGTTTCGAATTCTTGCAAAAATAAATAAATCAATTGAAATTGTAGACAATTAGGTGTACAGGGAAAACTGGCCACTTCTTCCGGTGGCTAGGAGTGATGTATACACATCCCTAGCCTTGATAGCTCCTCCTTCTCACAATTTAGAGAGATGAATGAACTTGAAGCTGAAATGATGGACCTGTAGAGCAGTTTCAGCAGTGTTTTAATAGTGGTGGAGAACTGTTTTCGAGCAAGGTAGGAGGGAGACGAAGGGGAAAGATATGTAACCTGTTAAGTATATCTGTACGCCCTTTTCACTGTACTGCGTGACACCGTAAGCACCTGGTTCTCAAATTCTCAGTTGAACCTGAACATGCAGAGGTTTAGAACATTAGGAACCTGAACATGGCACACCTAGGGAAAAACAGAGAAGAACTGTCATGCAGCACGCCATCATCTAGGATCCCATCTTTATGAGTGATTGTAAGCACCAAAAATCATAGACATCACAAATGACAACACCAAGTGAAGGCAATCGCGTTAAGGGGAAGAGATGCTAACCGTCTTCTTGAAGCTGGGCTTGCGGGCATTGATATCCACGGAAAGGAGGCAGGGGGAGGCCGGCGAGCTTCTCCTCCGCGGCAGGGAGGGTCTCATCCGGTGCGTGCGTCCCAGGCCGTCGGCGCGAGGAGAAACCATAGGGGAGGCATGGCGTGCACAGAGAATAAATCGGCTGCGAGGTGATGGCTTGCCGGCCATGGCGGCGGCGAGGAGTGGCCGGCAAGGAGGCGTGGAGATACTGGCGACCTGCTCCTTCCCGAGGCCACCTTGATGGATCCCGCACAAACCGGGGCCGCAAGTCGCGTCCGCCGTGTCTGGCGCGTCCGATGCCGCTGCTGCGAGGAGGACCCGGAGCGGAGGAACAACCGGAGGGACGGGTCTGAACATCGTCGTGGGGAGGCCGGCAGTAGAAGGAGGACCCGAAGTTGGTGGAAAAGATTGGGAAAGGTTGTTTAGGGTTTCGCGGACGCCGTCTTGACCACGCAGTCGCCACATCCACAAGGGAAACGTATTTGTAGCCCCGGTGAGGATGGAAGCGCAAGAGTGAGGAAAGTAGAGGGCAGGGGAAGCGAAGAATGAGAAGCGGCCAGGGAGGAGAAGCGGAGAAGGCCAACCTCCTTGGTTCGTGGCTCATTGAATTGGATAGGTAATGCATGGCTTGAATTTGGGGGGGAAGAAAAGGTCGGTTCACACCCGAGGAGGTGGGCTTGCGCCTTGCGGTGGGAATGCATGGTTGTGAGGTGGCTACTTTGCTGATGTGTACATGCTGCATGTCAAGATAAATCACTTAGTGGGGATGAACTTCTTAAGTATATAGGATTCCCAACTATATTTAACGGACAAAGTAATGCGTGCGTGCAAAACGATCGGTGGTCAGGCCAACTCCACCGCACGACCCCAAAACGGATGTTCGTTTTATCCAGATTCTGTCCGTTTGGGTAGGGATTTGGGGTCGTGGGGCGCGCGACCGCATCCATTTGCCTCATCTTGTCCGTGTCTATTTTAAAAATCAAAAACAACATTTCAAATGTCAAGCCCTAGTTCAGGTCAGCGGCTCCGGTTCATCACACCGGCAACAGAGCCAGCGGCCTAGACGGCCATCGTCGGCATCAGCCAGCGGCCGGCAACACAGCCAGCCTCCAAAATGAATAGTTGTCCTCGCCGGCAACACAGCCAGCGGCCGGCAACACAGCGGGCCCCCAAAATGAATGTTTTCTCGCCGGCACACAGCCAGCGGCCCAGCGGGCGGGTGGCACCCATGCCAGCCTCCAAAAAGAACGCCCATGGCCGATTGGACGACCTAGTTCAGGCCTTCGGCGTCGAGCATCTCCTTCTGCTTGGCCTCGAACCAGGCCCTCGTCTTGTCGCTCATCTTCGACAAGTCCACGCTCATGATCGCAAGGGCCATCTCCTTCGCTTTGGTGGCGGCATTCGTTGCCTCGATGTCGAGCTGCCTCTGCCTGGCCTTGACGTTGTCGGCCTCGATATCGAGCTGCCTCTGCCTGGCCTTGACGTTGTCGGCCTCGATGTCGAGCTGCCTTTGCCAGGGCGCCTCCTCCATGTCGAGCTGCCTTTGTCGGGCCGCCTCCTCCATGTCGATCTTCCTCCTCTTGGCCACCTCCTCCATCTCAAGTTTTTTTCTTTGAAGGTCTAGGTATTGCTTCATTTGCTCCTCCTTGCTTTGTCGCTTCTTCTCGTCCCTCACATCCTTTTGGGACATCATGACATGCAAAGTGTCATGCAATGCCATGGATGAGGCATCACGTATGTCATCAACCTTGGAGTTGGTCTTGCCCCTCGGCCTCTTCAACGCCTCGCCATCTCCACCTACGACGAACTTGGCCGTCTTCAGTCCTTTCTTCCTTTGTAGTTCACGGTATTGGTCCTTGAACTTAGGGCAATTGTTGATAATCGTCCAACAATGCGTTAGAGTGAATGGCTTGTTGTTGTGCCGGGCCTTGAATGCCTCCAAGGATTGAAATGCCTACACCACATGATCAACAACAAGTGAACATGCAAACATAGACACGGCCGAAGTCTCATGGTCATAGCAAGGAAAGGGCTAGGAAGAGGAGAGCATACCATGTCCCCAACGCCGAGACCACTCACGGGGATTTTCATGAGTCATCATTGTTAATCTACCTGATGTTCGTTTCTCCACTCGAGATCACATCACTCGGGGCGGCAGCCGCAGGTGCTCGAGTTTTATATGGGACGTGTTGAGAAACGAGGGAAGCAGGATTGGCGGGAAGCAATGTTGGATATATTCCCAACTATATTTAACGGACAAAGTAATGCATGCGTGCAAAATGATCGATGGTCAGGCGAACTCCACCGCACAACCCCAAACGAATGTTCATTTTATCCGGATCCTGTCCGTTTGGGTAGGGATTTGGGGTCGTGGGGCGCGCGGCCGCATCCATTTGCCTTATCTTGTCCGTGTCTATTTAAAAAAATCAAAAACAATGTTTCAAATGCCAAGCCCTAGTTCAGGCCAGCGGCCTCGGTTCATCACACCGGCAACAGAGCCAGCGGCCTAGACGGCCATCGTCGGCATCAGCCAGCGGCCGGCAATACAGCCAGCCTCCAAAATGAATAGTTGTCCTCGCCGGCAACACTGCCAGCGGCCGGCAACACAGCCGGCCCCCAAAATGAATGTTTTCTCGCCGGCACACAGCCAGCGGCCCAGCGGGCGGGTGGCACCCATGCCAGCCTCCAAAAAGAACGTCCATGGCCAATCGGACGACCTAGTTCAGGCCTTCGGCGTCGAGCATCTCCTTCTGCTTGGCCTCGAACCAGGCCCTCGTTTTGTCGCTCATCTTCGACAAGTCCACGCTCATGATCGCAAGGGCCACCTCCTTCGCTTTGGTGGCGGCATTCGTTGCCTCGATGTCGAGCTGCCTCTGCCTGGCCTTGACGTTGTCGGCCTCGATGTCGAGCTGCCTTTGCCGGGCCGCCTCCTCCATGTTGAGCTGTCTTTGCCGGGCCGCCTCCTCCATGTCGAGCTACCTTTGTCGGGCCACCTCCTCCATGTTGATCTTCCTCCTCTTGGCCGCCTCCTCCATCTCAAGTTTTTTTCTTTGAAGGTCTAGGTATTGCTTCATTTGCTCCTCCTTGCTTTGCCGCTTCTTCTCGTCCCTCACATCCTTTTGGGACATCATGACATGCAAAGTGTCATGCAATGCCATGGATGAGGCATCACGTATGTCATCAACCTTGGAGTTGGTCTTGCCCCTCGGCCTCTTCAACGCCTCGCCATCTCCACCTGCGGCGAACTTGGCCGTCTCCAGTCCTTTCTTCCTTTGTAGTTCACAGTATTGGTCCTTGAACTTAGGGCAATTGTTGATAATCGTCCAACAATGCGTTAGAGTGAATGGCTTGTTGTTGTGCCGGGCCTTGAATGCCTCCAAGGATTGAAATGCCTACACCACATGATCAACAACAAGTGAACATGCAAACATATACATGGCCGAAGTCTCATGGTCGTAGCAAGGAAAGGGCTAGGAAGAGGAGAGCATACCATGTCCCCAACGCCGAGACCACTCACGGGTCGTGCTTCAATGCTCTCAAATGCGGCGTAATACTTGTTGCACTCTTGTTGGATGAACAACCATCTCTTTTGAATCGAGACGATGCCACGGTTGCTTGTAATTTGGTAGGGCTCAAACATCTTCCTTTCATGGAATGTTTTGTGGACTCTCGTCCAAAAAACAGTGCCCTTTTGTTGCGCGCCGGTCCTCGGATCTTGGCTAATCTCCATCCAAGCTTGGCAAATCAACTTGTCCTCATCTTGTGTATATGAACCCGTGAGAATGCTCTTCCTCTTTTTTTGTGCTTTCGCTCTTTGGGTGAGCTCGTCGATGAACAATGGCTCGCCACAAATATCAACATCATTGTCTTCTTCTTCATCACCATCACCTTAGACATAGATGTCATCGTCTTAATGCCACGAGTCACCATGGTCGTAGTCAGCACGACCGTCGGCCTCTTCATCGGGCACGTACTGGGCACGGTCATCCTGACTTTGGGTCTCCTCGGGGTCGTAGGCACGGGCATGCCCACCCTCGAAGATCATGTCCTCCATGTACTGGTTGTAGAAGGGGTCGTCGACCGTTGGCGTTGGGGCGGGCATTCCGTCAAACAAGACGCGAGGGGCAGCATGGTTGATATGGACAGTACAGGTGCTCTTGTCGTTCCACCGTTACTATCAAGTAAAATATCAGCCAATCGAGAGGCTCGCTATGAAAGCAACATGCAAAAGTATGTGGTTCCCGCTCTACGTCATAAGAAGATCATGTGTGCTACAGAACAGAAGGGGATTTTAGGTGTGAAGCCTGTTCCATATGCTACGCTTGTGCCTCAGGAAGAAGTGAAGCCCACGTTCAGAACACCTTGTCAATACTTCAACGTAACCAGCAGAATGAAAGTTTGAAGGCTGCACCATCAAGTTCATTTTAGTTTTGGCCTAGCAACCATACATGCAAGTATACGTACGTGTGTCTTTTTATTTGTTTTTACTAGTTTGTTCAGATTTCCTAGTTTACAACTTGTAATTGATGAGGAGTCCTCATCGTGCCCTAGTCTAGGTCGGGCTTAGCCCAGGTGTTACGCACAACTTATATAAGCAAGGGGTGCAGTTTCTGTCGAGGGGTCAGGTTTTAGTTCAGGAAGAAAACTCAACTGATGGATGCGTATCTGTACTTCTGCGTCCCTGTCTAGGGTTTGATAATTGCATGTGTTTCGGCAGCTTGGATCGCCAAGGCACAAGTGTCGTTTGATTCTTGATCTACAAGGGTCAATCTAGCTAGCTTCCCGTTCTTCTCCATCTACTTCTGCTAGTGCTTATTATTGCTAAATACTCTGTCGCCGTCGCCGCCGCTAATCACCATCAGCTTAATCCCTCCATCTAGCTCTAGTACTACTACACCACGTTTACTACTTCCGATCCATCTAGTCCAAGTTCTTCCACACGTACACATCTCTACACATATATATCTCTGTCTGCTCTAGTACGTCTGCCTCCAATCAAGTATATTCTGCTAGCTCTTTGCGCCGGTGAAAGATCAGGGACATCCCACAAAATCGACTCAAAGTTATTTGAGTCATATCAACTGGTATCAGAGAGCGCCAGGTTTATCACTGTGCGCGATGTCAACCGCAAGCAAGCGTGACGGGGATGAGGTGCGGGAGGATGACGGGCCGCCGCAATATGGTCCCGATCTGGACCCAGGTGTCCGTGCTATGTTCAAGGCTACATACCAGCACTTCGACAACCGCATGAAGGCCCTCGACGAGACGGTGACCGACGGGTTCCAGGCCATGCAAGCAGCCCTCCGTCGCCTAGAGGCAAGGGCAACCGGCACGGCTGCTCCAGCGAGGGAACAACATGCCCTGCAGCAGCGAGCACCTCGACATGTCCGTGACGCGGACGTTACCAACGACGACAATGATGCTGAGTTCGAGGATGGTTCTGATGCTCGCGGCGACTTGCCTCGCCGACCACGACAGGATGCTCGTCCCCGTGATGATGGACCAAGGCGGCGCCGCGATGAGGACGAGGACGGAGGTATTGGTAGAATAAAAATTACTATACCTTCGTTCACAGGCAAGGCCGGTCCCGAGGAGTATCTTGAGTGGGAGATGCGTGTGGAGCAGATTTTTGATAATCACCGTTACTCCGAGGAGCGGAAGATTCGTTTTGCTTCTCTTGAATTTTCAGGTTATGCATTAATTTGGTGGGATCAGCTCAACCGCAATGACGCACGACCAGAGTCATGGCATGAGATGAAGCGTACAATGCGTGCTCGCTTTGTGCCAGCTTATTTTCAGAAGGAGCAACACACAAAGCTTCGCCGTCTTGTTCAAGGAGCCATGACGGTGGATGAGTATTACCAACGGATGCAAGTTCTGATGATCAGAACTAATGTGCATGAGTCTGATGATGCAACAATGACACGCTTCTTTGAGGGGCTGAATGAGGATATACGTGACCGTGTTGATTTGATGCAGTATAATGATATGCAAGATCTTCTTCATCAGGCGGAGCGTGCCGAACAGTGGGTCAAAGCCAAGCAAGTTTCCAAAGGCCGCACCAATTTCAGCATGGGGCGACGTTCCTATTCACATGACGATGATAATGTCAAGCCAGCTTCATCCTATAGGTCAGCTGCTACCGATCACAAGGAGATGAGCAAAGAATCTATGGTCGCGAGCAAAGTGGCTTCAAGGGCTGATTCAAGTGCGCAGTCTGCTATGCGTACTAGTGAGATTGTTTGTTACACATGTGGAGGTAGGGGACACAAACGCATTGATTGTCCGAACAAGAAGAGAGTGCTCCTTGTTAATGATGGATATGTTTCCGAAGACAAAATTGACTCAGAGTCTGATGAGCCCAAGGAAGGGGAAAGTGAATCTAATCCTATCATGTGCTATCCTCTAGATTATGATGACCTGCCATGCATCATGGTGCAGCGAGCTAAAGAGGATCAAATTCCAAGTTCGGGACAGCGGTGGAAAATTTTTCAGTCACAATGCAAGATCAAAAACAAGTGTTGCAAGTTGATTATTGATGGAGGGAGCTACACCAACATCATAAGCAAGCTTGTGGTGGATGCTTTAGGATTGAAGGCATGGCCACATCCGCAGCCACATTGCATTGAGTGGTTGTACAACTCCGGACGTTTGAAGGTGACTCACAAGGTACGCGTAAAGTTTAATATTGGCACGTATTACGATGAGGTGATTTGCGATGTTGTGCCAATGGATGTGTGTCAGTTGCTATTGGGTCGTCCGTGGCAATATGATCGCAACGCTATACATGAGGGGAGGTCGAACACTTACGTGTTCCGAGATGTTGGCATGAAATGTGTGCTGCAGCCCATGGGTAACAATGCTATCAAGATTGATCATGTGTTTGTATACAACAATTTTTTGAAGAGTACCCTGAAACCGAGGACGGTTTCGCTTAAAGGGGGAGAGGATGATATGGACAGTACAGGTGCTCTTGTCGTTCCACCGTTACTATCAAGTAAAATATCAGCCAATCGAGAGGCTCGCTATGAAAGCAACATGCAAAAGTATGTGGTTCCCGCTCTACGTCATAAGAAGATCATGTGTGCTACAGAACAGAAGGGGATTTTAGGTGTGAAGCCTGTTCCATATGCTACGCTTGTGCCTCAGGAAGAAGTGAAGCCCACGTTCAGAACACCTTGTCAATACTTCAACGTAACCAGCAGAATGAAAGTTTGAAGGCTGCACCATCAAGTTCATTTTAGTTTTGGCCTAGCAACCATACATGCAAGTATACGTACGTGTGTCTTTTTATTTGTTTTTACTAGTTTGTTCAGATTTCCTAGTTTACAACTTGTAATTGATGAGGAGTCCTCATCGTGCCCTAGTCTAGGTCGGGCTTAGCCCAGGTGTTACGCACAACTTATATAAGCAAGGGGTGCAGTTTCTGTCGAGGGGTCAGGTTTTAGTTCAGGAAAAAAACTCATCTGATGGATGCGTATCTGTACTTCTGCGTCCCTGTCTAGGGTTTGATAATTGCATGTGTTTCGGCAGCTTGGATCGCCAAGGCACAAGTGTCGTTTGATTCTTGATCTACAAGGGTCAATCTAGCTAGCTTCCCGTTCTTCTCCATCTACTTCTGCTAGTGCTTATTATTGCTAAATACTCCGTCGCCGTCGCCGCCGCTAATCACCATCAGCTTAATCCCTCCATCTAGCTCTAGTACTACTACACCACGTTTACTACTTCCGATCCATCTAGTCCAAGTTCTTCCACACGTACACATCTCTACACATATATATCTCTGTCTGCTCTAGTACGTCTGCCTCCAATCAAGTATATTCTGCTAGCTCTTTGCGCCGGTGAAAGATCAGGGACATCCCACAAAATCGACTCAAAGTTATTTGAGTCATATCAATGGTGCCCTTGAATGGTGCCCGTGCCTGCTTTCTTTGCATCTCGACGGACGGCCGGTCGCCGCTGCTGGACCCAGGCGTGACGTTGAGGTCGATGATGGTCGCGGGGCGCAGTGTCGACGGCGCGAACAAGCCCACGTCGGGCGACCCCGAGAAACGGGTTTGGCCGTCGTGCCTTGGCGGAGGAAAGCCGAGCGACATGAACGCGGTGCGCGACGTCGACGACTGGCAGTGCGTAGGCAGGGCGACCGACGAGCCTGTGCTCGCCGGGCCGACGGCCGCTGCAAGGAACCCGGCCGGATGGCCCATGCCAAGCATGAGGATGTCGTGCGCTTTGTTGACGAGGTCCTCCTTCTCATCGGCCGCGGCCTTATGTCGCGCGGCCTCCAGCTCATCGCGTTGGGCGACGAACTTGGCCCGGCGGCATTGACCTTGACGACCGCTCTCCGTTCCCTCCTCTTCGCCGATTCCGCGTCCAACTTGGCGATCTCCTCCGGCGTGCACTCCGACCGCGGCTTCCTTGGCGCCTTCTTCTTCACCTTCTTCTTCACCTTTGCGGGGCGGGTCGACGGCCAGGCCGCCGGAACTCGGCGGGGCGTCGGCCATGGACGGGGGAGAGAGGGGGCGGCGGGAGGGACGTGGGAGGGTTTAGGGGAAATGGCGCCAAATGGGCGTGGGGGGGGGTTTAGTTTCTCCCACCGACAGGCGGGCCAGGGAAGGACAAGCGCGCGCGTCCCGCCCGTCCGCGCGCTGCCGTTTCACCCCAAAACCGGCGCAAACTTGGGCCGGGGATGGGTCGAAAGCGGACACAAAGCGGACAAAAGTCCGTTTGCGTCTGCGCGCTGGGTCGTCTCGTTTGTCCCTTTTACCCCAAACGGACAGGCGCAAACATGATAGGGTCGCGCGATGGAGTTGGCCTCATGGGCTCTTGGTGACTAACGTCAACATCCAGATCAAGATGCTGTTTAGAATGATTATATTATTCAAAATCCGGAATGGTGCGGGGTCCGGAAGGGTTTTGGGTGGGCCGAGGATGTCGAAGTCCTACGTGTTTGCTGTTCGGACTCCTGTAAAGCCCCTCACGTTTGTCTCGTGTTTGCCAAAAAAAGTACATCCGAACCGCTCGGTAGACCGATACAGGTCGCGTTCGATGGCTTCCGCGGTCCGAACCACGCCGGACGTATGCGGACGGTTCGAGGGTCCGCCTTGAAGATGCCCTTACTATTGATGACATGTGACTTGGTTGGTATTTTAGCGCCACAAACATCGCGGCTAGTAAGTCGCCTTACTTGTTGGTTATATGTGAAAAGATGTTTCATACATGTAAAAATTGTTGCGGACAAACATCCATGATAATCTTGCTTTGAAAACTTAATTACAGCGAGCACATGAATGGAAACATGTCATGATTTGGTGGTAGGAATAAAAGGAAATATACAATGTTTGCCATTTTCTCGGGTGTATGAGTAATTGTTGGGTTTAGTCCCACATCGGTTGTGGGGGGAGACATAACACAATCTATAAAGGCGGGGGTGTTCCCTCCTAACAGGCTAGCCTTTTTGGGGGAGAGGGCCCAACGCATCTCATAAGTCGGTGTTGCTCTCCGGTTGGGCCTGGTGACGCAGGTGGGTCGCAAACGCTGGTGTTAGCGGACCCGAGATTGTGTAACAATAATTACCTCGCGTTAGTCCATTTTGCTGGATGAGCATCAACATAGCCCCAGGACAAAGACAAGGAGGTCGTGACATTGCCTACAGAGGGAGGGCATGGGTTGATGGTGCGGGTACATGAAGGAGGGGTGGGGTAGAGTCATCGACGCCAAAGACAGATGAGGCTTAGAGGGACGCCCGGGGTGGCAGTGACGAGTAAGACAAGGTGGGATAGCGATAGTTGGTTAGGCCAATGCAGGTGCATGGAAGGAAGGAGACAAATAATACACCATCACACATGTGGAGGAATTTGACGGATTCAGATGATTATTTTTTTCTTTTGTTTTGAGGAACATCGATTACAACCTGAAAACACAATGAAGTATAACCTGAAAAACCATCCCACCGCTTCTCCTTTCCCCATCGGAAAAGAATATAAGCCATGTATAGAGATGGGAAAAAAGGAAACTACTTATGACTTACTTAAGAAACAATTGTCGTGACCACTTAAACTCACGACTCTCTCGGTATGCCACCCCCGACGCCCTAGGCGATGCCATCCCATCACCCCCCCGCCTTCATCATCCCCATTGCCTGCCAATCCACCAGCCCTACCAGATTCACTGGTGAAATCTCCATGCCTTCCTCCTCCACCTATCTCTTCTCTCCCTCTCTCCGAGCCGCCGGGATCCTCCGCGGGTAGGTTTCAGATATGTCGTCCAAGAGAGAGCGAGAGATCGATGGATGGGTGGCTAGCTGTAAGCGCGTTTTTACACCGTGATTCCTTGCAGGTCGACGGTAGCAAGTCTGGAGACGCGTATGCTCCTACGCAGGGCGGCGTCGCCGGCGCGCCTGGGATCCTACATCTCCCAAGGTAAAAAGGCTCCTTTACCTCCCTTTTTATCCCTCCTATTGTGTTGTTCGTTACCTACCATTATACTGGATCTTGTTTCTCTTTGTGAATGGTTATGCAGAGTAATTTTTGCATGTTTTTTTGTGCCATGAGGTTTCCAGGGACACTTAGTATGGCACAAATTGTGTTTATCTCGTACACATGAACATTTTCTCAAATTGGATTGATTTTCCTTCCAAGAATAAACACATTCAACACTATTACATATGTATATTACAATCTGCACATGTTGTGTTGAGGGGAGGAGTTGTTGGTACTGTATTCCATTGCACGAGTTATTTTCAGCGTGTTTGTTTGGGGCAATTAGTATCAGGAAATTGGAATTAGGGGGTTGTAGGACTTAAAGTCCCTTGTTTGTTTGGAGGACACGAAAATTAATGAGGGAAAGGGAAACGGGTTACTGGTCAAACTTCCCCTTATCTCTTCCTTGGTGGGGTGGTAATTGAGGAAGGGAATGGGAAATGAGAGAAAAAAAAGCTGTCGCCATGTACATTACTCCTGCTCCGCATGTCTAAAAATGGAGTACAGATGGTGGGCCCATTTTCTTAGTTAGTTTCCCTATCAAATTCCCACGGAAAATTCCTTTCAATCACCAAACAAGGAAAATGGGACTAGAAGTCTATTTCCCACATTCAAACCCCCCAGTCAACTCCCATTGTTAATTCCTTTTCCCCTTCCATAGGACTACCAAACACGTTGTTTATCCACTCAACACTACCCCGCCACCGCGCTTTGGCCCCCTTACATCGAACGTTTGCAACACATGGGGCATTGTCCTGGCTATGTGAATTAAATAGGTATTTGCTGAATTGCCATGTAAGCTCAGTTGTGCCGATTTTTTCTTGCTATACCATGTGGTGAGCACAATGAAGAAACAAAAGAAAACATTTATGATGATTACTTCACCGCATCTATTGTTTAGTTTAGTAGTATCATATTTCAAGTATTTTAATTATACGTGTGTCTAGAAAGATCCCATATTAAAGTTATCCTTCAGTAAATATATCGTGACTCTGAAGATTGATGAAGTTACAGGTTTTCTCGATCTAATTCCACCACATTACTAACCGTTTGGTGCATTAGCACACGTAAGGAAAAAAATCCAATAAAATCACTAGACATGTCATTCTATGTATACTTCATATTGCTTTTTTCTTCTTTTGTGTACCATTTTCTTTTCCCGCTTTTATCTGTATTTTTACAATCAATGTTTGATCACAGACATTAGTTTTTTTTAGAATCCACACAGACATTAGCTAGTACAATATATACATGGAAGACATTTTTTTGAATTAAAGGAATAATAAATTTCGTCAAAAACTAAAAATCATCAAATGAGTGTCACTTTTCTCCATTTTCTTAGTTTTTTTAGCATAAGAAATGTTTTCTTAGTTTCTTTGGCATAAAAATGTTTTCTTAGTTTTTTGTCGAGAAGAAAAATATTTTCTTACTTTTTTTTGAGAAAAAAATATTTTCTTAGTAGCCTCCAAAAAATGTCTGCTAGAAGATCGGGAGCCCTACTTACTGAAGCCCGTAAAGTTCTCTGACGTTTGTACCCACGAGCCCAAACAAAAAAGGGCTCGGCCCATTTGCACACCGCATCTGTTACCGTTTTCACCCCAGCCGCAGCCTAGATACTCCTCCGCGCCTGGGCAGTTCGCACCGAGCGGGAGGCAGACAGGAACAGTCCAGACTCCAGAGAGCGCCCCCCCTGCACAGAGAGCGAGAGGGAGAGAGAGAGAGAGGGCGGAGCAGTCGCCGGCGGCGGCCAGCAGCGGAGCGGAGATGAAGGAGAGAGGCGGGTCGAGGGCGGCGGTGGACGAGCGGTACGCGCAATGGAAGTCGCTCATCCCCGTCCTCTACGACTGGTTCGCGAACCACAACCTCGTCTGGCCATCCCTCTCCTGCCGGTAATCCCCGCTTCCTGCGACCGCCTCTGTTGCTTCCCATCTCCATTCCCGCAGTTCCGTGGTCGTAGGCGTTGTGTTCGAGCAGATTCATGTGGGGTTAGGGTTTTGCCGTCACGAACGTATCTAGGGTTTTGCCGCCACGAACGTATCTAGGGTTTTGCTCTGTGACAGCGCAGCCTGTGCATGCGGTGTCTCCAGATCTGCGCGTGGTTAGTGCCTGGGCTGCTATGGTGAGCAGGGTGGAAACTTTGGGTTGAGTTATTGCCCTAGGGTTTTGGGTTCTAGGTTTTTTGTGGCATGCGACTATTTGAGACGGGGGTTTGGTGTCTCTGTTCATGTAATGCTTGCCTTAATGAACTGTTTCGATGTGGTGGCTCCTGCCGGTGTCAACTGTTTTATCTTTTCACTATGACTGCTTGCCATCTATAGAGTGAGCACGATTTGATGATATTGCTTCTTGAGCATCGGCTCTGTGGTGCATTCTTAATCACTACCTGGTACTTTGAAGCTAATAATATGACAGATTAGTGGCATTCTGTTTGGAAGCATGCTAGTTCATTTTTGCAGCGTTTTTGACCTAAAATAGTGGGTTCTGCAACTAATTTATTTGCCGATCTGTTGGTTTGATTCGGAACAGGTGGGGTCCTCAGTTTGAGCAGGCTACCTATAAGAATCGTCAGCGCCTTTACCTATCAGAGCAGGTGACCTTCAAAAGTCCTCAGTCTGAGTGCTTCCACAAACAGATATTCAGCATCTGGGACTGGTTATCAGTTTTTGTTACATAATGAGTATATTTTCTTAACCAGATCTAACTATATTATTTTTTTAATCCCGATGGTTTCAGACAGATGGAAGTGTCCCGAATACCCTGGTCATTGCAAACTGTGAAGTTGTGAAGCCACGGGTTGCAGCTGCAGAGCACATATCACAGGTTATTCATTGTTCATTGGTTTTCCATCACAATTTCAGTTTGTTAGTGCAGAATAACGTGATTTTTTGAGATTCATGTAAATATATAGATCTGGCCTCTGATTTTTGTGCGTGCGTATAATGGTATAATTATGGTGTTTCCTGCATGCAGTTTTTAGTTAACCTTCTCTGCCAGTTTCTTATGCCTGTATATAATGGTATACTTATGGTGGTTCCTTGTTTTTTTATGTATTGTGGAGTATTCTTGCATTAACTTGCTCGAGAGGGCCTAAACTAGGAATTCTTCATACTGGTCATTAATTGGTTCAGAATAGAGCTGACAAGATGTCTGTTTTGTACTGCAGTTCAATGAGGAAGCACGATCACCTTTTGTAAAGAAGTACAAGACTATCATTCACCCTGGAGAGGTAATAATTTGTCCTGTATATTCCTAAGTTGCAACTACTTAGTATATAAGTTATATTCTTTACATGTTGCTTACTCTGTTTCTAATTTTCTGTATCTTGATTATCCTCTTTCTCTTAATTTACACTGGATACTTCATTT
Source organism: Triticum dicoccoides (assembly GCF_002162155.2). Classification (NCBI taxonomy): domain Eukaryota; kingdom Viridiplantae; phylum Streptophyta; class Magnoliopsida; order Poales; family Poaceae; genus Triticum; species Triticum dicoccoides. Next base: position 480,249,326 of record NC_041384.1, on the reverse strand, counting down.
TTGAAACTTTATGTTATCTGATCTGTATCTTTCTGTTTTCTAAGATGGTCTTTGTGTTCTTGTGTTTAGCTTGCATGCCTAGCAGTTTACTTGTTCATGCCGCTTTGATTTATGAGTTGAAGTCAGCTGTTGATGCATTCTGACTTTGTTTGTTTATTGTGTATCCAGGTTAACCGAATCAGGGAGCTTCCACAGAACAGTAGGATCATTGCAACTCATACGGACAGTCCAGATGTATGTCCAGGCCTTTATACTGCTACTTAGTTCTTTCGAAAGAGTCGATAATCTCTAAGCATTCCGGTGACATTTTATGAATTTATATGCTTTCTACGTCCCCAAACAGGTGCTTATTTGGGATGTTGAGTCCCAGCCAAATAGACATGCTGTCCTAGGAGCTGCTGATTCTCGCCCTGATTTGGTATGTTCTCTTATTTTTAATTCTTAATTTCGTGTCATTTTGAGATGTTGAAAGTTGCATTTCTGCATGATGGGCTGGAAAAATCATATAGGATGTGAACGCCATGGATAGTGATAATATCCCTAATATCCCTGATTTGGTATGTTTTCTTATTTTTTTTCTTAACTTGTGCGACTTCGGGTGGATTCTGAAAAAATCCTAGTAGGATGTCGACAGCATGCATATACACAATTTACTTTACTAGAATGGATCAGTTTTTTGATGTACCATATATGTAAAAATATCGGATGAAAACCACCCTAATGGTGGAAACTCTTGAGGAACAAGTGTAGAAAGTTCTAAAAAACATTCTTATGCATACACCATGTCTAGGTTAGGTATGTTCTGTAGACATGTAAATTTCATGTTTAAACATAATTGCATTTGCCATCTAAATTATTGCATTTGGATTTCTAATTTTGATAAAATAAATAAATAAATTTAGAATAGACAGGGTTTTTTACTGTTCCACTTCTCTTTTCCCCGTTCTCATTTTTAAACATAACTTCCATTTATTTTCACCATAGGAGTGGTTTCCACCGGATATTTTCCCTTCATACATAGTGCTTACTACTGTTGACTTTTGTCAGATTTTAAGAGGGCATCAGGAAAATGCTGAGTTTGCTCTTGCCATGTGTCCAGCAGAACCGTATGTGCTCTCAGGAGGTTAGCAGAATTCTTTCTTGTAATATGCTTGTATCTTCTGACCCTTTTTGATATATTCAAATGTCAAGGCTCAGTTTGTGGTTGCTGAATTTATTTTATATTATGCTGTGGAAAAATAGCCGCAATAGCTGGAACAAGTTGATTAACCAAACGGTAAAACAGGCAAAAACTTTTTAGGAAAGTGGATTTATCATGATCCACTGCAATGTCAGACCCTTTGTATGATCCACTCCACGAATTTTCTCCACTGAAAATTAAATATCTCTTGTTGCTTTAGCGTTCCCTCCGTCCCTCTACATACCCTTTGTATGTTCCTAACAAATAACAAGCCAAGAAATTTAAAGATGTTCTGACTTGATATCACAGTTTACGTTCGTATACTTTTTCTTTGTAATACACGATTGTGTTATTTGTGTCCATGAACCTCAGAATGGATCTTCCGATTCCACTGGAGCATGTGTGAGCCAAGATAGGCCCACTCCTGATTTAGCTGGCAAAGGGAGATGGCATGACAGCATTAACACATAAGCACAAATGAAGAGAAGAAAGTAGAACTAATCACCAAAGCCGCCAATGTGATAACTAGACCATCTATTTGCTAGCTTGTCTGATCGACCTTACTTGGATCACCTTTAAAGTAATAGGGACCTAAAAGGTTAAAAGTTCTCTTGTCAACTTCAGTGGACCCAATGGAATAAGGGATGCGTCAGTTCCTTTTATTTTATTTGAGTGAGCTGATGTGATAGCTTGAGCTTTGTTCACATGCAAAATGTAAATAGGAAAGGACAAGTCTGTGGTTTGGTGGAGCATTCAAGATCACATATCTGGACTTGGAGACTCCTCAAAAAGTGAGGCTTCCCCAGGGGCATCAGGCAGCAAGCATAGCAAAACTGCAAATGAAAAGGATAGTCCTAAAGTTGATCCTCGAGGTGTATTCCACGGGCATGATAGCACTGTTGAAGATGTCCAGTTCTGCCCTTCGAGGTAAATATGCTACACTAAGTTTCTTGTTTTTATGGTTATTTTCTATTTGATTGACATGCTTTTCAATTTACATGAGTAAGAGCTCACTTGAAGTGCTGGTTTGCTGTTTGTTTGTACGTTTGATCTTTATGGTTTTCCTTTTCTTTTTTGAATAAAGTGCACAGGAGTTCTGCAGCGTTGGTGATGATGCTTGTCTTATTCTCTGGGATGCCCGGACTGGTACTAGCCCAGCCGTTAAGGTGACACTCTTCTCTATCTTATGTGTCAACATTGTTTTTTGCAAGAAGCTGTGTATCAAGAGTTGACGCTCACTAAGGAAAGGAAATGATTGGTACTCCCTCCATTCCATATTAAGTGTCGCTGATTTAGTACAACTTTATACAGTGAGTAATTGTCAATGGTGACTCACATTGATTGATTCATTGGAATGGTTGATTTTCTCGTCCAAACCCATCCACCACTGTCTGGCCTTAACATAAAAGCAAGAGTCTTGCTCGCTCTTTGGTGGCGAGGGAACTAAACATGCCCCCTTGACCACCAGCAAGGCGAGTTAAGTGTGGGCAGAGAACTGAACATGCTCTTAGTCACATCAGCTTGATATATTTTGCTGGGTATTATGGTTCTTTTGTCGTTTCATTCTGCTTCTTTTAATGTACTTACATTTTTGTTTAAATTGGCGAACATACATTATCTGCAGTTGAACGAGTTATGAATTTGTGATCATAGAGCAGATTTAGTAGTACTGGGATTACAGTCGACTAGATTTTAGTGCAACCAAAATCTATTTGTCAAGTAAAGAGGCTGAAGTATCTTTTCTTTTTAGTATAATGTACTTCTTTCTTCTAATAAATAAACAATGCATCTTAATTTTGAAATTGTGTTCTTTCTGATGTCCAGGTTGAGAAAGCTCATGGTGGAGATGTTCATTGTGTCGATTGGAATCTTCATGATGTTAACTACATCTTAACTGGGTATGTTGACGTGAATGCCTTCTCAGTTCTGAATAATCTGTGACGAGATCTTTACTTAGTTCAGATGTATTTGATTTTGGGCTTTTCATCTATGTTTGTCAATTGTTTGCACTTTTTTTCTTCATATTTTGTACTCCCTCCGGTCCATATTACTTGTAGCTAAAACTGATGTATCTAGAACTGAAATACATCTAGATACATCCATTTCAGTGACAATTAATTTGGATCGGAGGGACATGAATATCTTCTTAGTTCTGTATAATCTCTGATGAAATCTTTAGTTATTTCAGGTCTATTTGACTTTGTGCTTTCATCTATGTTTGTCAATTGCTTACACATTTAATTATGGTGGTTTCTTCTCATATTTAGCTCTGCTGATAACTCTGTCCGAATGTGGGATCGGCGAAATCTGGGTCCTGGAGGTGCTGGTTCTCCAATTCACAAATTCGAGGGCCATAAAGCTGCTGTCCTTTGTGTTCAGGCATGTACAGAGAATCTTTTGGTCACGTACATGTTCTTTTCATGTGGATATGGACATTTGGTTACTGTCCATGGTATTGCAGTAGCTTTTGTCAATAATTCATACCTTATGCTTTTCAGTGGTCTCCTGACAAAGCATCTGTTTTCGGAAGCTCTGCGGAAGATGGTTTCTTAAATGTGTGGGACCATGAGAAGGTATATACCGTTGGCGATGGGAGTTCACTTTAACATTACTCATTCTCTCTCATGTACTAGTTCTGTATCTTGAGACTGATAAAAGTTCTCGTGGTGTAGGTGGGAAAGAAGAAAAATCCTAATTCACCTGGCGGGCTTTTCTTTCAACACGCAGGTCATAGGTACATTGTTTTTCTACATATCTTACTTCATGTGGTATATGAAACTCAAAATCCGGCTTTTTTCTTGAATGGTTATACCATGTCCATTGGCATATTCTCTGCCATATTGCTGGCAGAATTGAAGAAATGCCTTTGTGTCAGTAGCTAGTTTAGCTAATCTTCTCTTTACAATAGACGGCAGAATTGAAGAAATGCCTTTGTGTATCAGTAGCTAGTTTAGCTAATCTTCTCTTTACAATAGACTTCTACTGGATTTTTTATGAAACTGTATTTTCCGTTAAAATCTGACCAGCAGACTAATTTAGTAAACCTGAGACTTAAATCTAATGATTGGTGTCTAACATGGGCTGATAGATGATTGTGCAGTTGTGGACCTGTACACCATTAATGTTGTAGCTCAGACTTTCTGGCAAAATAAAAATAAGAAGGGAATTGTTATTTTATGCTCTTGAGATCTTATGCACCCGTGATTTTTATGTCTAGTTGTGCATGTAAAAAAAATACAATTTGATTTACTCCTTTACGGGCTTAATGAGGGCTTATGCCATTGGCAACTTTCAAATTGGTCTGGATCTATTCATACTTTGAGAGTCAAAGCTAATTGGATGTGCAGGGACGATAAAACCATGTTATGCCATAAATTGATGTTGCATTTCCATTGTTCCGTAATAATCTGTTGTTTATCTTGTTCACCTTGCTAGGGACAAGATCGTAGATTTCCACTGGAACTCTTCAGATCCTTGGACCATTGTGAGTGTATCTGATGATGGTGAGAGCACTGGTGGAGGTGGAACTTTGCAGGTACTTCTCTTACAATTGCGCAATCATGGTGTAAACACACTACTAGAAAGAACTGACATGCTAGATATTGTATACGGTATATGGTACATACAGTTTTATGCGCTTGTAACTGGAAATACATTACAGTTCGGATAACGTGACTCCCATCTCAAAATAGCTTTGAATATGCATATATGGGCACTGTTATCATCAGGGCCTGTTGGAACGAACAGTTTCAAACCATATGCTGCGTGATGTTTCCTTCTGACCCTATCTTAATAGTACTCCCTCCGTCGCGACACTTATTTTGGGACGGAGGGAGTATATTAATAACATGTACTCCCTCTGTAAAGAAATATGTCGTATAAATGCTCTTATATGTCTTATAATATGGTGTAACAGTTACATTGGTGTTTTCCTTTGCTTCATAACATGCTTGGTGTATTCTTACTGATTTTTTTACTGATCCAGATATGGCGTATGAGTGATTTGATCTACCGCCCAGAGGACGAGGTTGTTTCAGAGCTGGAGACCTTCAAGTCTCACTTGGCCAGCTGCACTCCGAGGGCTTGAATCATGAGATAGTAGTTATCTGTCCATTTGAAACATTGGTCATGTCCTCTGATGCTAGAACAACCTAGACTTGTACCCTTAAGGTGCTTGTGAGCTTATTTAACTTGTTGTATTATTCGAATCTGTATGCTCTGCGAACACAGCGGAGCTTTATTTCTGTAGCCAGACTATTGGGGTATTGGCCTATTGGGAACATTGTACCGGTAGCTTCGAGTGGACCTTATGAGATTGCTTGTAATGAGTGTTTGTGTTTATGACTTGGTCAGTTTTTTTTTGTGAGAAAACTTTTGATATATTCATCTTTATACAGTACAATGGACACCAAATAAAAATTACATCCAGATTCGCAGACCATCTAGCAATGACTAAGTGAGCTGAAGGTGTGCTGCCATCATTGCCCCTTTGTTGATGGTGTTGGGCAAAACTTGTATTCCCTCCTTAAACTAATATAAGACCGTTTAGGTCACTATTTTAATTATCTAAATGCTATTATAATTGTTTACAGAGGTAGTAGGCAGCCCGTCGTGCTAACGTCGCATAGGACCGAAGCATGAGAACATCAACCGCCGTTGAAGAAGAGTAGTGTAGATTGGAAAGATCATACACCCATGCTACGGATGATGACTAGGCGGGGATAACCTTATTCCATCTTCAAGAAGCCGTCTCTGTTTTGTCTTCCTGAGTAGGACACAAAGTCTAACAAGACTTGAAGGAATATCTAAAAATAGAGCCCTCCCGCAGGGAAAGACCAGAATCCACCGTGTCACCATGGCCTTAAAGGCCATCGAAAATGAGGTAGGCCAGTGGTTGTGCCGATGGGTGATAGAGGAACCCTAAGATTTTCTTGGGGGAGAAGGCAACTTATGATGTACTCCCTTCTTCCAGTGTCAAAAAATGTCTTACACTGAGACAGAGAGAGTACTCAATTGTGTAGTTGCTTCCTCTCCTTTTTTCTGAGCCCATATAGTTGCTTCTATCTTGATAATTTTTATTGATCGTGTTGTTGCCTTTTCCTTGATAACGCTTCTTTCATTCTTGGGTTACCCGTCGATGTGCAATTTGAGCTTTGGTCACGTTGACTGTTGCTGAGTTTTTTTCCCGAGGGATTGACTGTTGCTGAGTTGGTATGGGCAGAGGACATTTTGGGCTCCACTACCGTGTAATATTGTCGTAATCAATCTCATATGGTTAACGTGACGGCAAATGTAGTGTCAATTTTAGACAAAAGCAAAATTTAAGCTAATTGATGCTTTTCTGGGGCAAAGCGGGCTGCATGGAGGTGTAGTACACAAAGACTGGTTGTGCATAGCATGCTTCCTCTTATCTTTGTTTTTCACATGAGAGTTAAGAGTATAAATATAAAATAATTCTGAACCGTGCAGTAGAAATTACCAATCCAACTTCATCATCTCAAATGTAAAAAGAGAGGGAAGAGGGACCATATTAAAATTACTCTTTGGTTTTACGAGACTTTGGATGTTTGGATCGGCCGACCCATTGTTCGTGGACATTTGATGACTTTCTTTGCATGACAAAAGTGACTGGACCGTCTGGTTTCGTACATTTAGTGGCTATGATGATCCATGTTGGAGTTGCCGAAATCCTGGCCTCGTTCTTTCTCCATTTTGGATGTCTATTTGGTAAATTCGTGCTTCGGAATCTTACTAAATAATGGATTGAAATTGAAGGGCATCTGTCTTGTCCATGTTAAAGATGCGCATGTGCATAGGCTGATGGGATCGTCCCAACAGCGCAATTCACGTTAAGCCGCGGTGGATCGAGTCAGATTGACCTGCCGCGGTTCCGATCTGGCCACCAGGGCAGGTCGCGGCACGTGACATGTGCCAAGGCACAATCGGCAAGTGGACTTGATCACTAGCTGGACGGTTTCTCCACGTGGTTCCTTCATCTGAGTAGCTTGTTGCATCGAAATGATAAACCAACACACCTCACGGCACCATTCAAGCTGGTCACGGGGCTATTGTTGTGAGAAGTAAACGAGTTATGCATCTTGATTCTCAGACTCTCCATACACATAATTGAATCAATCGACTCTTTCAAAAATCAAAATAGTCACTCTACACTCTAGCTCTCTTGTTTGGATAGATCGGGAGATGTGGATTGACGAGGTAGAGTGTTCTTTTCTTCTACACCAAGCGCTCAGCTTGGCAAGCCACCAACAAAAATTGCAATCAAGAGTGTTCTTTTTTACGAGCTAGAGTGCCACTATCATTATTTTGTTATATGATGATGAAACGCTAGGGCCGACGCGATGCTCAGTGAGTCAGTGGTGGGTCACAGCGGCTTGCATTGAATTGAGCCCATGGGTCTGGGGATCTCCAACCTGGCACGGTACATGGTCGGCTATGGGTGCACGAGGAGGCGGCACTCTTGTACACACGGTTTCTCCCTCCCCAGCAAGCATTCCCCCGCTCCACCGCCGGGCACCGGCCTCCGCGCGCCGCGTGGCCTCCCCCTTCCTTCTCCTCGTATATTTATCACCGCGCCGAGCAGCCAAGCAGGCAACCGAAACATCATCAGCACACCAACGCACCGACGTCTCCTAGTACCTGGCTTGGCTTAGCTACCTCCGCACCAGTTCGCCCGTCTCCTCACCGATCCTCGCCGCGGCGCGAGCTCGATCGGACAAATGGACGCCCCGGACGTGACGCCGGCGTGGTCTCTGGTCCGCGGCTACTTCTCCCCGGCGACGCTCTTCCTCCTCCTCAACGTCGTCATCGGCACCATCGCGCTCACCTCCCGCTCCCACCGCCGCCGCCACGACCACCACGCCGACGACGACCGCCACCGCCACCAGCACCAGCACAAGGACCACGACGACCGGTACGCTCCTCCCCCGCCTCCGGCCCCGCTGGCGCGCACGTCGTCCGTGATGGAGCGCCTGCGCTCCCTCGGCCTCTACCGCTTCCGCTCCGGCGACTTCCCTCCCGAGTACAACTACAACTCTTCCTCCGCCGGCAACGTCGGCGAGGACGACGACGAGGGCGGCAAGCAGCAGCAGTACAGCAGGAGCCGGTCTGAGCCGGCCGCGAGGAAGCCGGCGAGCAAGACGGGCAACGAGGCGGAGAAGGCGGCCAGGGCGAAGGTGGCGAAGAAGCCGGTAACGGAGACGGAGGTGAGGAGGCTGGAGCGCGCCCCGGTGCCGGCGCCGGCGCGGCTGGTGCAGCGCGCGCCGAGGGCCCCTGCGGCTCGCGCGGTGCTGACGGAGGCGAGGCGGCAGGACGCAGGGGCGCCGGAGGCCGCGTGCGTGGACGAGAGGGCGGACGACTTCATCAACAAGTTCCGGCAGCAGCTGCAGCTGCAGAGGCTCAACTCGCTGCTCAACTACAAGGAGATGCTCAACCGCGGCGCGTAGCCTCCCTCCCGCCCGCCCGCACGCACGGGGAGCAGATGCAGATCAGCTTGTGCGGGGTTCGATCTTCGATTAGCTACTAGCTAGTGGTCTTGCCGTTTGTTCATTGGATTGTTGTGTAGTTGTGCCGTGTATGAGACGCTGCAGGTCAATTTGGATCCTGCTAAAAACATTACAGAAGAAGCTTCCATTTCCTCTCTTAGATCCGTTCGTCCGGTGAATCCAAACAATAGTACGTATAAATGGGAATGGAGGCGTGGGAGAAGAGCAAAGAATCCAACTGCTCCAGCCTGTTTGTGTGATTTCCTACGATGAACACGCCAGCCAATTCGCATATTTCAAAAAGCAAAACGTAAAAAATAGGACATCTTGCAAAAAGGAGCCTGCGTGAGGGACGAAAAGAAGCCCGCTTGTAGTATTTGCCAACTCTTGCATAACTAGGCCAAGATTCCATCCTCCCATGACTGGGAAAAGAAGCCCGCAGTTATTCAGTAGACTTTTTCTTTTACAAAAGCTTTGCCTCATTTCATTAATTGAAAAAAAAGAATTATCCTGTTATTTACGGAAAATCGGACAAAAACCGCCAGAACACAGGAAGGGGCACCACCAGCCGACCTAACTATCAACACAAAACCCACACACGTCGTCAAGGAGTGCCGCCCTTGCGGCCACAACGGCCATCAAACTTTAGGGTCGTCGCTCATGATCCAAAGCGCCGCCTGCGCCATAGATTTGCTGGTTACAAGGTTCCTACACCAAATAAAACTTTTCGCTTGTGCCGCAACAACACTAACAAGGGTGTTAACCTTGATGGCTTTGCTAGTTGTACAAGATATTAAAAGATAGTAATGTGATAGGTAATATTTTTGTAATTTGAGAATAAATAATAGGTGAAAATAAAAGTGCAAGTAAAAGTTACTGGAAGTGTTTCATTAAGCTCAAAATTGGATCGGGGCTTATAGGTCACCTAGTGTAATTCTCTATAAGGTAAATAGTGCATCAAGTAACATAGTCATGTGAATAAAAGAATGAAATATTTCGTGCTCATGCTAGAATGTGTGTAATGTGCTGATCTTATATAGTCATTACGTCCATAATTACATAGAACGAGACCATTCCCGCGTCTATAGCTATTAATTCACTCTTTTTCTCGCAATAAATAAATAAATAAACAATTCACTCTTTAACTGAGATTCTCTTTGCATCATCCAAGTATTAAGTATAAAATGGACAATTTCCTTAAGCAAGATGACACATTGTTGTTTGCATGCTTTAATTAGAGGCCAGGGCTGAAAATTTGGGGGCCCAGGGCAAAATGTAAACTGGGTCCTTAAGTTCAGGAAATCATATAATTGGAAAAAATATTATAACTCACTTAATTATATACATTTAAATATGTGCTATTCTATACAATATTTAGAAATAGCTCGAATATTAACACTAAAAAGAGTAAATGTGGTACTAAACCTCATGTTCAATCGAAAAACATCTTCCTGCTTTATAAGCAACACAAAAACCATGATTCAAACGCTACATGAGTTCTAAGGTTATCATTTCTCAAGATAAGAAAACAGAAAAGACCGTACCTTCAAATTTGAAGGAATGAAAATAGTTCTATCAATCCATGTGAAGTATGAAACTCTAACAGCAAAGCACCAATCTATCTGAAGTACATTGGCTAATGCTGCATTTTATTAATTATCAATGTGATCAATTTTTGCACAAAAAATCACAAAACAAAGAGCATATGTATGATAGTGTTACCGGGAGTGTGGACCTTGATTTTTGAAGATCAGAAGATGTAGAACCGTTTTCGTTTCTATACCAAAATTCAGAAATATGCAATCTGAATTCTGAAGCAGACCGGCTTGCAGCATACATATTTTCGACACTCACGTGGCGAAGAGGCTAGGCGAAACAATCGGGATGGGCGAGTACGACGTGCCGCAGGGGAGCCCCTATGGGTGTGTTTGGTAGCATGCATGAAGAGTGTATAGGCCTAAAAGTTCCCTATCCGACCCACTTTTCTCTGTTTGGTAGACTGTATGGGCTCCATCGGGCATTGTCGAACCGATGCTAAAAAGGGCCTCCACATAGCTGAGTCGAAGCACCCCACACAGGCCTGCCGGGTCGAGCGAGGCTGAGACCGCACAGGAGAAAAATCTCCCCCCGACGCACTTTCTCTCGAACGACCACCCTGCCCCTGCCCTCGCGCGACCCGCTCCCCCTGCCCTCGCGCGACCCCATCTAACCTAGCCGCCAGCGCCCGCCCGCCGTCGACCCCCTCGCGCTACCCCGCCGCCGGGCCCCTCCTTCTTCAACCCCCCGCCGTCGTGTTGAAGGTGTACGTCGCCGCCGCCCTGCCCGTACTCCTGGCCGGTCCTCGACTCGTCGCTGGCCCGCCCCTGCTCCTGGCCGTCCTCAACTCGCCGCCGCCACCGTGCTGAAGGTAGCAGATCCGCCCGTCCCTTCCCTTCCCCCGCCTTCCTCCTCTCTTCCTTCCCCTATCCGTCCTTCCTGCCTCGGCTCCCCACCTTGAACAGGGTAGAGCTCTTGTTGCTGTACAAGGAAGAACAGAGAAGAGATCTTGTTCCTGACTCGGCTCCCCACCTTGAACAGGCTAGAGCTAAAGTGGAACAAGAGAGAATTGCTTATCATGCTTGTCATGCTGACAAAATTGCTTATCATAATTGGAATAGGAATTTATTGAACTATTTATCTCTGTTCATTGCTTGTCATGCTGAAAAATTATGGTGTGCTAAGTTTCCTGTTATTTGTTTGTATTGTCATAGATGGATGAATTGGCAAGAAAACGAAGGCAACTAATTGTAAGAGGAGCCGGTCTAGTGGCTGGATTGTATGCTTACATGATGGTCATGTTTAGAAGATCTAGGCAACAAACACCAAGGATAACCGTGGGCAGCATGGCCGATCGTGCCATATCTAGAGAGTCAAATTTGAGATACATTTATCACTCTAGTGACATAAATTGTTCAAATCAACTTAGAATGAGAAAAGCTCCATTTTTCCGTTTGTGTGCTATATTTAGAGAGAGAAATTTGTTGTTGGATAGCATCCATACTTCTATTGAGGAACAAGTTGCCATGTTTCTTTACGTAGTTGGCCATAACCAAAGGTATAGGACACTACAACCTATCTTTAGAAGATCAATCGAAGTCATTAGTAGGTATTTTAAGGCAGTGCTTTATGCTGTTGGGGAGTTGAGAGATGAGATGATTCGACCTCCCTCCAACCATTGCCATCGTAAAATACAAGAAAGCACCCACTTCAATCCATATTTCTCGCATTCCGTGAGAGCCAGGGAATCCTGCGGGCAACATGGACCAGCCCACACGCGCGCGAGGCCACAACCTTGTTTTCTTTTCTCGTTTTTTCCTTTATTTTTGTAATTTTGTATATACTTTAAAATATTATATATATATATATATATATATATATATATATATATATATATTACAAAAAACACTACAAAAAACATTTGGAAAATGTTGAATATGTATTTGAAAAATGCTGAATAAGTATTTGAAAAAATTAAATCAAGCATTCGAAAAATGTTGAAAAAATATTAAAAAAATGTTGAATAAGTATTAAAAAATGTAAATCAAGCATTTGAAAAATGTTGAACATGTGTTGAAAAATGTTAATCAAGCACTCGGAAAATGTTCAACAAGGATTTGAAAAAAATGTTGAAAAAGTATTTAAAAATGTTAATCAAGCATTCTAAAAATGTTGAACAAGTATTTGAAAAATGTTAATCGAGCATTCGAAAAATGTTGAACATGTATTTGAAAAATGTTGAACAAGTATTTGAAAAAAATTAATTAAGCATTCAGAAAATGTTTTGAACAAGTATTTGAAAATATGTTAAACAAGTAGTTGAAAAAAATGTTAATTAAGCATTCGGAAAATATTGAACATGTATTAAAAAATGTTAATCAATCATTCAGAAAATGTTGAATGTGTATAGATTTGTTTTTGATCATGTATTAAAAATGATGAATTATTTGATCATGTATATAAAATGTTAATCAAGAAAATGAGAAAAAAGTTGAACAACTATTTGAAACATGTTAAACAAGCATTTATGAAATGTTAAATGTGTAGAGAAAAAATATTGACCATGTACTAAAAAAGGATGATTTTTTTTATCATGTGTGTAAAAATGGAAATAGAATAAAAACCGAAGAAGAAAAAAACAAAAAGAATAGTAAAAGGCAAAATAAAATAAAGAACAAAGCAAAAGAAAATAAAAAAACAAAGAAACAAAATGCAAAAATGAATGAAAGAAAATAAATAAAAGAAACTAAATAAGACAAAAAAGGAAACATCCCGAAGAAAACCGCCCGAGTGGCGTCAAGTTGGACGCGTCCGAGTTCATACCGCGAAAGGAACCTTCTTTTTTTTTATGATTAAGCGTGCATGAATGGGCTGGTCCAATTCGGCGCGAGGGGGAAAAGCTTTAGTTAGAGCTGTTACTTGTCTCGCTTAATTTTGTAATAGTCACAGCGGTGCCGCGGGCGACGTGCTCATTTCGCTAATTTGTTGGGCTAGTGTTTATTTTTACCTAATTAAGTTGAATCTGGGGGCCTTGTGCGGTTGGCCAGTTTGGCTTGCCCATCGACGAGTGATATGTCCATTTTGCATCATATTTTTATGCTGATATTTATTGCATTATGGACTGTTATTTCATACTATGGTACAATAATTATACCTTTTCTCTCTTATTTTACAAGATTTACATGAAGAGGGAGAATGCTGGCAGTTGAAATTCTGGACCGGAAAAGAGCAAATCTGAGATATCTATTCTGCACAACTCCATATGTCCTGAAACTTTACGGAGAATTGTTTTGGAATATATAAAAAATATTGGGCGAAGAAACAACAGAAGGGGACCCATCAGGTGGCCACAAGCCTGGGGGCGCGCCCCCTGAGCTTGTGGGCCCCATGGCAAGCCCCCGGTTCCCATCTTCTGCTACATGGAGGGTTTTGACATATAAAAAATCATAAGGAAGTTTTCGGGACAAAGCGCCAACGTCTCCAGGCGGAACCTGGGCAGAAGCAATCTAGGGCTACGACAGAGCTATTTTGCCGGGGAAACTTCCCTCCGGGAGGGGGCAATCGAGGCCATCGTCATCACCAACGATCCTCTCATCGTGGGAAGGTCAATCTTCATCAACATCTTCACCAACACCATCTCCTCTCAAATCCTAGTTCATCTCTTGTATTCAATCTTTGCCTCAAAACCTCAGATTGGTACCTGTGAGTTGCTAGTAGTGGTGTATATTACTCTTTGTAGTTGATGCTAGTTGGTTTATTTGGTGGAAGATCATATGTTCAGATCCTTAATGATATTTATTACCCCTCTGATCTTGAACATGAGCATGCTTTGTGAGTAATTACTTTTGTTCCTGAGGACATGGAAGACGTCTTGTTATAAGTAATCATGTGAATTTGGTATTCCTTCGATATTTTGATGAGATGTATGTTGTCTTTCGTTTAGTGGTGTTATGTGAATGTCGACTACATGAAACTTCACCATGATTTGGGCCTAGGTGAAGGTATTGTGAACTAATAAGTAGATGATGGGTTGATAGAGCGACAGAAGCTTAAACCCTAGTTTATGCGTTGCTTCGTAAGGGGCTGATTTGGATCCACATGTTTCATGCTATGGTTAGATTTATCTTAATTCTTCTTTCATAGTTGCGGATGCTTGCGAGAGGGGTTAATCATAAATGGGAGGCTTGCCCAAGTAAGGACATCACCCATGTTGGAAATATGCCCTAGAGGCAATAATAAAAGTATTATTATTATATTTCTTTGTTCATGATAATAGTCTTTTATTCATGCTATAACTGTATTATCCGGAAATCGTAATACACGTGTGAATACATAGACCACAATATGTCCCTAGTGAGCCTCTAGTTGACTAGCTCGTTGTGATCAACAGATAGTCATGGTTTCCTGGCTATGGACATTGGATGTCGCTGATAACGGGATCACATCATTAGGAGAATGATGTGATGGACAAGACCCAATCCTAAGCATAGCACAAAGGTCGGTTAGTTCGTTTGCTAGAGCTTTTCCAATGTCAAGTATCTCTTCCTTCGACCATGAGATCGTGTAACTCCCAGATACCGTAGGAGTGCTTTGGGTGTATCAAACGTCACAACGTAACTGGGTGATTATAAAGGTACACTACAGGTATCTCCAAAAGTGTCTGTTGGGTTGACACGGATCGAGACTGGGATTTGTCACTCCGTATGACGGAGAGGTATCTCTGGGCCCACTCGGTAATGCATCATCATAATGAGCTCAAAGTGACTAAGTGGTTGATCACGGGATCATGCATTACGGTACGAGTAAAGTGACTTGCCGGTAACGAGACTGAACAAGGTATTGGGATACCGACGACCGGGTCTCGGGCAAGTAACGTACCGATTGACAAAGGGAATTGTATACGGGGTTTGATCGAATCCTCGACATCGTGGTTCATCCGATGACATCATCAAGGAGCATGTGGGAGCCAACATGGGTATCCAGATCCCGCTGTTGGTTATTGACCGGAGAGTCTCGGTCATGTCTGCATGTCTCCCGAACCCGTAGGGTCTACACACTTAAGGTTCGGTGACGCTAGGGTTATCAGGAAGACAAGTATGTGATTACCGAATGTTGTTCGGAGTCCCGGATGAGATCCCGGACGTCACGAGGAGTTCCGGAATGGTCCGGAGGTAAAGTTTTATAGATGGGAAGTTGTTAAACGGACACCGGAAAGTTTCGGGGTCATACCGGTATTGTACCGGGACCACCGGAGAGGTTCCGGGGGTCCACCGGGAGGGACCACCCCTCCCGGGGGGCCACTTGGGCTGCGTAGGGATAGCAGCCAGCCCCTAGTGGGCTTGGCGCGCCCCCCCTTGGGCCCATGCGCCTAGGGTTGGGGGGGGGGGGGAAACCCTAAAGGGGGCGCACCCCCTTGCTTGGGGGGCAAGCCCCCCACCCTTTGGCCGCTGCCCCCCTCTAGGGTTTCCCCTAGAGGGCCGGCCCCCTTGCCCCTCTCCTCCTATATATAGAGGGGTGAGGGGAGGGCTGCTGGACACAACTCAAGGCGCAGCCCCTCCCCTCCCCAACACCTCCCTCCTCCGTACGTGCTTGGCGAAGCCCTGTTGGAGTACTTCTGCTTCAACTACACCACGCCGTCGTGCTGCCGTTGGAGCTGCCTTCCTCAACCTCTCCTTCCTCCTTGCTGGATCAAGACGGAGGATACGTCGTCTGTCCCGTACGTGTGTTGAACGCGGAGGTGCTGTCCGTTCAGCACTTGGTCATCGGTGATCCGAATCACGACGAGTACGACTCCATCATCACCATCCCCTTGAACGGTTCCGCACTCGATCTACAAGTGGTATGTAGATGCAAACTCTTCCCCTTGACTCGTTGCTTAGATGAACTCATAGATGGATCTTGGTGAAACCATAGGAAATTTTTTAATTTTCTACAACGTTCCCCAACAGTGGCATCATGAGCTAGCTCTATGCGTAGTTCTCTTTGCACGAGTAGAACACAATTTTGTTGTGGGCGTGGATCTTGTCAACTTACTTGCCACTACTAGTCTTTTCTTGCTTCAACGGCATTGTGGGATGAAGCGGCCCAGACCTACCTTACACGTACGCTTACGTGAGACCGGTTCCACCGATTGACATGCACTAGTTGCATAAGGTGGCTGGCGGGTGTCTGTCTCTCCCACTTTAGTTGGAGCGGATTCGATGAAAAGGGTCCTTATGAAGGGTAAATAGAAGTTGACAAAATCACGTTGTGGTTATTCGTAGGTAAGAAAACGTTCTTGCTAGAACCCAATTGCAGCCACGTAAAAGATGCAACAACAATTAGAGGACGTCTAACTTGTTTTTGCAGCAATTGATCATGTGATGTGATATGGCCAGAAGTTGTGATGAATGATGCATTGTGATGTATGAGATCATGTTCTTTGTAATAGGATTCACGACTTGCATGTCGATGAGTATGACAACCGGCAGGAGCCATAGGAGTTGTCTTTATTTTTGTATGACCTGCGTGTCATTGAAGAACGCCATGTAACTTACTTTACTTTATTGCTAAACGCGTTAGTCATAGAAGTAGAAGTAGTCGTTGGCGTGACAACTTCATGAAGACACGATGATGGAGATCATGATGATGGAGATCATGGTGTCATGCCAGTGACAAGATGATCATGGAGCCCCGAAGATGAAGATCAAAGGAGCTATATGATATTGGCCATATCATGTCACTACTTTATATAATTGCATGTGATGTTTATTATGTTTTATGCATCTTGTTTACTTAGGACGACGGTAGTAAATAAGATGATCCCTTACAACAATTTCAAGAAGTGTTCTCCCCTAACTGTGCACCGTTGCTAAAGTTCGTCGCTTCTAAGCACCACGTGATGATCGGGTGTGATGGATTCTTACGTTCACATACAACGGGTGTAAGACAGTTTTACACAGCAAAACACTTAGGGCTAACTTGACGAGCCTAGCATGTACAGACATGGCCTCGGAACACGGAGACCGAAAGGTCGAACACGAGTCGTATGGAAGATACGATCAACATGAGAATGTTCACCGATGATGACTAGTCCGTCTCACGTGATGATCGGACACGGGCTAGTCGACTCGGATCGTGTAACACTTAGATGACTAGAGGGATGTCTAATCTGAGTGGGAGTTCATAATTTGATTAGAACTTAATTATCATGAACTTAGTCTAAAACCTTTGCAAATATGTCTTGTAGATCAAATGGCCAACGCACATGTCAACATGAACTTCAACGCGTTCCTAGAGAAAACCAAGCTGAAAGATGATGGCAACAACTATACGGACTGGGTCCGGAACCTGAGGATCATCCTCATAGCTGCCAGGAAACAATATGTCCTAGAAGGACCGCTAGGTGACGCTCCCGTCCCAGAGAACCAAGACATTATGAATGCTTGGCAGTCTCGTGCTGATGATTACTCCCTCGTTCAGTGCGGCATGCTTTACAGCTTAGAACCGGGGCTCCAAAAGCGTTTTGAGCATCACGGAGCATATGAGATGTTCGAGGAGCTGAAACTAGTTTTCCAAGCTCACGCCCGGGTCGAGAGATATGACATCTCCGACAAGTTCTATAGTTGTAAGATGGAGGAAAATAGTTCTGTCAGTGAGCACATACTCAAGATGTCTGGGTTGCACAACCGTATGACCCAGCTGAATATTAACCTCCCTGATGAGGCAGTCATTGACAGAATCCTTCAGTCGCTCCCACCAAGCTACAAGAGCTTTGTGATGAACTACAATATGCAGGGGATGGTAAAGACCATTCCTGAAGTATTTTCTATGCTAAAGTCAGCAGAGGTTGAAATCAAGAAAGAACATCAAGTGTTGATGGTCAATAAGACCACTAAGTTCAAGAAGGGCAAGGGTAAGAAGAACTTCAAGAAGGACGACAAAGAGGTTGCCGCGCTTGGTAAGCCAGTTGCCGGGAAGAAGTCAAAGAATGGACCCAAGCCTGAGACTGAGTGCTTTTATTGCAAGGGGAAGGGTCACTGGAAGCGGAACTGCCCCAAATACTTAGCGGATAAGAAGGCCGACAACACTAAAGGTATATTCGATATACATGTAATTGATGTGTACCTTACCAGTACTCGTGGTAACTCCTGGGTATTTGATACCGGTGCCGTTGCTCATATTTGTAACTCACAGCAGGAGCTGCGGAATAAGCGGAGACTGGCAAAGGACGAGGTGACGATGCGCGTCGGGAATGGTTCCAGAGTCGATGTGATCGCCGTCGGCACGCTACCTCTACATTTACCTACGGGATTAGTTTTGAACCTTAATAATTGTTATTTGGTGCCAAGTTTGAGCATGAACATTGTATCTGGATCTCGTTTAATACGAGATGGCTACTCATTTAAGTCCGAGAATAATGGTTGTTCTATTTATATGAGAGATATGTTCTATGGTCATGCTCCGATGGTCAATGGTTTATTCTTAATGAATCTCGAACGTAGTACTACACATATTCATAGCGTGAATACCAAAAGATGTAAAGTTGATAACGATAGTCCCACATACTCGTGGCACTGCCGCCTTGGTCACATTGGTGTCAAGCGCATGAAGAAGCTCCATGCTGATGGACTTTTAGAGTCTCTCGATTATGAATCATTTGACACATGCAAACCATGCCTCATGGGCAAGATGACCAAGACTCCGTTCTCCGGAACAATGGAGCGAGCAACCAACTTGTTGGAAATCATACATACCGATGTGTGCGGTCCAATGAGTGTTGAGGCTCGCGGAGGATATCGTTATGTTCTCACTCTCACTGATGACTTGAGTAGATATGGGTATGTCTACTTGATGAAACATAAGTCTGAGACCTTTGAAAAGTTCAAGGAATTTCAGAATGAGGTAGAGAATCAACGTGACCGAAAGATAAAATTCCTACTATCAGATCGTGGAGGAGAATACTTAAGTCACGAATTTGGTACACACTTAAGGAAATGTGGAATCGTTTCACAACTAACGCCGCCTGGAACACCTCAGCGTAACGGTGTGTCCGAACGTCGTAATCGCACTCTATTAGATATGGTGCGGTCTATGATGTCTCTTACCGATTTACCACTATCATTTTGGGGATACGCTCTAGAGACAGCTACATTCACTTTAAATAGGGCACCGTCTAAATCCGTTGAGACGACACCGTATGAATTATGGTTTGGGAAGAAACCTAAGCTGTCATTTCTGAAAGTTTGGGGATGCGATGCTTATGTCAAGAAACTTCAACCTGAGAAGCTCGAACCCAAGTCGGAAAAATGCGTCTTCATAGGATACCCTAAGGAAACCATTGGGTATACCTTCTACTTAAGATCCGAGGGCAAGATCTTTGTCGCTAAGAACGGATCCTTTCTGGAAAAAGAGTTTCTCTCGAAAGAAGTAAGTGGGAGGAAAGTAGAACTCGATGAAGTACTACCTCTTGAGCGGGACAGTAGTGCAGCTCAGGAAGATGTTCCTGTGATGCCTACACCAACTGAAGAGGAAAATAATGATGATGATCAAGGTACTTCGGATCAAGTTGCTACTGAACTTCGTAGGTCCACAAGGACACGTTGCGCACCAGATTGGTACGGTAACCCTGTGCTGGAAATCATGTTGTTAGACAACGATGAACCTTCGAACTATGAAGAAGCGATGGCGGGCCCAGATTCCAACAAATAGCTTGGAGCCATGAAATCCGAGATAGAATCCATGTATGAAAACAAAGTATGGACTTTGACTGACTTGCCTAATGATCGGCGAGCGATAGAAAACAAATGGATCTTTAAGAAGAAGACGGACGCGGATGGTAATGTCACCATCTATAAAGCTCGACTTGTCGCTAAGGGTTATCGGCAAGTTCAAGGGATTGACTACGATGAGACTTTCTCTCCCGTAGCGAAGCTTAAGTCCGTCCGAATCATGTTAGCAATTGCCGCATACTATGATTATGAGATATGGCAGATGGACGTCAAAACGGCATTCCTTAACGGTTATCTTAAGGAAGAACTGTATATGATGCAGCCGGAAGGTTTTGTCGATCCTAAGAACGCTAACAAAGTATGCAAGCTCCAGCGATCCATTTATGGGCTGGTGCAAGCATCTCGGAGTTGGAATATTCGCTTTGATGAGATGATCAAAGCATTTGGGTTTATGCAGACTTATGGAGAAGCCTGCGTTTACAAGAAAGTGAGTGGGAGCTCTGTAGCATTTCTCATATTATATGTAGATGACATACTCCTGATGGGAAATGATATAGAATTCTTGGACAACATTAAGGCCTACTTGAATAAGTGTTTTTCAATGAAGGACCTTGGAGAAGCTGCTTATATATTAGGCATCAAGATATATAGAAATAGATCGAGATGCCTCATAGGTCTTTCACAAAGCACATACCTTGATAAGATTTTGAAGAAGTTCAAAATGGATCAATCCAAGAAAGGGTTCTTGCCTGTATTGCAAGGTGTGAGATTGAGCTCGGCTCAATGCCCGACCACGGCAAAAGATATAGAAGAGATGAGTGTCATCCCCTATGCTTCAGCCATAGGATCTATTATGTATGCCATGCTGTGTACCAGACCTGATGTAAACCTTGCCGTAAGTTTGGTAGGAAGGTACCAAAGTAATCCCGGCAAGGAACACTGGACAGCGGTCAAGAATATCCTGAAGTACCTGAAAAGGACAAAGGACATGTTTCTCGTTTATGGAGGTGACGAAGAGCTCGTCGTAAAGGGTTACGTCGACGCTAGCTTCGACACAGATCTGGATGACTCTAAGTCACAAACCGGATACGTGTATATGTTGAATGGTGGAGCAGTAAGCTGGTGCAGCTGCAAGCAGAGTGTCGTGGCGGGATCTACATGTGAAGCGGAATACATGGCAGCCTCGGAGGCAGCGCATGAAGCTATTTGGGTGAAGGAGTTCATCACCGACCTAGGAGTCATACCCAATGCGTCGGGGCCGATCAAACTTTTCTGTGACAATATTGGAGCTATTGCCCTTGCGAAGGAGCCCAAATTTCACAGGAAGACCAGGCACATCAAGCGTCGTTTCAACTCAATCCGTGAAAATGTTCAAGATGGAGACATAGAAATTTGCAAAGTACATACGGATCTGAATGTCGCAGATCCGTTGACTAAACCTCTCTCGCGAGCGAAACATGATCAACACCAGAATTCTATGGGTGTTCGATTCATCACAATGTAACTAGATTATTGACTCTAGTGCAAGTGGGGGACTGTTGGAAATATGCCCTAGAGGCAATAATAAAAGTATTATTATTATATTTCTTTGTTCATGATAATAGTCTTTTATTCATGCTATAACTGTATTATCCGGAAATTGTAATACACGTGTGAATACATAGACCACAATATGTCCCTAATGAGCCTCTAGTTGACTAGCTCGTTGTGATCAACAGATAGTCATGGTTTCCTGGCTATGGACATTGGATGTCGTTGATAACGGGATCACATCATTAGGAGAATGATGTGATGGACAAGACCCAATCCTAAGCATAGCACAAAGGTCGGTTAGTTCGTTTGCTAGAGCTTTTCCAATGTCAAGTATCTCTTCCTTCGACCATGAGATCGTGTAACTCCCGGATACCGTAGGAGTGCTTTGGGTGTATCAAACGTCACAACGTAACTGGGTGATTATAAAGGTACACTACAGGTATCTCCAAAAGTGTCTGTTGGGTTGACACGGATCGAGACTGGGATTTGTCACTCCGTATGACGGAGAGGTATCTCTGGGCCCACTCGGTAATGCATCATCATAATGAGCTCAAAGTGACCAAGTGGTTGATCACGGGATCATGCATTACGGTACGAGTAAAGTGACTTGCCGGTAACGAGACTGAACAAGGTATTGGGATACCGACGATCGGGTCTCGGGCAAGTAACGTACCGATTGACAAAGGGAATTGTATACGGGGTTTGATTGAATCCTCGACATCGTGGTTCATCCGATGACATCATCGAGGAGCATGTGGGAGCCAACATGGGTATCCAGATCCCGCTGTTGGTTATTGACCGGAGAGTCTCGGTCATGTCTGCATGTCTCCCGAACCCGTAGGGTCTACACACTTAAGGTTCGGTGACGCTAGGGTTATCAGGAAGACAAGTATGTGATTACTGAATGTTGTTCGGAGTCCCGGATGAGATCCCGGACGTCACGAGGAGTTCCGGAATGGTCCGGAGGTAAAGTTTTATATATGGGAAGTTGTTAAACGGACACCGGAAAGTTTCGGGGTCATACCGGTATTGTACCGGGACCACCGGAGAGGTTCCGGGGGTCCACCGGGAGGGACCACCCCTCCTGGGGGGCCACTTGGGCTGCGTAGGGATAGCAGCCAGCCCCTAGTGGGCTTGGCGCACCCCCCCTTGGGCCCATGCGCCTAGGGTTGGGGGGAAACCCTAAAGGGGGCGCACCCCCTTGCTTGGGGGGCAAGCCCCCCACCCTTTGGCCGCCGCCCCCTCTAGGGTTTCCCCTAGAGGGCCGCCCCCCTTGCCCCTCTCCTCCTATATATAGAGGGGTGAGGGGAGGGCTACTGGACATAACTCAAGGCGCAGCCCCTCCCCTCCCCAACACCTCTCCTCCTTCGTACGTGCTTGGCGAAGCCCTGTCGGAGTACTTCTGCACCAACTACACCACGCCGTCGTGCTGCCGTTGGAGCTGCCTTCCTCAACCTCTCCTTCCTCCTTGCTGGATCAAGACGGAGGAGACGTCGTCCGTCCTGTATGTGTGTTGAACGCGGAGGTGCTGTCCGTTCAGCACTTGGTCATCGGTGATCCGAATCACGACGAGTACGACTCCATCATCACCATCCCCTTGAACGCTTCCGCACTCGATCTACAAGTGGTATGTAGATGCAAACTCTTTCCCTTGACTCATTGCTTAGATGAACTCATAGATGGATCTTGGTGAAACCGTAGGAAATTTTTTAATTTTCTGCAATATTCCCCAACAACCCAAGCACCGGTCCATCCACATATCAAATTACCAAAGTAACGAACGTGAATCACATGAGCATGATGAAAACTCACTTGACGATAATTCCTATGTGTCCTCCGGAGTGCTTTGCTTTATATAAGAGTTCGTCCAGGCTTATCCTTTGCTATAAAAAGGATTGGGACACCTTGCTGCACCTTTGCTACACTTGTTACTTGTTACCCGTTACGAATTATTTTATCACTAAACTATCTATTACCGATAATTTCAGTGCTTGCAAAAAATACCTTGCTGAAAACCGCTTGTCATTTCTTTCTGCTCCTCGTTGGGTTCAACACTCTTACTTATCGAAAGGACCACGATAGATCCCCTATACTTGTGTGTCATCAAGACTCTTTTCTAGCGTCGTCGCCGGGGAGTGAAGCGCCTTTGGTTAGTGAAACTTGGTAAGGAAAATTTTATATTACGTGCTGAAATTTATTGTCACTTGTCGCTATGGAAAACAATCCTTTGAGGGGTTTGTTCGGGGTATCTTCACCCCGAACGGAAGAACAAAGAGATGCTCCTCAACCTACCGCACCTACTGAAAATATTTATTATGAAATTCCTTCGGGTATGATAGAGAAACTGCTAGCTAATCCTCATGCAGGAGATGGAACACTGCATCCTGATATGCATATAATCTATATGGATGAAGTTTGTGGATTATTTAAGCTTGCAGGTTTTCCTGGAGATGATGTCAAGAAGAAGTTCTTCCCTTTATCTTTGAAGGGAAATTGACATGGTATAGGCTATGTGATGATACTGAAGCTTGGAATTACAACCGATTGAAATTTGAATTTCATCAAAAGTTTTATCGTATGCATCTAGTTCATCGTGATCGGAATTATATATATAATTTTTGGCCTCGTGAGGGAGAAAGTATCGCTCAAGCTTGGGGGAGACTTAAGTCAATGTTATATTCATGCCCCAATCATGAGCTCTCAAGAGAAATTATTATTTAGAATTTTTATGCTCGACTTTCTCGTAATGATCAATCCATGATCGATACTTCTTGTACTGGTTCTTTTATGAAGAAGACTATTGAATTACGATGGGATCTCTTGGAAAGAATTAAACACAACTCTGAAGATTGGGAGCTCAAGGAAGTTAAGGAGTCAAGTATAAACCTTGAGTTTTATTGTGTTAAATCTTTTATGGATACCGACGCTTTTCGTGAATTTAGCACTAAATATGGACTTGACTCTGAGATAATAGCTTCTTTCTGTGAATCCTTTGCCACTCATGTTGATCTCTTTAAGGAGAAGTGGTTTCAATATCATCCTCCCATTGAAGTAAAAATAGTAGAACCTTTTGAAGCTAGAGAAGAAACCACCACTCATAATGTCGATCCTGTTATTCCCACTGCTTATATTGAGAAACCACCTTTTCCTGTTAGGATAAAAGAACATGCTAAAGTTTCAGCTGTGGTTCGTAAGAGTTATACAAGAACACCTAAACCCCCTGAACAAATTAAAGTTGAACCTAATGTTGCTATGGTTAAAGATCTCTTGTCTGAAAATATTGATGGGCATGTTATTTATTTCTATGATGAAGCCACGAGAATTGCTAAACCCGATGAAAAAGATAAACATAGACGTATTGTTGGCATGCCTGTTGTATCTTTTAAAATAGAAGATCATTGTTATCATGGCTTATGTGATTTGGGTGCTAGTGTGAGTGCTATCCTGTTTACTTTATATCAAGAAATTATGAATGAAATTGCACCTGCTGAGATAGAAGATATTGATGTTATTATTAATCTTGGGATTGTTAGAGATGTTGAAGTCTTGTGTGGGAAAATAAAATACCCTACTGATTTTCTAGTTCTTGGTTCTCCACAAGATACTTTTGTCCCATTATATTTGGTAGACCTTTCTTGAACACCGTTAATGCTAAGATATGTTGTGAGAAAGAAATTGTTAGTGTAAGTTTTGGGGATGTGTCTCATGAGTTTAATTTCTCCAAATTCTGTAGACAGCCTCGAGATAAAGAATTACTTAGTAAGGATGAAATTATTGATCTTGCTTCTATTGTCGTGCCTCCTACTGGTCCTTTAAAACAATATTTGCTAGACCATGAAAATGATATGCATATGAATGAAAGAAACGAAATAGATGAGATATTATTTATACAAATGCCTGTTTTGAAACACAATTTTCCTGTTGAGATTCTTGGAGATCCTCTTCCACCCACGAGTGATCCTGTGCTTGAGCTTAAACAATTACCTGATACTTTGAAATATGCTTATCTTGATGAAAAGAAAATATATCCTGTTATTATTAGTGCTAACCTTTTAGAGCATGAAGAAAAGAGATTATTGTAAACTCCAAGGAAGCACCGTGCCGCTATTGGATATACTCTTGATGATCTTAAGGGCATTAGTCCCACTCTATGTCAGCATAAAATTAATATGGAGGCTCATGCTAAACCCGTTGTTGATCATCAGCGACGGTTAAATCCAATGATGAAAGAAGCGGTAAGAAATGAAATATTAAAGCTTCTAGAAGCAGGTATAGTCTATCCCATAGCTGATAGTAGATGGGTAAGTCTTGTTCATTGTGTCCCTAAGAAGGGAGGTATTACCATTGTTCCTAATGATAAAAATGAACTGATTCCACAAAGAATTATAATAGGTTATAGAATGGTAACTGATTTTAGAAAATTAAATAAAGCTCCCAGGATAGATCATTATCCTTTACCTTTCATAGAAAGACTATCAAAACATACACATTTCTGTTTTCTAGATGAATACTCTTGTTTTTTCCAAATACCTGTGTCACAAGAGGATCAAGAAAAAACTACTTTTACATGCCCTTTTGGTACTTTTGCTTATAGACGTATGCCTTTTGGTTTATGCAATGCACCTGCTACCTTTCAAAGATGTATGACTGTTATATTCTCTGAGTTTTGTGAAAAGATTGTCGAGGTTATCATGGATGATTTTTCCATTTACGGAACTTCTTTTGATGATTGCTTAAGCAACCTTGATCGAGTTTTGCAGAGATGTGAAGAAAGTAATCTTGTATTGAATTGGGGGAAGTGCTATTTTATGGTTAATAAAGGTATTGTGTTGGGGCATAAAATCTCCGAACGGGGTATTGAAGTTGATAAAGCTAAAGTTGATGCAATTGAAAAATTGCCGTGTCCTAAAGATATCAAAGGTATAAGAAGTTTCCTTGGTCATGCTGGTTTCTATAGGATTTTTATCAAAGACTTCTCTAAAATTTTTAGGCCTCTCACTAATGTTTTTGCAAAAATATGTTCCATTTGTTTTTTGATGATGATTGTGTAGAAGCATTTGAAATCCTTAAGAAAGCCTTAATCTCTGCACCTATTGTTCAACCACCTAATTGGAAACTACCCTTTGAAATTATGTGTGATGCTAGTGATTATGTTGTTGGTGCTGCTCTAGGACAAAGAGTTTATTAGAAATTAAATGTTATCCATATGCTAGTATAACTCTAGACAGTGCTCAAAGAAATTATGCTACTACCGAGAAAGAATTTTTAGCACTTGTGTTTGCTTGTGATAAGTTTAGATCTTATATTGTTGATTCCAAAGTAATTGCTCACACTAACCATGGTGCTATTAAATACCTTATGGAAAAGAAAGATGCTAAACCTAGACTTATTAGGTGGGTTCTCTGGCTACAAGAATTTGATTTACATAAGGGGCTGATGTCTACTATGCAACTTTATTCTTGTAGACTCGTGCTGGTCCTCCAAGCGCAGAGTTTTGTAGGACAATAGCAATTTTCCCTCAAGTGGATGACCTAAGGTTTATCAATCCGTGGGAGGCGTAGGATGAAGATAGTCTCTCCCAAATGACACTGCAACCAAATACAAGAAATCTCTTGTGTCCCCAACACACCCAATACAATGGCAAATTGTATAGGTGCACTAGTTCGGCAAAGAGATGGTGATAAAAGTGTAATATTGATGGTAGAAATATATTTTTATAATCTGAATAAATAAAAACATCAAGGTCGCAAATAGTAAACAGGCACAAAAACGGTATTGCAATGCTTGAAAATGAGGCCTAGGGTCCGTACTTTCACTAATGCAATCTCTCAATAGTGCTAATATAAATGGATCATATAACCGTCCCTCAAAGTGCGATGAAGAATCACTCCAAAGTTCCTAGCGGAGAAAATAAGAATAAATTGTTTGTAGGGTACGAAACCACCTCAAAGCTATTCTTTCCGTTCGATCTGAAGGAAATATTCCCTAGAGGCAATAATAATGTTATTATTTTATTTCCTTATATCATGATAAATGTTTATTATTCATGCTAGAATTGTATTATCCAGAAACATAATACTTGTGTGAATACATAGACAAACTAAAACGTCACTAGTATGCCTCTACTTGACTAGCTTGTTAATCAAAGATGGTTATGTTTCCTAACCATAGACATGTGTTGTCATTTGATTAACATGATCACATTATTAGGAGAATGATGTGATTGACATGACCCATTCCATTAGCTTAGCACCCGATCGTTTAGTATGTTGATATTGCTTTCTTCATGACTTATACATGTTCCTATGACTATGAGATTATGCAACTCCCGTTTGCCGGAGGAACACTTTGTGTGCTACCAAACGTCACAACGTAACTAGGTGATTATAAAGGAGCTCTACAGGTGTCTCCAAAGGTAAATGTTGGGTTGGCGTATTTCGAGATTAGGATTTGTCACTCCAATTGTCGGAGAGGTACCTCTGGGCCCTCTCGGTAATGCACATCACATAAGCCTTGCAAGCATTGCAACTAATGAGTTAGTTGCGAGATGATGTATTAATAAACGAGTAAAGAGACTTGCCAGTAACGAGATTGAACTAGGTATTGAGATACCGACGATCGAATCTCGGGCAAGTAACACACCGATGACAAAGGGAACAACGTATGTTGTTATGCGGTCTGACCGATAAATATCTTCGTAGAATATGTGGGAGCCAATATGAGCATCCAGGTTCCGCTATTGGTTATTGATCGGAGACATGTCTCGGTCATGTCTACATTGTTCTCGAACCCGTAGGGTCCGCACGCTTAAGGTTTCGATGACAGTTATATTATGAGTTTATGAGTTTTGATGTACCGAAGTTAGTTCGGAGTCCCGGATGTGATCACGGACATGACGAGGAGTCTCTAAATGGTCGAGACATAAAGATTGATATATTGGACGGCTATATTCAGACACCGGAAGTGTTCCGGGTGATTTCGGAGAAAACCGGAGTGCCGGAGGGTTACCGGACCCCCCGGGAGAAGTAATGGGCCATATGGGCCTTAGTGGAGAGAGAGAGGAGCAGCCAGGGTGGGCCGCGCGCCTCCTCCCCCTGGTCCGAATTGGACTAGGAGAGGGGGGGGGGGGCGCCCCCCTTTCCTTCTCCCTCCCCCTTCCTTTCCCCCTCCTAGTAGGAGTAGGAAAGAGGGGAGTCCTACTCCTACTAGGAGGAGGACTCCTCCTCCTTGGCGCGCCATAGGGCCGGCCAGCCTCCTCCCCTTGCTCCTTTATATACGGGGGCAGGGGGCACCCCTAGACACACAAGTTGATCCACGTGATCGTTTTCTTAGCTATGTGCGGTGCCCCCTTCCACCATAATCCGCGATAATATTATAGCGGTGCTTAGGCGAAGCCCTGCGACAGTAGAACATCAAGACCGTCACCAGGCCGTCGTGCTGACGGAACTCTTCCCCGACACTTTGCTGGATCGGAGTCTGGGGATCGTCATCGAGCTGAACGTGTGCTAAAACTCGAAGGTGCCGTAGTTTCGGTGCTTGATCGGTCGGGTCGTGAAGACGTACGACTACATCAACCGCGTTGTCATAACGCTTCCGCTGTCGGTCTACAAGGGTACGTAAATCACACTCTCCCCTCTCGTTGCTATGCATCACCATGATCTTGCGTGTGCGTAGGATTTTTTTTGAAATTACTACGTTCCCCAACAGTGGCATCCGAGCCTAGGTTTTATGTGTTGATGTTATATGCACGAGTAGAACACAAGTGAGTTGTGGGCGATATAAGTCATACTGCTTACCAACATGTCATACTTTGGTTCGGCGGTATTGTTGGACGAAGCGGCCCGGACCGACATTACGTGTACGCTTACGCGAGACCGGTTCTCCCGACATGCTTTGCACAAAGGTGGCTAGCGGGTGTCAGTTTCTCTAACTTTAGTTGAACCGAGTGTGGCTATGCCCGGTCCTTGCGAAGGTTAAAACATCACCAACTTGACAAACTATCGTTGTGGTTTTGATGCGTAGGTATTGGTTCTTACTTAAGCCCGTAGCAGCCACGTAAAAACTTGCAACAACAAAGTAGAGAACGTCTAACTTGTTTTTGCAGGGCATGTTGTGATGTGATATGGTCAAGACATGATGCTAAATTTTATTGTATGAGATGATTATGTTTTGTAACCGAGTTATCGGCAACTGGCATGAGCCATATGGTTGTCGTTTTATTGTATGCAATGCAACTACGCTGTAATGCTTTACTTTATCACTAAGCGGTAGCGATAGTCGTGGAAGCATAAGATTGGCGAGACAACAATGATGCTACGATGGTGATCAAGGTGTCGCGCCGGTGACGATGGTGATCATGATGGTGCTTCGAAGACGGAGATCACAAGCACAAGATGATGATGGCCATATCATATCACTTATATTGATTGCATGTGATGTTTATCTTTTATGCATCTTATCTTGCTTTGATTGACGGTAGCATTTTAAGATGATCTCTCACTAATTATCAAGAATTGTTCTCCCTGAGTATGCACCGTTGCGAAAGTTCTTCGTGCTGAGACACCACGTGATGATCGGGTGTGATAGGCTCTACGTTCAAATACAACGGGTGCAAAATAGTTGCACACGCGGAATACTCAGGTTATACTTGACGAGCCAAGCATATACAGATATGGCCTCGGAACACGGAGACCGAAAGGTCGAGCGTGAATCATATAGTAGATATGATCAACATAGTGATGTTCACCAATGAAACTACTCCATCTCACATGATGATCGAACATGGTTTAGTTGATTTGGATCACGTAATCACTTAGAGGATTAGAGGGATGTCTATCTAAGTGGGAGTTCTTTAGTAATATGATTAATTGAACCTAAATTTATCATGAACTTACTACCTGATAGTATCTTGCTTGTTTATGTTTGGTTGTAGATAGATGGCCCATGCTGTTGTTCCATTGAATTTTAATGCGTTCCTTGAGAAAGCAAAGTTGAAAGATGATGGTAGCAATTACACAGACTGGGTCCGTAACTTGAGGATTATCCTCATTGCTGCATAGAAGAATTACGTCCTGGAAGCACCGCTGGGTGCCAGGCCTGCTGCTGGAGCAACACCAGATGTTATGAATGTCTGGCAAAGCAAAGCTGATGACTACTCGATAGTTCAGTGTGCCATGCTTTACGGCTTAGAATCGGGACTTCAACGATGTTTTGAACGTCATGGAGCATATGAGATGTTCCAGGAGTTGAAGTTAATATTTCAAGCAAATGCCCGGATTGAGAGATATGAAGTCTCCAATAAGTTCTATAGCTACAAGATGGAGGAGAACAATTCTGCCAATGAGCATATACTCAAAATGTCTGGGTATAATAATCACTTGATTCAATTGGGAGCTTCCAGATGATTGCGTCATTGACAGAATTCTCCAATCACTGCCACCTAGCTACAAGAGCTTCGTGATGAACTATAATATGCAAGGGATGAATAAGACTATTCCCGAGCTCTTCACAATGCTAAAAGCTGCGGAGGTAGAAATCAAGAAGGAGCATCAAGTGTTGATGGTCAACAAGACCACTAGTTTCAAGAAAAAGGGCAAAGGGAAGAAGAAGGGGAACTTCAAAAAGAATAGCAAGCAAGTTGCTACTCAAGAGAAGAAACCCAAACCTGGACCTAAGCCTAAAACTGAGTGCTTCTACTGTAAGTAGACTGGTCACTGGAAGCGGAACTGCCCCAAGTATTTGGCAGATAAGAAGGATGGCAAGGTGAACAAAGGTATATGTTATATACATGTTATTGATGTGTAACTTACTAATGCTCGCAGTAGCACCTGGGTATTTGATACTGGTTCTGTTGCTAACATTTGCAACTCGAAATAGGGACTATGGATTAAGCGAAGATTGGCTAAGGACGAGGTGACGATGCGCGTGGGAAATGGTTCCAAAGTCGATGTGATCGCGGTCGGTACGCTACCTCTACATCTACCTTCGGGATTAGTATTAGACCTAAATAATTGTTATTTGGTGCCAGCATTGAGCATGAACATTATATCTAGATCTTGTTTGATGCGAGACGGTTATTCATTTAAATCAGAGAATAATGGTTGTTCTATTTATATGAGTAATATCTTTTATGGTCGTGCACCCTTAAAGAGTGGTCTATTCTTATTAAATCTCGATAGTAGTGACACACATATTCATAATGTTGAAACCAAAAGATGCAGAGTTGATAATGATAGTGCAACTTATTTGTGGCACTGCCGTTTGGGTCATATCGGTGTAAAGCGCATGAAGAAACTCCATACTGATGGACTTTTGGAACCATTTGATTATGAATCGCTTGGTACTTGCGAACCGTGCCTTATGGGTAAGATGACAAAAACACCATTCTCCGGTACTATGGAGAGAGCAACAGATTTGTTGGAAATCATACATACAGATGTATGTGGTCCGATGAATGTTGAGGCTCGTGGCGGATATCGTTATTTTCTCACCTTCACAGATGACTTAAGCAGATATGGGTATATCTACTTAATGAAACATAAGTCTGAAACATTTGAAAAGTTCAAAGAATTTCAGAGTGAAGTTGAAAATCATCGTAACGAGAAAATAAAATTCCTACGATCTGATCGTGGAGGAGAATATTTGAGTTACGAGTTTGGTGTACATTTGAAACAATGCGGAATAGTTTCGCAACTCACGCCACCCGGAACACCAAAGCGTAATGGTGTGTCCGAACGTCGTAATCGTACTTTACTTGATATGGTGCGATCTATGATGTCTCTTACTGATTTACTGCTATAGTTTTGGGGTTATGCTCTAGAGACGGCCGCACTCACGTTAAATAGGGCACCATCAAAATCCGTTGAGACGACGCCTTATGAACTGGTGTTTGGCAAGAAACCAAAGTTGTCGTTTCTGAAAGTTTGGGGTTGCGATGCTTATGTGAAAAAGCTTCAACCTGATAAGCTCAAACCCAAATCGGAGAAATGTGTCTTCATAGGATATCCAAAGGAAACTATTGGATACACCTTCTATCACAGATCCGAAGGCAAGACTTTTGTTGCTAAATTCAGAAATTTTCTAGAGAAGGAGTTTCTCTCGAAAGAAGTGAGTGGGAGGAAAGTAGAACTTGATGAGGTAACTGTACCTGCTCCCTTATTGTAAAGTAGCACATCACAGAAACCAGTTTTTGTGACACCTACACCAATTAGTGAGGAAGCTAATGATGATGATCATGAAACTTCAGAACAAGATACTACTAAACCTCGTAGATCAACCAGAGTAAGATCCGCACCAGAGTGGTACGGTAATCCTGTTCTGGAAATCATGCTACTAGATCATGATGAACCTACGAACTATGGAGAAGCGATGGTAAGCCCAGATTCCGCAAAATGGCTTGAAGCCATGAAATCTGAAATGGGATCCATGTATGAGAACAAAGTATGGACTTTGGTTGACTTGCCCAAAGATCAGCAAGCAATTGAGAATAAATGGATCTTCAAGAAGAAGACTGACGCTGACGGTAATGTTACTGTCTACAAAGCTCGACTTGTCACAAAAGGTTTTCGACAAGTTCAAGGGATTGACTACGATGAGACCTACTCACCCGTAGCGATGCTTAAGTCTGTCCGAATCATGTTAGCAATTGCCGCATTTTATAATTATGAAATTTGGCAGATGGATGCCAAAACTGCATTCCTGAATGGATTTCTGGAAGAAGAGTTGTATATGATGCAACCGGAAGGTTTTGTCGATCCAAAGGGAGCTAACAAAGTGTGCAAGCTCCAGCGATCCATTTATGGACTGGTGCAAGCTTCTTGGAGTTGGAATAAACGCTTTGATAGTGTGATCAAAGCATTTGGTTTTGTACAGACTTTTGGAGAAGCCTGTATTTACAAGAAGTGAGTGGGAGCTCTGTAGCATTTCTGATATTATATGTAGATGACATATTACTAATCGGAAATGATATAGAATTTCTGGATAGCATAAAGGGATACTTGAATAAGAGTTTTTTCAATGAAAGACCTTGGTGAAGCTGCTTACATATTGGGCATTAAGATCTATAGAGATAGATCAAGACGCTTAATTGGACTTTCACAAAGCACATACCTTGACAAAATTTTGAAGAAGTTCAAAATGGATCAAGCAAAGAAAGGATTCTTGCCTGTGTTACAAGGTGTGAAATTGAGTAAGACTCAATGCCCGACCAATGCAGAAGATAGAGAGAAAATGAAAGATGTTCCCTATGCTTCAGCCATAGGATCTATCATGTATGAAATGCTGTGTACCAGACCTAATGTGTGTCTTGCTATAAGTCTAGCAGGGAGGTACCAAAGTAATCCAGGAATGGATCACTTGACAGTGGTCAAGAACATCCTGAAATACCTGAAAAGTACTAAGGATATGTTTCTCATATATGGAGGTGACAAAGAGCTCATCGTAAATGGTTACGTTGATGCAAGCTTTGACACTGATCCAGACGATTCTAAATCGCAAACCGGATACGTGTTTACATTAAATGGTGGAGCTGTCAGTTGGTGCAGTTCTAAACAAAGCGTTGTGGCGGGATCTACATGTGAAGCGGAGTACATAGCTGCTTCGGAAGCAGCAAACGAAGGAGTCTGGATGAAGGAGTTCATATCCGATCTAGGTGTCATACCTAGTGCATCGGGTCCAATGAAAATCTTTTGTGACAATACTGGTGCAATTGCCTTGGCAAAAGAATACAGATTTCACAAGAGAACCAAGCACATCAAGAGACGCTTCAATTCCATCCGGGATCTAGTCCAGGCGGGAGACATAGAGATTTGCAAGATACATACGGATCTGAATGTTGCAGACCCGTTGACTAAGCCTCTTCCATGAGCAAAACATGATCAGCACCAAAGCTCCATGGGTGTTAGAATCATTACTGTGTAATCTAGATTATTGACTCTAGTGCAAGTGGGAGACTGAAGAAAATATGCCCTAGAGGCAATAATAATGTTATTATTTTATTTCCATATATCATGATAAATGTTTATTATTCATGCTAGAATTGTATTATCCGGAAACATAATACTTGTGTGAATACATAGACAAACTAAAATGTCACTAGTATGCCTCTACTTGACTAGCTTGTTAATCAAAGATGGTTATGTTTCCTAACCATAGACATGTGTTGTCATTTGATTAACAGGATCACATTATTAGGAGAATGATGTGATTGACATGACCCATTCCATTAGCTTAGCACCCGATCGTTTAGTATGTTGCTATTGCTTTCTTCATGACTTATACATGTTCCTATGACTATGAGATTATGCAACTCCCGTTTGCCGGAGGAACACTTTGTGTGCTACCAAACGTCACAACGTAACTAGGTGATTATAAAGGAGCTCTACAGGTGTCTCCAAAGGTAAATGTTGGGTTGGCATATTTCGAGATTAGGATTTGCCACTCCAATTGTCGGAGAGGTATCTCTGGGCCCTCTCGGTAATGCACATCACATAAGCCTTGCAAGCATTGCAACTAATGAGTTAGTTGCGAGATGATGTATTACAAAACGAGTAAAGAGACTTGCCGGTAACGAGATTGAACTAGGTATTGAGATACCGACGATCGAATCTCGGGCAAGTAACATACTGATGACAAAGGGAACACCATATGTTGTTATGCGGTCTGACCGATAAAGATCTTCGTAGAATATGTGGGAGCCAATATGAGCATCCAGGTTCCGCTATTGGTTATTGACCGGAGACATGTCTCGGTTATGTCTACATTGTTCTCGAACCCGTAGGGTCCGCACGCTTAAGGTTTCGATGACAGTTATATTATGAGTTTATGAGTTTTGATGTACCAAAGTTAGTTCGGAGTCCCGAATGTGATCACGGACATGACGAGGAGTCTCTAAATGGTCGAGACATAAAGATTGATATATTGGACGGCTATATTCGGACACCGGAAGTGTTCCGGGTGATTTCGGAGAAAACCGGAGTGTCGGAGGGTTACCGGAACCCCCCTGGGAGAAGTAATGGGCCATATGGGCCTTAGTGGAGAGAGAGAGGAGCAGCCAGGGTGGGCCGTGCGCCTCCTCCCCCATGGTCCGAATTGGACTAGGAGAGGGGGGGGGGCGGCGCCCCCCTTTCCTTCTCCCTCCCCCTTCCTTTCCCCCTCCTAGTAGGAGTAGGAAAGAGGGGAGTCCTACTCCTACTAGGAGGGGGACTCCTCCTCCTTGGCGCGCCATAGGGCTGGCCGGCCTCCTCCCCTTGCTCCTTTATATACGGGGGCAGGGGGCACCCCTAGACACACAAGTTGATCCACGTGATCGTTTTCTTAGCCGTGTGCGGTGCCCCCTTCCACCATAATCCTCGATAATATTGTAGCGGTGCTTAGGCGAAGCCCTGCGATAGTAGAACATCAAGATCGTCACCACGCCGTCGTGCTGACGGAACTCTTCCCCGACACTTTGCTGGATCGGAGTCCGGGAATCGTCATCGAGCCGAACGTGTGCTAAAACTCGGAGGTGCCGTAGTTTCGGTGCTTGATCGGTCGGGCCGTGAAGACGTACGACTACATCAACCGCGTTGTCATAACGCTTCCGCTGTCGGTCTACAAGGGTACGTAGATCACACTCTCCCCTCTCGTTGCTATGCATCACCATGATCTTGCGTGTGCGTAGGAATTTTTTTGAAATTACTACGTTCCCCAACACGATCTATTCAAGAGTTCATACTAAAATAATACAAAGCTATTCGTTCATTCGATCTATCCTAGAGTTCATACTAAAATAACACCAAAGAAAATTCATATTCATAATACTCAATCCAACACAAAGAACTTCAAAGAGTGCCCCAAGATTTCTACCGGAGAAACAAAGACAAGAACGTGCATCAACCCCTATGCATAGATTACCCCAATGTCACCTCGGGAATCCGCGAGTTGAGTGCCAAAACATATATCAAGTGAATCAATATGATACCCCATTGTCACCACGAGTATTCAATTGCAAGACATATATCAAGTCTTCTCAAATCCATAAAAGTATTCAATCCGATAACAACGAAATCTCAAAGGGAAAACTCAATTCATCACAACAAGATAGAGAGGGGAAAACACCATATGATCCGACTATATTAACAAAGCCCACGATACATCAAGATCGTGCCATCTCAAGAATACGAGAGAGAGAGAGAGAGATTAAACACATAGCTACTGGTACAAACCCTCAGCCCCGAGGGTGGACTACTCCCTCCTCATCGTGGTGGCCGCCGGGATGATGAAGATGGCCACCGGTGATGATTCCCCCCTTTGGCACGGTGCTGGAACGGGGTCTAGATTGGTTTTCGTGGATACAGAGCCTAGCGGCAGCGGAACTTCTGATCTAGGTTCACCCTGAGGGTTTATGGAATTTTTGGGAATTTATAGGGTAAAGAGGGGGTGCGGGAGGCCACCGAGGTGGGCACAACCCACCTGGGCGTGCTTGGGCCCCCAGGCGTGCCCTGGTGGGTTGTGCCCCCCTCGAGGCACCCCCCAGGTCCTGCTCTGGCCCATCCTGGGTGTTCTGGTCCATAAAAAATCTCCAAAAAGTTTCGCGGTGTTTGGACTCCGTTTGATATTGATTTCCTGCGATGTAAAAAACAGCAACTGGCACTGGGCACTGGGTCAATAGGTTAGTCCCAAAAAATGATATAAAGTTGCTATAAAATGATTGTAAAACATCCAAGAATGATAAAATAATAGCATGAAAACTTCATAAATTATAGATACGTCAGAGACGTATCGGGGGCTGAGAACCCCATAGCAGATTAACTTGTCTAGGTTAGAAAATATTCTTGATGACCCACTACCTATTGATGATAGTTTTCCTGATGAACAATTAGCTGTCATAAAACTTCTTGTAGTACTCCTTGGTATGCAGACTATGCTAACTATATTGTTGCCAAATTTATACCACCTAGTTTCACGTACCAACAAAAGAAAAGGTTTTTTCTATGATTTAAGACATTACTTCTGGGATGACCCACACCTTTATAAATAAGGAGTAGATGGTGTTATTGGACATTGTATACCTAAGCCTGAACAGGAACAAATTCTATGCAAGTGTCACTCTGAGGCTTATGGAGGTCACCATGATGGAGACAGAACTGCACACAAGGTATTACAATATGGTTTTTGTTGGCCTACTCTTTTCAAAGATGCTCGTAAGTTTGTCTTGGCTTGTGATGAATCTCAAAGAATTGGTAACATTAGTAGACGTCAGGAATGCCTATGAATTATTCACTTGTTACTGAACCATTTGATGTTTGGGGATTTGATTATATGGGACATTTTCCTTCCTATAATGGGTATACTCATATTTTAGTTGCTGCTGATTACATTACTAAGTGGGTAGAAGCTATTCCAACTAGTAGTGATGATCATAACACCTCTATTAAATTTTTTAAAGAAGTTATTTTCCCGAAGTTTGGAGTCCCTAGATATTTAACGACTGATGGTGGTTCACACTTTATTCATGTAGCTTTCTGGAAATTGCTTGCTAAATATGATGTTAACCATAGAATTGCATCTCCATATCATCCTTAGTCTAGTTGTCAAGTAGAATTAAGTAATAGAGAAATAAAATTGATTTTGCAAAAGACTGTTAATAGATTTAGGAAGAATTGGTCTAAGAAACTTGATGATGCATTAGGGGCCTATAGAACTGCTTACAAAAATCCTATGGGTATGTCTCCATATAAAATGGTTTATGGAAAAGCATGTAACTTACCTCTCAAATTAGAACATAAAGCTTATTGGGCAATTAAAGAACTCAACTATGACTTCAAACTTGCTGGTGAAAAGAGGTTATTTGACATTAGCTCGCTTGATGAATGGAGAACCAAAGCCTATGAAAATGCCAAGTTGTTTAAAAAAATGTTGAAAGATGGCATGACAAAAGGATACAAAAGCGTGAATTTAATGTAGCTGACCAAGTCTTGCTATACAATTCCTGTTTAAGATTTTTTATAGGAAAGCTTCTCTCTAAATGGGAAGGTCATTACATTATCGAGGAAGTTTATAGCTCCGGTGCCATCAAGATCAACAATACCGAGGGAAACAACCTGAAGGTGGTGAATGGGCAAAGAATCAAACATTATATCTCAGGTACGGCCATAAATGTTGAAAATAATATTATTCATACCATAACAACGGAGGAGTACATAAGGGAAACCTTCCATCACGCTCTAGAACCCTGAAAAGGAACAGGTATGTGATACGGTAAGTAAACCGACTCCAAAAGTTTTCCAAAAGCAATTTTACTCTATTTTGGAATATTAAAAAAATATAAAAATAAAAAGTAGTCCGAAAAGTGCATGAGCAGCCGACAAGCCTGGGGGCACGCCCTACCCCCTGGGCACGCCTCCCAAGCTTGTGGACACCTCGTGTGGACTCTGTTTTCTCCTAGAATACTTGTTTTGCATGGTTATCGATGGATTTAAGTGGTTCAGTGATGTCACTCCACTCGTTTGTGTATGGTATGGCGGGAACGTGGCATACGGTAAGACAGTTTGATCGCTGCATGGGCGACAAGTGGGTGGACATTGTGGCACGTGAGTAGACAGACGCCTGGATTCATATGGGTCATTTTGCAATTTTCCATGTACATCCAGACAAAAAAGGTCGTCATTCAATTCTCGTGGCAAGCAAATAGATCAAACTGAGATGCAACAGTGGTTCTAGTGGGGACGGGCAGGTGTCAAGTAGGGTGTGGTCAAACCAGTCATGCCATTTGAATACGGTGCGATACACCAAATTTTCTGGGTGATGGTTAAGAAGAAGTTGAAGTCGCTCCATGACCACATTGCGAGTATGTTGATGTCTTCTATTGTGTATAGTGAAGGACATTATTACTTTTATTATCTAGTTTATTAGGTATAATATCCAGTATTGTAAGAAGATGTGATTTAGCATGGGGCATGTGCAATGCCATGGGGATGGATATGGGGCAGTGTAGCTAACCCCCTTTGCTTTGCTTTCCTTTGCTTCTCCCAAAACCAACCAAAAAGAAGGAACCACACCCGGCGTATAGCCGGAATGATTTCCATGGTGACTATACCTCTCTATGTGTGTCTCCATCCATGTCCATGTGAGTGAGGGAGGGTGGTTAGGTGAGAAAATCTTGGGCTTATGTCTTCCGTCTAAAATTTGGTTTGGTTTGGTTTGTTTGAAGGGCGACCCCGCGAACCAAAACCCGCTTCGCCCAAAACAAAACCCATCCCTCCAAGTCATGCGAGAAAAGACGCCGACCCGCCGTGCCACCCCTATGTTATCACATCACCACGTGGGTCCCTTAGAACCCCGGCCCACCTATCAGTGAGAGAAAGCTAGCACTGGGTAGAGTGATGATGGAAGGAGCATGTTGGACCTGTGACCTTGTGCCTCACGGACTTGAGCCACCAACAATAAATCGTCCCCTCCCTCCTGCCAGCCGAAATCTTTTCCCACTAGAACAGATCGCCACCGCTCGCTGACAAAGCGAGCCCGGGGACAGGCAAGGCCCGCGTGTCAGTGACACTGGCGTACACTCCATGCAGGTGGATCACGGTTTGCTGACAAATGGGACGGGACGCTGTCACCAGAGCCGGCCCCACTCTTCATACGAAGCGATCCCCTCTCCCACTCCCTGGCTCGGCTCGGCTTACAGGCTTGGCTTGGGTTTATGATACGTCTCCAACGTATCTATAATTTTTGATTGCTCCATGCTATATTATCTACTGTTTTGGACTATATTGGGCTTTATTTTCCACTTTTATATTATTTATGGGACTAACCTATTAACCGGAGGCCCAACCCAGAATTGCTGTTCTTTGCCTATTTCAGTGTTTCGAAGAAACGAAATATCAAACGGAGTCCAAACAAAATAATCCTTTCTGGAACGTGATTTTCTTCCCGAATATGACCCAGGAGACTTGGACCCTACGCCAAGGCATCAGAGAGGCGGTCACGAGGGTGGGGGGCGCCCCTCCTAGGGCGCGCCCCCTGCCTTGTGGGACCCTCGAAGCTCCACTGACGTACTTCTTCCTCCTATATATATCCACGTACCCCCAAACGAACAGATACAGAGCCAAAAACCTAATTCCACCGCCGCAACTTTCTGTATCCACGAGATCCCATCTTGGGGCCTGTTCCGGAGCTCCACCGGAGAGGGCCGTCATCACGGAGGGCTTCTACATCATCATAGCCTCTCCGATGAAGTGTGAGTAGTTTACCTCAGACCTTCGGGTCCATAGTTATTAGCTAGATGGCTTCTTCTCTCTTTTTGGATCTCAATACAAAGTTCTCCCCCTCTCTTGTGGAGATCTATTCGATGTAATCTTCTTTTTGCGGTGTGTTTGTTGAGACCGATGAATTGTGGGTTTATGATCAAGTCTATCTATGAATAATATTTGAATCTTTTCTGAATTCTTTTATGTATGATTGGTTATCTTTGCAAGTCTCTTCGAATTATCCGTTTGGTTTGGCTAACTAGATTGGTAGTTCTTGCCATGGGAGAAGTGCTTAGCTTTGGGCTCGATCTTGCGGTGTCCTTTCCCAGTGACAGAAGGGGCAGCAAGGCACGTATTGTATCGTTGCCATCGAGGATAACAAGATGGGGTTTATTTCATATTGCATGAATTTATCTCTCTACATCATGTCATCTTGCTTAAAGCGTTACTCTGTTTTTAACTTAATACTCTAGATGCATGCTGGATAGCGGTCGATGAGTGGAGTAATAGTAGTAGATGCAAAATCGTTTCGGTATACTTGGCACGGACGTGATGCCTATATACATGATCATGCCTAGATATTCTCATAACTATGCTCAGTTCTGTCAATTGCTCAACAGTAATTTGTTCACCCACCGTAGAATACTTATGCTCTTGAGAGAAGCCACTAGTGAAACCTATGGCCCCCGGGTCTATTCTCATCATATCAATCTCCATCACTTTTATTTTGCTTTGATTTTTTACTTTGCCTTTTACTTTTCACTTTGCATCTCTATACCAAAAATACCAAAAATGTTATCTATCAGATCTCACTCTCGTAAGTGATCCTGAAGGGATTGACAACCCCTAATCGCGTTGGTTGCGAGTAGCAACCATTTTGTGCAGGTACGAGGGACTTGAGCGTAGCCTCCTACTGGATTGATACCTTGGTTCTCAAAAACTGAGGGAAATACTTACGCTACTCTGCTGCATCATCCTCTCCTCTTCGGGGAAAACCAACGCAAGCTCAAGAGGTAGCAATTTAGTTAAGGGGAGTAGGGGGAGCATGGATCGCTATCCAGCATGCATCTAGTGTATTAAGTTCATGAAAAAACGAGTAATGCATTAGGCAAGATGACATGATGTAGACAAGATAAACTCATGTATGAATAAACCCCATCTTGTTACCC
Organism: Triticum dicoccoides; assembly: GCF_002162155.2. Lineage (NCBI taxonomy): Eukaryota > Viridiplantae > Streptophyta > Magnoliopsida > Poales > Poaceae > Triticum > Triticum dicoccoides. Next base: position 480,207,470 of record NC_041384.1, on the reverse strand, counting down.
TTAATAGCAACTATACATGCATGTCATGTGTCCTACTGTCACTGAGTTTGAGCAACACAAGATCGAATCCATCACAAAGCACTTCTTCCCATGGCAAGATAAATCAATCTAGTTGGCCAAACCAAACCAATAAATTGGAGAAGAAATACAAAGCTATAATAATCATGCATAAAAGAGTTCAAAGTAGACTCAAATAATATTCATGGATAGATCTGATCATAAACTCACAATTCATCGGATCCCAACAACACACCGCAAAAAAGAGTTACCTCAAATATATCTCCAAGAACATTGTATTGAAGATCAAAAAAGAGAGAAGAAACCATATAGCTACTAACTACGGACACGTAGGTCTATGGTAACGCATCACCGGAGGGGCATGAAGGATGATGAAGAACACCTCCGTGATCATTCCCCCCTCCGGCAGAGTGCCAAAAAAGGCCTCTAGATTGGATCTCGTGGTTCTGGAACTTGCGGCAGCGAAAAAAGTATTTCATCGACTCCCCTAGGGTTTCTTGGATTTTAGAGTATTTATAGAGGCGGAGGTAGGTCAAGGGGTGACTATGGGCCCCACTACCCATAAGGGCACGCTAGAGGCCCCTAGCGCGCCCTGACGTCTAGTGGGCCCCACAGGCCTCCTCTCATGTGCTCCAGAAGCTTCAAGGGTCTCTTATCACCATTCGTGGCAATTGGACTTCATTTGGTATTGATATTCTACAAAGTAAAAAACAAGCAAAAAAAAAACTGCCACTGGGCACTAGGTTAATACGTTAGTCCCAAAAAAGGATATAAAGTTGCTAGTAATTGTATATAAAACATCCAAGAGATTGATACTTTAATAGCATGGAACAATAAGAAATTATAGATACGTTGGAGACGTATCAACTTCTAATTATGAGGACAAGCGGATTAGCCTAGTTCTAATTAGTCAACTAGGACCAACTAGAGCTAGAACTAGAAGAACTAGAGTAGGCTCCAAAACTTGTATCATCAATAGATCAAAAACCCCTAGTATATATAGGTTGGAGTAGGAGGTGGGGGCAGCCACCAAGGAGGGAAAGTCCCTCCTTGGGGTGCCGTCCAAGGGGGAGGAGTAGGACTCCTCCACTAGTCCAATTCGCCCCCCCTATATGGCATGGGGGGCACCACTTCCTTATGGGCCCTTGTGACCCATAATTCCCTCCACCTCTTGGCCTTTTTAGGCCCCTTGATATTTAAATTAAATATAAAATGTTCTAAATACTTCTAGACTATTATATATATTTTTAATATCTACGAATTTTATAATACCCGGTATTACCAAATATTCACCGAAGCCCTTTCGGTGTCCACGAAACGCTTATGGATCCTCTCAAAACTATTCCAAATATTGATGAAAGAATTCCACAAATATATTCTCATCACTCCCGTCCTACTAACACTCAGCAGATTGTGATTGCCTTAAGCTTGTTACCCCGTAGGTTCCGTAACTCATAGACATGATTGAAACCGTTTGTTGAATGACCGACAAGGGGACCTTGGACGTCCATAACGATCCCTGTGAGCACATGAATGCTATTTGAGTGAACCTTTGGTTATGATGTGAAGTTCCCTTCGCTTCACGATAGTTCACAAAACCCGGGATGCATCGGTATCCTATCGAGTCATCACTATGCTCATTATACCAAAATCCTCGTTACCAGTTTTGTTCTTGTTTCTCGTTATTGTGTTCTGGCATCCCCGTGACAAAGTCATTTGTGTTTGGCCAGACTATGATTGATGCCATCACACCGCGAGGTCCCCAAGAATAGTTGTCCATCGTTAGAGGAGCAAATCCCACTCTTGAGCTATCCGACCACTTGTCAAACTTTCTGATGAACCCGTAAGTTGTCGTTATGATCACCGTGTTACATGTGACGTTTGAGCAACCCTACAACCCATTGTACGGTAAGAAGTGACAACAATACTCTCATAGTCTAAGGAGCAAGATCGCATGTTAACACTCCATGTTATTACAATTGAATCACTGGTACAATGACGTGCTATACAAACGGTTTTTAACCCCTTTCCATGACGGCATTTGGAACCGTCGCCAAGTGAGTGTGGGAGATAGGGGGTCCTTCCCACACGACCCAGAAACCGTCGGGGATAGGCCCTTCTGGGACACCAAATGAGCTCGTGTGCGATCGGGCGAGGTATCGAAACCCAATCATTTCCATAGGTATGTACATCCCACATGGTTAATCCTAGAAAAACATTTCCGTAGGTATGTATATCACACACAGTTCTTTGTGTGGAAACGTTTGTGCAAGGTGGCCTAACGCAAACAGTTCACTGCCAGAAGTCGTGTGTGATTGTTAGTTGATCAAACACACCTACTTTCTAGAAACCGTGCGGGTTGTTTGAGTTCATCGCCCACGGTGCTATCTGAGTAACCGTCTGCAATGGAAAACCCCAATAAGCAGGGAAATTAGCCTATTATTGATAATCCATGTACTAATCAAACTGATATTTCTTATAAAACACACCGGATATTTCATATCCGTATAACAACAACTAGGATTTCATAATGGAATTACATTAGATAGCTTCGGCACTCAGTTACGCCATTACACAATAGCACCAAGTTTCACATGCAACATCAAAAACCTTTGGAAAGTAGCATCATACACGGTAAATAGAAAGATGGATCTCATCTGGGAAACTGCAGAAGCGGAAGGCAAATATTGAGCATTTAGTGATATTGAATGTCCTTGTAACTTTAGGCCAGTGGCTATGGATAATTGCCCGCCCAACCTTCGTCCTCTTTAGCAAGACTTCAATATTGTACCATGGGTGTTGAATGAATACCTTCCTCACCTCTTGACCATGCAGGTGGTTTGAGAGGTAATCGTTGGTGAACTGCTTTGAAAAGTACTGAAAACAAAGCTATGCATAAATCGCTGTTATAAATTTTGAAATGGCGCAAGGGGTAAAAACAAGGTAAAAGAGTTAGTACCATCCTATAGTTGACAGATGTCTTCTTCATTGTGCAAACAAAGATCTTGTTGTTATTCATCGCAAGTTTCTTCATCCTAACAATCTTTCTGAGTTTCTTGACTTGACTGATATTCATGGACATCTCATTTCCCCATATGCAAAATGGGTCGAACAGTGGGTCTAAGCCTCTGACAACAGGACCTACATGTGCAAGACCAAATTATAAGAAACCTAAATATTAGAATGATTCGTGCAACTGCACAATAATGTGCTATTAGCCAAAGGACCCTGCTTGAATAAACCTTGATAGTAAATTGCAGTGTCTCCCATTGTTTCCCTCCAACACACATAAGGAAGATCTTGATCAGTTTAACTGAGAGTTGCCATACTATCAGTAGAATATGTATTGAGTACAGCCAAATTCGATTGGTGCCACATGCATAGCATTACAAAATTATACCCACAGCAAATGAAAATCAAATTGCAGAACTGAACCAAAGAGTTAAATGGACAGCACACCAAATGAACCAAAATAGTTAACTGAGCACGACATTGCAGAATAGAAACATGTAATAGAAGATAAGACAGTTAACAAAACAAAGAATGCTTGAGAACAGTACTACGAAATGTAGCAATTGTTGGACCAAAGTGTTAACTGAACATTACATTTCAGAGGACCAAACTGTTAACTGAACATCAGATTGCATATTAACATTACAGAGGACAAATCACTAGAGGCACTAGCGGTGGCCTCGAGAAAACAACACGAACTGTATTTTAAAGTAGACAACCACGTGGCGGTGTCGATGGTGTCTTCGAAGACAAGGTGCTCCTCCAAGATCTGGCGGTCGACACACATGGCAGCCATAGCGACCTCGTGTGCGCGTGCAGCCGCATGCTACTGAGCTCCATGTTATACTGCGTGCAAAATGGCTGTGGGCGGTGCTTAATTGGAGGAGGGGGATAGTGTTTTCGGCGGAAGGTGTCGCGCCGTTGGTCGGGGCATGTGGGACGGGAAAGGAGGCGGATGGTGTGGGTGGGGTGTGGATTACCTAACCATATCGACGAGGCCACGCAGCAAGAAGAAGGGTCGGCGGCGAGGAGGCGGCGCTGCAAGAAGAAGGGTCGCCGGCGAGGACGCGACGCAGTAAGAAGAAGGGTCGTCGACGAGGAGGCGGCGCAACAAGAAGATGGGTCGCCGGCGAGGAGGCGGCGCTGCAAGAAGAAGGGTAGCTGATACGTCTCCATCGTATCTACTTTTCCAAACACTTTTGCCCTTGTTTTGTACTCTAACTTGCATGATTTGAATGGAACTAACCCAGACTGACGCTGTTTTCAGCAGAATTGCCATGGTGTTATTTTTGTGCAGAAATAAAAGTTCTCGGAATGACCTGAAACTTCATGAAGAATATTTTTGGAATATATAAAAAATACTGGCAAAAGAATCAAGACCAGGGGGACCACACCCTGTCCATGAGGGCGGGGGCGCGCCTACCCCCTGGGCGTGACCCCCTGCCTCGTGCCCCCCCTGGAGCTCCACCGACCTCAACTCCAACTCTATATATTCACGTTCGGGGAGAAAAAAAATCAGAGAGAAGGATTCATCATGTTTTACGGTGCGGAGCCGCCGCCAAGCCCTAATCTCTCTCGGGAGGAATGATCTGGAGTCTGTTCGGGGCTCTAGAGAGGGGAATCCGTCGCCATCGTCTTCATCAACCTTCCTCCATCACCAATTTCATGATGCTCACCGCCGTGCGTGAGTAATTCCATCGTAGGCTTGCTGGACGGTGATCGGTTGGATGAGATTTATCATGTAATCGAGTTAGTTTTGTTAGGGTTTGATCCCTAGTATCCATTATGTTCTGAGATTGATGTTGCTATGACTTTGCTATGCTTAATGCTTGTCACTAGGGCCCGAGTGCCATGATTTCAGATCTGAACCTATTATGTTTTCATGAATATATGTGAGTTCTTGATCCTATCTTGCAAGTCTATAGTCACCTATTATGTGTTATGATCCGTTAACCCCGAAGTGACAATAATCGGGATACTTACCGGTGATGACCATAGTTTGAGGAGTTCATGTATTCACTAAGTGTTAATGCTTTGGTCCGGTACTCTATTAAAAGGAGGCCTTAATATCCCTTAGTTTCCAATAGGACCCCGCTGCCACGGGAGGGTAGGACAAAAGATGTCATGCAAGTTCTTTTCCATAAGCACGTATGACTATATTCGGAATACATGCCTACATTACATTGATGAATTGGAGCTAGTTCTGTGTCACCCTATGTTATAACTGTTGCATGAGGAATCGCATCCGACATAATTATCCATCACTGATCCAATGCCTACGAGCTTTTCACATATTGCTCTTTGCTTAGTTACTTTTCCGTTGCCACTGTTACAATTACTATAAAAATACTACTGTTACGTTTGCCACCGTTACCGTTACTTCCATACTACTTTGCTACTAAATACTTTGCTGCAGATATTAAGTTTTCTAGGTGTGGTTGAATTGACAACTCAACTGCTAATACTTTAGAATATTCTTTGGCTCCTATACTTGTGGGTTATCAATAAATTTGGGTTGAATACTCTACCCTCAAAACTGTTGCGATCCCCTATACTTGTGGGTTATCAAGGCTATTTTCTGGCGCCATTGCCGGGGAGCATAGCTCTATTCTTTGAGTCACTTGGGATTTATATCTGTTGATCACTATGAGGAACTTGAAAGACGGAAGAACTAAGATCTTTCCCTCAACTACGAGGGGAGGGAAGGAACTGCCATCTAGCTCTGCACTTGATTCACCTTCTGTTTTGAGTAAGCTTGCGACACCTAAACCTGCTTCTGCTATTAATTCTGATATGTTGCATGTTATTGATGATGCCACTTCTGCTTTGCATGATACTTATGATGAAACTACTTCTATGCTTGATACTACTGTGCCATTAGGTGAATTTCTTGATGAACAACTTGCTAGGGCTAGAGAGAATGAAACTATTGAAACTGATAATATTGATGAAAGTGATGATGAAGATTCTCCTCCTAGATATGAATTTCCTGTTGTGCTTGAGGGTTATGTTATGGATGAAGAAACTGCTAGAGATTTTCTTGCTTGCAATAATAGATATGATCTTCAGAAATTATTAGCTAAGCTGAAAGAAAAATCTTTGAATGCTAGAATGAAATATGACCTTGCTTTTGTTACTTCACCTATCTGTATTTCTGATAAGGATTATGATTTCTCTATCGATCCTGAGATAATTACTTTGGTTGAATCTGATCCTTTTTATGGCTATGAATCTGAAACTGTTGTGGCACATCTTACTAAATTGAATGATATTGCCACCCTATTCACTAATGAGGAAAAAATTCGTTACTACTATATCCTTAAGTTATTTCCGTTCTCATTAAAAGGTGATGCTAAAACATGGTTTAATTCTCTTGATCCTGGTTGTGTGCGTAGTCCCCATGATATGATTTATTACTTCTCTGCTAAATATTTCCCCGCTCATAAGAAACAAGCCGCCGTAAGGGAAATATATAATTTTGTGCAAATTGAAGAAGAGAGTCTCCCACAAGATTGGGGGAGGCTTCTTCGATTACTTAATGCTTTGCTTGATCATCCTCTCAATAAAAATGAAATATACTTGATATCTTTTATATGGACTAACCGATGCTTCCAGAGACCACTTGGATAGTTGTGCTGGTTGTGTTTCCAGGGAAAGAACCGTTGATCAAGCTGAATTGTTATTGAATAATATGTTGAGTAATGAAAATAATTGGACACTTCCTGAACCAACTCCTAAGCCAACTCCGACGAAAAGGGGTATTCTATTTCTCAGTCCTGAAGATATGCAAGAGGTATTAAAGCTGAAGATGTTAAGAATTTACCACCTGTTGAAGAAATACATGGTCTTGATAACCCGACACAGGTAGTAAAGGTAAATTCTCTCTATAGATTTGATGAAGGTGATATTCCTCGTTATAAGTCTACTAGCCAATGCTTAGATGAGTTTGATAATTTTATTGTTAAACAAGAAAACTTCAATGCTTATGTTGGTAGACAATTGAAACGAGCAAGATTCTTAGAGAACTAATGTTGTGCACCTAGTCCTTCTAAAAAGAAGAAAAAGGAAAATGATAGGACTTTGCATGCTTCTAGTGAACCTGTTATTGACACATCTGAGAATCCCAATGAGTGAAACACAATCTGGTAATGAACATGAACCTAGTGATAATATTAATGATGATGTTCATATTGATGCTCAACCTAGCAATGACAATGATGTAGAGATTGAACCTGCTGTTGATCTTGATAACCCACAATCAAAGAATCAATGCTATGATAAGAGAGACTTTGTTGCTAGGAAGCACGGTAAAGAAAGAGAACCATGGGTTCAAAAACCCATGCCCTTTCCTCCTAAACCATCCAAGAAAAAGGATGATGAGGATTTTGAGTGCTTTGCTGAAATGATTAGACCTATCTTTTTGCATATGCGTTGGACTGATATGCTTAAAATGAACCCTTATGCTAAGTATATGAAGGATATTGTCACAAATAAAAGAAAGATATCGGAAGCTGAAATGTCCACCATGCTTGCTAATTATACTTTTAAAGGTGGAATACCAAAAAAACTTGGAGATCCAGGGGTACCAACTATACCATGCTCCATTAAAAGAAACTATGTTAAAACTGCTTTATGTGATGTTGGAGCCGGTGTTATGAAGGAAATATGCCCTAGAGGCAATAATAAAGTTATTATTTATTTCCTTATTTCATGATAAATGTTTATTATTCATGCTAGAATTGTATTAACCGGAAACTTCATACATGTGTGAATACATAGACAAACAAAGTGTCACTAGTATGCCTCTACTTGATTAGCTCGTTGAATCAAAGATGGTTAAGTTTCCTAGCCATAGACATGAGTTGTCATTTGATTAACGAGATCACATCATTAGATAATTATGTGATTGACTTGACCCATTTCGTTAGCTTAACATTTGATCGTTTACTATATTGCTATTGCTTTCTTCATGACTTATACATGTTCCTATGACTATGAGATTATGCAACTCCCGAATACCGGAGGAACACTTTGTGTGCTACCAAACGTCACAACGTAACTGGGTGATTATAAAGGTGCTCTATAGGTGTCTCCGATGGTACTTGTTTAGTTGGCATAGATCGAGATTAGGATTTGTCACTCCGTTTGTCGGAGAGGTATCTATAGGCCCTCTCGGTAATGCACATCACTATAAGCCTTGGAAGCAATGTGACTAATGAGTTGGTTGCGGCATGATGCATTACGGAATGAGTAAAGAGACTTGCCGGTAACGAGATTGAACCAGGTATTGGGATACCGCCAATCGAATCCTGGGCAAGTAACATACCGATGACAAAGGGAACAACATATGTTGTTATGCGGTTTGACCGACAAAGATCTTCGTAGAATATGTAGGAGCCAATATGAGCATCCAGGTTCTGCTATTGGTTATTGACCGGAAACGTGTCTTGGTCATGTCTACATATTTCTCGAACCTGTAGGGCCCGCACGCTTAAAGTTCTGTGACGATCGATATTATGAGTTTATGTGTTTTGATGTACCGAAGGTAGTTTGGAGTCCCGGATGATATCGGGGACATGACGAGGAGTCTTGAAATGGTTGAGACGTAAAGATCGATATATTGGACGACTATATTCGGACATCGGAAAGGTTCTGACTGGTTTGGGTATTTATCGGAGTACCGGAGAGTTACGGGAATTCGCCGGGGAGTATATGGGCCTTATTGGGCTTTAGGGGAAAGAGAGAGGGGAGGCTGCGCGCCCCCAAGGCCTAGTCCGAATTGGACTAGGGGGAGGGGCGGCGCCCCCTCCTTCCTTCTCTTCTCTTTTCCCTTTCATTCTCTCCTACTCGTACTACATGGAAGGGTGGGAATCCTACTCCCAGTGGGAGTAGGACTCGCCAGGGAGCGCCATAGAGAGGGCCGGCCCCTCCCCTCCTCTACTCCTTTATACACGGGGAGGGGGGCACCCCATGGACACACAAGTTGATCATTGATCTCTCTTAGCTGTGTGGGGTGCCCCCTCCACCATAATCCACCTCGGTCATATCGTAGTAGTGCTCAGGCGAAGCCCTATGTCGGTAACTTCATCAACACCGTCATCACACCGTCGTGCCGACGAAGCTCCTCCCCGAAGCTCTACTAGATCGTGAGTTCGCGGGACGTCACCGAGCTGAATGTGTGCTGAACACGGAGGTGCCGTACGTTTGGTACTGAGGATCGATCGATAGTGAAGACATACGACTACATCAAACGTGTTGTCATAACGCTTCCGCTTACGGTCTACGAGGGTAAGTGGACGACACTCTTCCCTCTCGTTGCTATGCATCACCATGATCTTGCGTGTGCGTAGGATTTTTTTTGAAATTACTACGTTCCCCAACAGTGGCATCCGAGCCAGGTTTATGCGTAGATGTTATATGCACGAGTAGACCACAAGTGAATTGTGGGCGATACAAGTCATACTGCTTACCAGTATGTCATACTTTGGTTCGGCGGTATTGTTGGACGAAGCGGCCCAAACCGATATTACGTGTACGCTTACGCGAGACTGGTTCTACCGACGTGCTTTGCACACAGGTGGCTGGCGGGTGTCAGTTTCTCCAACTTTAGTTGAACCGAGTGTGACTACGCCCGGTCCTTGTTGAAGGTTAAAACAACACTAACTTGACGAAATATCATTGTGGTTTTGATGCGTAGGTAAGAACGGTTCTTGCTCAGCCCGTAGCAGCCACGTAAAACTTGCAACAACAAGTAGAGGACGTCTAACTTGTTTTTGCAAGGCATGTTGTGATGTGATATGGTCAAGACATGATGCTATATTTTATTGTATGAGATGACCATGTTTTCTAACAGAGTTATTGGCAACTGGCAGGAGCCATATGGTTGTCGCCTTATTGTATGAAATGCAATCGCCATGTAATAGCTTTACTTTATCACTAAGCGGTAGCGATAGTCGTAGAAGCAATAGTTGGCGAGATGACAAAGATGCTACGATGGAGATCAAGGTGTCGTGCCGGTGACGATGGTGATCATGACGGTGCTTTGGAGATGGAGATCAAAGGCACAAGATGATGATGGCCATATCATATCACTTATATTGATTGCATGTGATGTTTATCTTTTATGCATCTTATTCTGCTTTGATTGACGGTAGCATTATAAGATGATCTCTCACTAAAATTTGAAGGTACAAGTGTTCTCCCTGAGTATGCAACGTTGCCAAAGTTCGTCGTGCCGAGACTCCATGTGATGATCGGGTGTGATAAGCTCAGCGTTCTTATACAACTGGTGCAAGCCAGTTTTGCACACGCAGAAATACTTCTGACGAGCCTAGCATATGCAGATATGGCCTTGGAACACTGAGACCGAAAGTTCGAGCGTGAATCATATAGTAGATATGATCAACATAGTGATGTTCACCATTGAAAACTATTGCATCTCAAGTGATGATCGGACATGGTTTAGTTGATATGGATCACGTGATCACTTAGATGATTAGAGGGATGTCTATCTAAGTGGGAGTTCTTAAGTAATATGATTAATTGAACTTTAATTTATCATGAACTTAGTCCTGGTAGTATTAGCTTATCTATGTTGTAGATCAATAGCTCGCGTTTAGCTCCCCTGTTTTATTTTTGATATGTTCCTAGAGAAAACTAAGTTGAAAGATGTTAGTAGCAATGATGCATATTGGATCCGTGATCTGAGGATTATCCTCATTGCTGCACAGTAGAATTATGTCCTTGATGCACCGCTAGGTGACAGACCTATTGCAGGAGCATATGCAGACGTTAGGAACGTTTGGCAAAGCTCGGTATGATGACTAATTGATAGTTTAGTGCACCATGCTTATGGCTTAGAACTGGGACTTCGAAAATGTTTTGAAACACCATGAAACATATAAGATGTTCCAAGAGTTGAAATTGGTACTTCATACTCATGCCCGTGTCGAGAGGTATGAGACCTCTGACAATACTTTTCCTACAAGATGAAGGAGAATAGCTCAACCAGTGAGCATGTGCTCAGATTGTGTGAGTACTACAATTGCTTGAATCAAGTGGGAGTTAATCTTCCAGATAAGATAGTAATTGACAAAGTTCTCTAGTCACTATCACCAAGTTACTAGAACTTAGTGATGAACTATAATATGCAAGGGATGACGAAAGTAATTCCCAAGCTCTTCGTGATGCTGAAATCGACGAAGGTAGAAATCAAGAAAAGCATCAAGTGTTGATGGTTGACAAGACCACTAGTTTCAAGAAAAGGGCAAAGGGAAGAAGGGGAACTTCAAGAAGAACGACAAGCAAGTTGCTACTCAAGTGAAGAAGGCCAAGTCTGGACCTAAGCCTGAGACTGAGTGCTTCTACTGCAAAGGGACTGGTCACTGGAAGCGGAACTGCCCCAAGTATTTGGCGGATAAGAAGGATGGCAAGGTGAACAAAGGTATATTGGATATACATGTTATTTATGTGTACTTTACTAGTGTTTATAGCAACCCCTTGGTATTTGATACTAGTTCAGTTGCTAAGAATAGTAACTTGAAACGGGAGTTGCAGAATGAACAGAGACTAGTTAAGGGCGAGGTGACGATGTGTGTTTGAAGTAGTTCCAAGATTGATATGATCATCATCGCACACTCCCTATACTTTCGGGATTAGTGTTGAACCTAAATAAGTGTTATTTGGTGTTTGCATTGAGCAAGAATATGATTTGATCATGTTTATTGCAATACAGTTATTCATTTAAGTTAGAGAATAATTGTTATTCTATTTACATGAATAAAACCTTCTATGGTTATACACCCAATGAAAATGGTTTGTTGGATCTCGATCGTAGTGATACACATATTCATAATATTGAAGCCAAAAGATGCAAAGTTAATAATGATAGTGCAACTTATTTGTGGCACTGCCATTCAGGTCATATTGGTGTAAAGCGCATGAAGAAAATCCATGCTAATGGGCTTTTGGAATCACTTGATTATGAATTAGTTGATGCTTGCGAACCATGCCTCATGGGAAAAGATGACTAAGACTCCGTTCTCCGGAACAATGGAGCGAGCAACTGACTTATTGGATATAATACATACTGATGTATGAGGTCCGATGAGTGTTGAGGCTCGTGGTGGGTATCATTATTTTCTGACCTTCACAGATGATTTGAGCAGATATGGGTATATCTACTTGAAGAAACATAAGTCTGAAACATTTAAAAGTTCAAAGAATTTCTGAGTGAAGTGGAAAATCATCGTAACACAAAAATAAAGTTTCTACGATCTGATCACAGAGGCGAATATTTGAGTTACGAGTTTGGTCCTCAATTAAAACAATGTGGAATAGTTTCACAAACTCATGCCACCTGGAACACCACAACATAACGGTGTGTCCGAAATGTCATAACCGTACTTTATTGGATATAGTGCAATCTATGATCTCTCTTACCGATTTACCACTATCGTTTTGGGGTTATGCATTAGAGACAACTACATTCATGTTAAATAGGGCACCGTCTAAATCCGTTGAGATGACACCGTATGAACTATGGTCTGGCAAAAAACCTAAGCTGTCGTTTCTTAAAGTTTGGGGTTGCAATGCTTATGTGAAAAAGTTTCATCCTGATAAGCTCAAAGCCAAATCGGAGAAGTGCGTCTTCATAGGATACGCAAAAGTTACTGTTGGGTACACCTTCTATCATAGATCCGAAGGCAAGATATTCGTTGCTAAGAATGGATCCTTTCTAGAGAAGGAGTTTCTCTCGAAAGAAGTGAGTGGGAGGAAAGTACAACTTAATAAGGTAATAGTACCTTCTCCCTTATTGGAAAGTAGTTCATTACAGAAATCTATTCCTGTGACTCCTACACCAATTAGTGAGGAAGCTAATGATGATGATCATGTAACTTCAGATCAAGTTACTACCGAACCTCATAGGTCAACCAGAGTAAGATCCACACCAGAGTGGTATGGTAATCCTGTTCTGGAGGTCATGTTACTTGACCATGACGAACCTACGAACTATGAGGAAGCGATGACAAGCCCAGATTCCGCGAAATGGCTTGAGGCCATGAAACCTGAGATGGGATCCATGTATGAGAACAAAGTGTGGACTTTGGTTGACTTGCCCGATGATCAGCAAGCCATAGAAAATAAATGGATCTTCAAGAGGAAGATGGACGCTGATAGTAGTGTTACTATCTACAAAGCTAGACTTGTTGAATTTTTTTTTGACAAAGTTCAAGGTGTTGACTACGATGAGATTTTCTCACTCGTAGCGATGCTTAAGTCTGTCCGAATCATGTTAGCAAATTGCCACATTTTATGAAATCTGGCAAATGGATGTCAAAACTACATTCCTTAATGAATTTCTTAAAGAAGAGTTGTATATGATGCAACCAGAAGGTTTTGTCGATCCTAAAGGTGCTAACAAAATGTGCAAGCTCCAGCGATCCATCTATGGACTGGTGCAAGCATCTCGGAGTTGGAATATACGCTTTGATGAGTTTATCAAAGCATATAGTTTTATACAGACTCGCGGTGAAGCCTGTATTTACAAGAAAGTGAGTGGGAGCACTACAACATTTCTGATAAGTATATGTGAATGACATATTGTTGATCGGAAATAATGTAGAATTATTCTGCAAAGCATAAAGGAGTGTTTGAAAGGAGTTTTTCAAAGAAATACCTCGGTGAAGCTGCTTACATATTGAGCATCAAGATCTATAGAGATAGATCAAGACGCTTGATAAGTTTTTTTCAATGAGTACATACCTTGACAAGATTTTGAAGTAGTTCAAAATGGAACAGTCAAAGAAAGTGTTCTTGCCCGTGTTACAAGGTGTGAAATTGAGTAAGACTCAAAGCCCGACCATGGCAGAAGATAGAAAGAGAATGAAAGTCATTCCCTATGCCTCAGCCATAGGTTCTATAAAGTATGCCATGCTGTGTACGAGAACTATTGTATACCCTACACTAAGTTTGGCAAGGGAGTACAATAGTGATCTAGGAGTAGATCGCTGAATAGCGGTCAAAATTATCCTTAGTGGAATAAGAATATGTTTCTCGATTATGGAGGTGACAAAAGGTTCGTCATAAACGGTTACGTCGATGCAAGATTTGACACCGATCTGGATGACTCTAAGTCTCGATCTAGATACATATTGAAAGTGGGAGCTATTAGCTAGAGTAGCTCCATGCAGAGCATTATTGACATAGAAATTTGCAAAATACATACGGATCTGAATGTGGCAGACCCGTTGACTAAACTTCTCTCACAAGCAAAACATGATCACACCTTAGTACTCTTTGGGTGTTAATAACATATCGATGTGAACTAGATTATTGACTCTAGTAAACCCTTTGGGTGTTGGTCACATGACGATGTGAACTATGGGTGTTAATCACATGGTGATGTGAACTATTGGTGTTAAATCACATGGCGATGTGAACTAGATTATTGACTCTAGTGAAAGTGGGAGAATGAAGGAAATATGCCCTAGAGGCAATAATAAAGTTATTATTTATTTCCTTATTTCATGATAACTGTTTATTATTCATGCTAGAATTGTATTAACAGGAAACTTGATACATGTGTGAATACATAGACAAACAGAGTGTCACTAGTATGCCTCTACTTGACTAGCTCGTTGAATCAAAGATGGTTAAATTCCTAGCCATAGACATGAGGTGTCATTTGATTAACGAGATCACATCATTAGAGAATGATGTGATTGACTTGACCCATTTCGTTAGCTTAGTATTTGATCGTTTAGTATATTGCTATTGCTTTCTTCATGACTTATACATGTTCCTATGACTATGAGATTATGCAACTCCCGAATATCGGAGGAACACTTTGTGTGCTACCAAATGTCACAACGTAACTGGGTGATTATAAAGGTGCTCTACAGGTGTCTCCGATGGTACTTGTTGAGTTGGCATAGATCGAGATTAGGATTTGTCACTCCGTTTGTCGGAGAGGTATCTCTGGGCCCTCTCGGTAATGCACATCACTATAAGACTTGCAAGCAATGTGACTAATGAGTTAGTTGCGGGATGATGCATTACGGAACGAGTAAAGAGACTTGCCGGTAATGAGATTGAACTAGGTATTGGGATACCGACGATCGAATCTCGGGCAAGTAGCATACCGATGACAAAGGGAACAACATATGTTGTTATGCGGTTTGACCGACAAAGATCTTCATAGAATATGTAGGAGCCAATATGAGCATCCAGGTTCTGCTATTGGTTATTGACCGGAAACGTGTCTCGGTCATGTCTACATAGTTCTCGAACCCGTAGGGTCCGCATGCTTAAAGTTCAGTGATGATCGATATTATGATTTTATGTGTTTTGATGTACCGAAGGTAGTTCGGAGTCCCAGATGATATCGGGAACATGACGAGGAGTCTCGAAATGGTCGAGATGTAAAGATCGATATATTGGATGACTATATTCGGACATCAGAAAGGTTCTGAGTGGTTCGGGTATTTATCGGAGTACCGGAGAGTTACGGGAATTCGCCGGGAGTATATGAGCCTTATTGGGCTTTAGGGGAAAGGGAGAGGGGAGGCTGCGCACCCCCAAGGCCTAGTCCGAATTGGACTAGGGGGAGGGGCGGCGCCCCCTCCTTCCTTCTCTTCTCTTTTCCCTTTCCTTCTCTCCTACTCCTACTACATGGAAGGGGGGAATCCTACTCCCGGCGGGAGTAGGACTCGCCAGGGCGCGCCATAGAGAGGGACGGCCCCTCCCCTCCTCCACTCCTTTATATACGGGGAGGAGGGCGCCCCATGGACACACAATTTGATCATTGATCTCTCTTAGTTGTGTGCGGTGCCCCCCTCCACCATAATCCACCTCGGTCATATCGTAGTGGTGCTTAGGTGAAGCCCTGCATCGGCAACTTCATCAACACCGTCACCACGCTGTCATGCTGACGAAGCTCCTCCCCGAAGCTCTACTGGATCATGAGTTCGCGGGACGTCACCGAGCTGAATGTGTGTTGAACGCGGAGGTGCCGTACGTTCGGTACTGAGGATCGGTCGATCATGAAGACGTATGACTACGTCAACCGCGCTGTCATAACACTTCTGCTTACGGTCTACGAGGGTACGTTGACGACACTCTCCCCTCTCGTTGCTATGCATCACCATGATCTTGCGTGTGCGTAGGATTTTTTTTTGAAATTACTACGTTCCCCAACATGTTAGTGTTATGCTTCTCTCTTTATACCATAGACTTGATTTGCATAAGTTGACACCTACTGAAATATCTTTGCAAATGGCCGATAAATCAACTGCTATACCTGTCGGTATTTGTGAGGATGTGCCTGTTGTGGTTGCAAACGTTACTATTTTAACGGACTTTGTTATTCTTGATATTCCTGATGACGATAGTATGTCGATTATCCTTGGTAGACCCTTTTTGAATACTACAGGGGCTGTTATTGATTACAAAAAAGGCAATGTCACTTTTCATGTTAATGGTAATGAGCATACGATACACTTTCCGAGGAAACAACCTCAAGTCCACAACATCAATTCTATTGAAAAAATTCCAACAATTACTATTGGAGGTTTTGAATTTCCTCTTCCTACTCTCAAGAAGAAATATGATATTCTTATTGTTGGGGATGTGCATATCCCCGTTGAGGTAACCTAGTGTTATTCGAAATTTCTCCGGTTCCATGTTATTCGAAAGAGTTTGTTAACAAGACTTGATCAACCTTGTTAGTGGATTCCTTTTGATGAACATGAGATGGATGAAGCCATAAAGCACAACCTTCTGTACCCTCCTTTTACTTTATGTTATTTAAATTAAATAAAGCAAAAATGGTATTTTCTGTTTGTTTTCTAAATTATCCTTGCAATAATAAAATACCCCGAATTTTTTTCTCCAAATGTCCCGAAATTGAAATATGATTTTTTCTAGAATATTTAAGAATTATTGGCACTGAGAACACACCAGGGGGAGCCACCACCTAGACACAAGGGTCCAGGGCGTGCCCCCTGCCTCGTGGGTCCCACGTGGCCCCCTCCACTTATTCCAGCACCCACACACTTCGTATTCCTCCAGAAAAAATCACCATCTAGGTCAAACCCGTGTTCTAGCTCGTTTTGCTGCTATTTTCGATCTCCTTGCTCAAAGCTCCATTCACAAAACTGCTTTGGGGGATTGTTCTTCGGTATGTGACTACTCCAATGGTCCAATTAGTTTTTGTTCTAGTGCTTTATTTATTGAATTTTTTTGCTGCTTAGGTGACCCTGTTCTTGAGCTTGCATGTCAAATTTATTTGGTCCCAAGTAGTTCTAATGCATTATATAGTCTCTAGGCACTTGTGCGAGTAGTAGCTATCAATCTTGTTGAGTTTGGTTCGCTTTTATTTTGAGTTACTAAAAATTCCAGAAATTATTCAGAGGAAGAAATATGTTTAGGAAAACGTACCAAGGTGGTTACTCAAAGAAGCAAGGACCCAGGCTCGTGATACGTGAGCCGGACTATGAACTACCAAGAGAAGCTCAAGTGCGGCCTTGTGAATGGCCGTCAAAAGATTTTATGGTCCAAGCAGGCATTAAGGAGGAATTTGACACAAATGTGTGTAATGCTGAACTTGAGGGCTTCGTGTCAGATAAGTGCCCTCAATATTACTACCTAACTGATTCCTTTGTGAGAAGGTTTAAATTTACATCCTCGCGCAATTCTCACACTGTCCTATTTGATCTCTATGATAAATCTTATACCATGGACTTAGAAGATTTTAATACTGCTTGTAAACTCCCGCAGTGGGGTAATGCTAGTGAACCTCGCAATCTGAATTTAAAGACTTTTTTGCTAGTATAACTGTGGGGGAATCTAGAGAAATCACGCAAGCTACCATAGGGAGCATCCATTTTCCTGCCATACATTAGTTTGCTCTCTTTATAGGTAGATGCATTAATGGTAAGGATGAGGCATGTCACGTGTGTGTTCCAGATCTTAGTGTTCTCAAGAGTGCTGTATTAGGAGATAAACAATATAACTTGGGGGCTATTGCTGCACATAGGTTGCGTCATAATAGTATTAGTGGAGATTTGTTTGGTGGAATTTATGCAACTCATATAGCTAATTATCTTGAGGTACCCATACATGAAAATGATATGGAGTTACCTCCTGCTTATCTAGATTATAATGCTATGGTTCACAATCAGTTTGTTAAGAGGAATGAACAATCCCTCCAGTATCGACTAATCTTTGACAGACATCGCACTGTCCATATTGCTCTCCCTGCTCCTACTTTCTTTGACTTTCAGGCAAAAAGGAGATATGTTATAACCAGGGAGGAGGCGAACGAGTACGAGAGGAAGACGGAGGCAGCTCGCCTCCAAGCTGCAACTCTTGAGGCAGTAGCTGCTCCATCACAGTATGATCCCAACTACAACTTTGGATATCCGCCAGGCCAGCCGTGGCCATAGACCATCTTAGGCTAAAAGCCTAAGCTTGGGGGAGTACGTATTTCTCACCGACATTACATTCATGTTCACACACTCATTCTAGTTGTCGGTGCTCATACTTTTTCAGTAAACTATCCATGCTAGTTTATTTTCTTTTCTAGTCTTCTTCTTTTGTGTTTGAAAAACCTTAAGAGAAAAAAAATATTTGTAGCTTTTAGCTAGTTTACTTTCCATGCCTGTAGTAGTAATAACTAAAAGAAAACCCAAAAAGATTTCTTGTTCTTCTTTTGTTGTTGGGAGCTTTCCCGTGTAAATAGTTTTATTTCTTTTCTTTTCTTTGGAGGTCGAGAGGAGAAGACCATAATGAAAATGTTAAGTGGCTCTTATATGCATTATTATTGATTTAACCAAGAGCCCATATTACCTTGTCTTCACCCTTGTATTAAATGCTTGCAGATTCCAGCTTAGTCCAATGCATGTGCATTATTATTATTATCCACACCATTCGGTCGTGCTAGTGAAAGGCAATAATGACGATATATGGTGGATTGATTGAGATGAGAGAAGCTGCTATGAACTCGACCTATCTTGTTTTTGTAAATATGATTAGTTCATCATTCCTGATTCAGCCTATTATGAATGAAACATGTTTGCAATGACAATTAGAGATTATAGTTCCTCATGCCATGCTTAATTAGCTAGGAGTTTATAATGGTTTACCTTGCATGCCAACATGCTATTAAAATGGTTATGATGTGGTATGATAGGGTGGTATACTCCTTTGAACGATTCAAGTGGCTTGACTTGGCACATGTTCACACATGTAGTTCAAACAAAATCAACATAGCCTCCACAATATTTATGTTCATGGTGGATTATATCCTACTCATGCTTGCACTCAGTGTTGATTAATTTTAATGCGTGTTCATGACTGTTGTTGCTCTCTAGTTGGTCGCTTCCCAGTCTCTTTCTAGCCTTCACTTGTACTAAGCGGGAATACTGCTTGTGCATCCACTTCCATAAACCCCAAAGTTATGCCATATGAGTCCACCATACATTCCTATATGCGGTATCTACCTGCCATTCCAAGTAAATTTTTATGTGCCAAACTCTAAACCTTCAAATGAAATTCTGTTTTGTATGCTCAAATAGCTCATGTACCAACTAGGGCTGTCTATATCTTCCATGCTAGGTGGGTTATTCTCACGAGGAGTGGACTCCGCTCCTCACTCACGAGAAAATGGCTAGTCACCGGGATGCCCAGTCCCATGCTCAAACCAAATCAAAATAATTGCATACAAAACTCCCCCAAGACTGTTGTTAGTTGGAGGCACCCGTTGTTTCGGGCAAGCCATGGATTGATGCTTGTTGGTGGTGGGGGAGTATAAACTTTACCATTCTGCTTGGGAACCGCCTATAATGTGTGTAGCATGGAAGATATCAAGATCTCTCGGTTGTTATGTTGACAATGAGAGTATGCCGCTCAAAATATTATTTATCTCTATTTAAAAATCGAGCTCTGGCACCTCTACAAATCCCTGCTTCCCTTTGCGAGGGGCCTATCTATTTACTTTTATGTTGAGTCATCATCCTCTTATTAAAAAGCACCAGATGGAGAGCACTGCTGTCATTTGCATGCATTATTATTAGTTTATATCGAGTATGAGTATGACTGGATCTCTTTTACCATGAATTACAATGTCTAGTTAGTCCTTGATCTTAAGAGGTGCTCTACATTTATGTTTTGCGGTCTCATAAAGGGCTAGAGAGATACCATCTTGTTATATCATATTATGATTCTTTTGAGAAAGTGTTGTCATCCGAGATTTATTAGTATTGCTTGCTAGTTGATTATGCCATTGATATGAGTAAACATGAGACCTAAGTGTTATTGTGAATATGGTTACTTCATAATCTTTGCTGAAAACTTGAATGCTGGCTTTACATATTTACAACAACAAGAGCAAACCGAGTTTGTAAAAGTTTTTCTTTATCACTTTCAGTTTATCAACTGAATTGCTTGAGGACAAGCAAAGGTTTAAGCTTGGGGGAGTTGATACGTCTCCATCGTATCTACTTTTCCAAACACTTTTGCCCTTGTTTTGGACTCTAACTTGCATGATTTGAATGGAACTAACCCGGACTGACGCTGTTTTCATGAATATATAAAAGTTCTCGGAATGACCTGAAACTTCACGGAGAATATTTTTGGAATATATAAAAAATACTGGCGAAAGAATCAAGACCAGGGGGCCCACACCCTGTCCACAAGGGAGGGGGCGTGCCTACCCCCTGGGCGCGCCCCCTGCCTCGTGGACCCCCTGGAGCTCCACCGACCTCAACTCCAACTCTATATATTCACGTTCGGGGAGAAAAAAATCAGAGAGAAGGATTCATCGCGTTTTACGATATAGAGCCGCCGCCATGCCCTAATCTCGCTCGAGAGGGCTGATCTGGAGTCCGTTCGGGGCTCCGGAGAGGGTGATCCGTCGCCGTCATCATCATCAACCATCCTCCATCACCAATTTCATGATGCTCACCGCCGTGCATGAGTAATTCCATCACAGGCTTGCTGGACGATGATGGGTTGGATGAGATTTATCATGTAATCGAGTTAGTTTTGTTAGGGTTTGATCCCTAGTATCCACTATGTTCTGAGATTGATGTTGCTATGACTTTGCTATGCTTAATGCTTGTCACTAGGGCCCGAGTGCCATGATTTCAGATCTGAACCTATTATGTTTTCATGAATATATGTGAGTTCTTGATCCTATCTTGCAAGTCTATAGTCACCTACTATATTTTATGATCCGGCAACCCCGAAGTGACAATAATCGGGACCACTCCCGGTGATGACCATAGTTTGAGGAGTTCATGTATTCACTAAGTGTTAATGCTTTGGTCCGGTACTCTATTAAAAGGAGGCCTTAATATCCCTTAGTTTACAATAGGACCCCGCTGCCACGGGAGGGTAGGACAAAAGATATCATGCAAGTTCTTTTCCATAAGCACTTATGACTATATTCGGAATACATGCCTACATTACATTGATGAATTGGAGCTAGTTCCGTGTCACCCTATGTTATAACTGTTGCATGAGGAATCGCATCCGACATATTTATCCATCACTGATCCAATGCCTACAAGCTTTTCACATATTGCTCTTTGCTTAGTTACTTTTCCGTTGCCACTATTACAATTACTATAAAAATGCTACTGTTACGCTTGCTACCGTTACCATTACTTCCATACTACTTTGCTACTAAATACTTTGCTGCAGATATTAAGTTTTCCAGGTGTGGTTGAATTGACAACTCAACTGCTAATACTTGAGAATATTCTTTGGCTCCCCTTGTATCGAATCAATAAATTTGGGTTGAATACTCTACCCTCGAAAACTATTGCGATCCCCTATACTTGTGGGTTATCAGTAGCCAGCGAGGAGGCGGCGCTGGAAGAAGAAGGGTCGCCGGTGAAGAGGCTGAGCTTCCAGTAAAGCAACAGTGAAGGTTTGAACTTAGAAAGCAAGGAGGAACAGTGGAAATGTGGCTTTTGGTGGGATGGAGGGGGCAGGGAGATAGATATTTCCGCGGTGGCAAAAAAATCGCTCGGTGCCGTGAGAAACTGGCGTGCAAGTGTGGTTCAAGCGGGGGCAGTGGACTGTAGACGATGAAGCTTCCTGCATAAGCCACACAATACGGTGCGCCAAGATATTTTATATCGCATCTCACACTATTCTTTCTAGTAACTATTTGTGGTATACCTGATTTTTTCATTATGTTTTGAAAGACAAAATGGTGTTACGGAGGCAGGGGCGGAGCTAGGATTCAGACATGAGGGGGGCGAGAAAAATAATAGTGGCTTAAGGGACACAATATAAGTATCTAGCCCCCAAAGTAGCATTGATATGGATGCACAGCACCCCGCAAAACAAAAGATATGGATGCACAACAATATATATTTGATAATACTAACAAGATAAAAATTTATTGGTTTAATATTAGCTTTAGCATGTACGTTAGACGGATTTATATTTTTGGTAGCATGATATTTGAGCTGAAAGTACGCCTTCTTAAAAAATAAATCTACTTGTATTCCTCCTCTTCGTATATACTCCAAGCATTGAAACCTTAAACAAAGAGTGAAATTAGGTTTCAAAATTGTAATGTTCCACATCTAATTTGCAGATCAAACCACTAATTCACCAAGAATTTAAAATTTTCATGTGTGTTAGATCTGACAAATCCACCGGTAGTTCGTTGTTGTACTACTACTCTGGTGAGATACCTTGAAATTGATGTAGTATGATGCGATGCCAACATCAGTTGATGAAGCAACCGAAGATTCAATCACCAGAGTAGAAGCTTGGAATGCCTTGTGGTCCTGCAGTGCCGAAAGAAGCAACGAGGGCCGAGAGGCGACGGCGCATGGGCGCACGAAGCCACAAACAAAACCAGGAAGGAAACTGACTACTAGATCGACGGCTATAACTGTGCCTATTTTCACGATGCGACTAGTACAATTAGCGATTCGCTGTGTTGGGCCTTTGGGCTGCAATATTGGACCATTAGCTTCAAACGGGACTACGAGAGTACAATAATAAGGAGTATGTCGCTATATATACCATAGCAGTACAAATACTTGACGAACATTCGCAGGGGCGGCGAGACGATGGGGGGTGTCTGACCCCTGCTCACACCCCCTGTCTCCGCCCCTATACGAAGGGAAAGGATGGTGTTTGAATTGCTAGAACATTTACGTACAGTGAACATGCAACTAGTACATGAGTGTCGTGCTTAAATTTGGAATTTTCCGGGTTTGTTTGACATTTTTATGCATTAATTGAGTTTCTGGGCATTTAATATGCATAATTCAAATTTGAACTACAAGCACATGCTCCAATGCACCAAAGTTTGTTGAAAAATCACAGGTGTGTCTTTGGGTGAATTTATAGGCCCCATGCAAGAAATGGGAATGAAATTCAAATATGTGGGCGTCGTGGCTCGGCCGGAAAGATTGATAAATTTGCTTTTTTAATTCCTGTAAATCCAAAACACGTCTGAAATTCATGAAACTTGGCATGGTGTCATGACATGGCACCAACATGCAGCGGTAAATGTTTTGGCCGAATTGGGACAAGATTTGGTGTAGCTTCTTGCAAACCGGAGCTTCCCTTAAGAAGGCTCGTGGTTCCGAGAGGGAACGTATCACCTCCGTGTGCGAAACAAGATACGTACACTGCCTTCTCCCGCCTTAATTTTTTTTACACAAGCAGATTAGACCAAATAGAATTATCGTGCTAAATTTTGGAATTATTCTGGGTTCGTTTGGCCTTTTTATACATTAATTGAGTTTCTACGCATTTAATATGCATAATTCAAATTTGAACTACAAGCACATGCTCTAGTGCACCAAAGTTGGTTGAAAAATCACATGTGTGTCTTTTGGTGAATTTATAGGTCTGATGCAAGAAATGGGAATGAAATTCAAACATCTGGGCGTCGTGGCTCGGCCAGAAACATTGAGAAATTTGGTTTTTTAATTCCTGTAAATCCAAAACACACCTAAAAATCATGAAACTTGTCATGGTGTCATGACATGGCACCAACATGCTGCGGTAATTTTTTTGGCCGAATTAGGACAAGATTTGGTGTAAGCTTCTTGCAAACCGGAGCTTCCCTCAAGAAGGCTCGTGATTCCGAGAGGGAACTTGTCACCTTCGTGTGCAAAACGACATACATACACTGCCTTCTCCCACCTTAATTTTTTTACATGGGCAGATTAGACCAATTAGAAGTATGGTGCTAAATTTTGGAATTATTCCAGGTTCGTTTGGCCTTTTTATACATTAATTGAGTTTCTGGGTATTTAATGTGCATAATTCAAATTTGAACTACAAGCACATGCTCAAGTGCACCAAAGTTGGTTGAAAAATAACATGTGTGTCTTTGGGTGAATTTCTAGGTCCCATGCAAGAAATGAGAATCAAATTCAAATATCTAGGCGTCGTGGCTCGGCCGGAAAGATTGAGAAACTTGGTTTTTTAATTCCTATAAATCCAAAATACGCCTGAAAATCATGAAACTTGGCATGGTGTCATGACATGGCACCAACCTTCCGCGGTAAATTTTGGCCGAATTGGGACAAACTTTGGTGTAAGCTTCTTGCAAACCGAAGCTTCCCTAAAGAAGGCTCGTGGTTCCGAGAGGGAATGTGTCACCTCCGTGTGCGAAACGACATACGCACACTGCCTTCTCCCACCTTAATTTTTTTACACAGGCAGATTAGACCAAATAGAAGTATCATGCTAAATTTTGGAATTATTCTGGGTTCGTTTGACCTTTTTTGTACATTAGTCAAGTTTCTGGGCATTTAATGTGCATAATTCAAATTTTAACTACAAGCACATGCTCCAGTGCACCAAAGTTGGTTGAAAAATCACATGTGTGTCCTTGGGTGAATTTCTAGGTCCCATGAAAGAAATGAGAATGAAATTCAACCATCTGGGCGTCGTGGCTCGGCCGGAAAGATTGAGAAACTAGGTTTCTTAATCCCTGTAAATCCAAAACATGCCTGAAAATCATGAAACTTGGCATGGTGTCATGACATGGCACCAACATGCTATGGTAATTTTTCTATACGATTTATGAAGGCGCACACATAAACAATCAACAATGTCATTTTGGAACAAATGTTGTCACGTTACAAATCGGAAACACAAGTATTATTGAAACCATGGGCGTTCTACTTATCAATTACGTGCCGCCACGCGTCCCCTTTTTTATTGGTTAGGAGGTGTCGTGCAGGTAGCTATTTGAGTATGGGAGGCATGCGATCAGACCCTTGCGCGTGCTCATCGGGAGGAGAGCCCTTTGACCGCTACCCGCCGCGCACCTCCCTCCCAAACGTCTCCATTAATGGCGCCCGAGCCCCTGTTCTACGGCGTGGCTATATGTCTCACTGAAGTGAGATTTAAGAGAGAAAAATGAAAATCTGAAAAGAAAGTTTTGCACGAACATTGATGTAAAATCTGATGGACCTATATAGCATCAACTGCGACTTATAGCAAGCCTGATGAATATAAGGACGATGACAGTGGATAATAATTGTCTTACATATTTAGGAACATAATTAAAAAGGCCACATGTGGCAATGCCCGAAATACACAAGTGAAGGAAATATGCCCTAGAGGCAATAATAAAGTTATTATTTATTTCCTTATATCATGATAAATGTTTATTATTCATGCTAGAATTGTATTAACCGGAAACATAATACATGTGTGAATTAGACAAACAGAGTGTCACTAGTATGCCTCTACTTGACTAGCTCGTTGATCAAAGATGGTTATGTTCCCTAACCATAGACATGAGTTGTCATTTGATTAATGGGATCACATCATTAGGAGAATGATGTGATTGACTTGACCCATTCCGTTAGCTTAGCACTTGATCATTAAGTTTGTTGCTATTGCTTTCTTCATGACTTATACATGTTCCTATGACTATGAGATTATGCAACTCCCGTTTACCAGAGGAACACTTTGTGTGCTACCAAACATCACAACGTAACTGGATGATTATAAAGGTGCTCTACAGGTGTCTTCGAAGGTACTTGTTGGGTTGGCATATTTCGAGATTAGGATTTGACACTCCGATTGTCGGAGAGGTATGTCTGGGCCCACTCGGTAATGCACATCACTATAAGCCTTGCAAGCATTGCAAATAATGAGTTAGTTGCGGGATAATGTATTATGGAACGAGTAAAGAGACTTGCCGGTAATGAGATTGAACTAGGTATTGAGATACCGACGATCGAATCTCGGGCAAGTAACATACCGATGACAAAGGGAACAACGTATGTTGTTATGCGGTCTGACCGATAAAGATCTTCGTAGAATATGTAGGAGCCAATATGGGCATCCAAGTCCCGCTATTGGTTATTGACCAGAGAGGTGTCTCGGTCATGTCTACATAGTTCTCGAACCCGTAGGGTCCGCACGCTTAACGTTCGTTGACGACATAGTACTATATGAGTTATGTATGTTGATGACCGAATGTTGTTCGGAGTCCGGGATGAGATCACGGACATGACGAGGAACTCCGGAATGGTCCGGAGATAAAGTTTGATATATGGGATAGTAGTGTTTGATCTCCGGAAGGGTTCCAGAATTCATCGGAAGGGGTTCGGGATGTTTCCCGAAATGTTTGGGCACGAGAACACTTTATCTGGGCCAAAGGGGAAAGCCCACGATGCTTTTGAAAAGTGCAAAAGGAAGTTTTGCGGAGACCAGAGGCTAGACGCCAGGAACCCTAGCATCTAGGGGGTAGACGACGGGAAACCTGGCGTCTAGCCCTGGAGTCCGAGAAGGACTCTTGCCTTTCGGGTGAAACCGACTTTGAGGACTTACTCCAAGTTTCGAGCCCAGGGCTCAACATATAAATAGAGGGGTAGGGCTAGCACCAAAGACACATCAAGAAACACCAAGCCATGTGCCGGCAACCCCGTCCTCTCTAGTTTATCCTCCGTCATAGTTTTCGTAGTGCTTAGGCAAAGCCCTGCGGAGATTGTTCTTCACCAACACCGTCACCATGCCGTCGTGCTACCGGAACTAATCTACTACTTTGCCCCTCTTGCTGGATTGAGAAGGCGAGGACGTCACCGAGCCGAACGTGTGCAGAACTCAGAGGTGCTGTGCTTTCGGTACTTGGATCGGTCGGACGTGAAGACGTACGACTACATCAACCGCGTTGATATAACGCTTCCGCGAACGGTCTATGAGGGTACGTAGACAACACTCTCCCCTCTCGTTGCTATGCATCACCATGATCTTGCGTGTGCGTAGGAATTTTTTTGAAATTACTACGTTCCCCTATAGTGGCATCCGAGCCTAGGTTTTATGCGTTGATGTTATTTGCACGAGTAGAACACAAGTGAGTTGTGGGCAATAGAAGTCATACTGCTTACCAGCATGTCATACTTTGGTTCAGCGGTATTGTTGGATGAAGCGGCCCGGACCGACATTACGCGTACGCTTACGCGAGACTGGTTCTACCGACGTGCATTGCACACAGGTGGTTGGCGGGTGTCAGTTTCTCCAACTTTAGTTGAACCGAGTGTGGCTACGCCCGGTCCTTGCGAAGGTTAAAACAACACCAACTTGACAAACTATCGTTGTGGTTTTGATGCGTAGGTAAGAACGGTTCTTGCTTAAGCCCGTAGCAGCCACGTAAAACTTGCAACAACAAGGTAGAGGACGTCTAACTTGTTTTTGCAGGGCATGTTGTGATGTGATATGGTCAAGACATGATGCTAAATTTTATTGTATGAGATGATCATGTTTTGTAACCGAGTCATCGGCAACTGGCAGGAGTCATATGGTTGTCGCTTTATTGTATGCAATGCAATTGCGCTGTAATGCTTTACTTTATCACTAAGCGGTAGCGATAGTCGTGGAAGCATAAGATTGGCGAGACAACAACGATGCTACGATGGAGATCAATGTGTCACGCCAGTGATGATGGTGATCATGATGGTGCTTCAGAGATGGAGATCACAAGCACAAGATGATGATGGCCATATCATATCACTTATATTGATTGCATGTGATGTTTATCTTTTATGCATCTTATCTTGCTTTGATTGACGGTAGCATTATAAGATGATCTCTCACTAAATTTCAAGATAAAAGTGTTCTCCCTGAGTATGCACCATTGCCAAAGTTCGTCGTGCCCAGACACCACGTGATGATCGGGTGTGATAAGCTCTACGTCCATCTACAACGGGTGCAAGCCAGTTTTTGCACACGCATAATACTCAGGTTAAACTTGACGAGCCTAGCATATGCAGATATGGCCTCGAAACACTGAGACCGAAAGGTCAAGCGTGAATCATATAGTAGATATGATCAACATATTGATGTTCACCATTGAAAGCTACTCCATTTCACGTGATGATCGGTTATGGTTTAGTTGATTTGGATCACGTGATCACTTAGAAGATTAGAGGGATGTCTTTCTAAGTGGGAGTTCTTAAGTAATATGATTAATTGAACTTAAATTTATCATGAACTTAGTACTTGATAGTATTTTGCTTGTCTATGTTGATTGTAGATAGATGGCCTGTGCTGTTGTTCCGTTTAATTTTTATATGTTCCTAGAGAAAACTAAGTTGAAAAATGTTAGTAGCAATGATGCGGATTGGATCCGTGATCTGAGGATTATCCTCATTGCTGCACAGAAGAATTATGTCCTTGATGCATCGCTAGGTGACAGACCTATTGCAGGAGCAGATGCAGACGTTATGAACGTTTGGCTAGCTCAATATGATGACTACTTGATAGTTTAGTGCACCATGCTTAACAGCTTAGAATCGGGGTTTCAAAGACGTTTTGAACGTCATGGACCATATGAGATGTTCCAGGAGTTGAAGTTAATATTTCAAGCAAATACCCGAGTTGAGAGATATGAAGTCTCCAACAAGTTCTATAGCTAAAAGATGGAGGAGAATAGCTCAAGCAGTGAGCATGTGCTCAGATTGTCTGGGTACTACAATCGCTTGAATCAAGTGGGAGTTAATCTTCCAGATAAGATAGTGATTGGCAGAATTCTCTAGTCGCCATCACCAAGTTAGTAGAACTTCATGATGAACTATAATATGCAAGGGATAACGGAAACAATTCCCAAGCTCTTCGTGATGCTGAAATCGACGAAGGTAGAAATCAAGAAAAACATCAAGTGTTGATGGTTGACGAGACCACTAGTTTCAAGAAAAGGGCAAAGGGAAGAAGGGGAACTTCAAGAAGAACGACAAGCAAGTTGCTGCTCAAGTGAAGAAGCCCAAGTCTGGTCCTAAGCCTCAGACTAAGTGCTTCTACTACAAAAGGACTGGTCACTGGAAGCAGAACTGCCCCAAGTATTTGGCGGATAAAAAGGATGGCAAAGTGAACAAAGGTATATTTGATATACAGATTATTGATGTGTATTTTACTAGTGTTCGTAGCAACCCCTCAGTATTTGATACTGGTTCAGCTGCTAAGAGTAGTAACTCGAAACGGGAGTTGCAGAATGAACAGAGACTAGTTAAGGGTGAAGTGACGATGTGTGTTGGAAGTGGTTCCAAGATTGATATGATCATCATCGCACACTCCCTATACTTTCGGGATTAGTGTTGAATCTAAATAAGTGTTATTTGGTGTTTGCGTTGAGCATGAATATGATTTGATCATGTTTATTGCAATACGGTTATTCATTTAAGTAAGAGAATAAATTGTTGTTCTGTTTACATGAATAAAACCTTATATGGTGACACACCCAATGAAAATGGTTCGTTGGATCTCGATCGTAGTGATACACATATTCATAATATTGAAACCAAAAGATGCAAAGTTAATAATGATAGTGCAACTTATTTGTGGCACTGCTGTTTAGGTCATATTGGTGTAAAGCGCATGAAGAAACTCCATGTTGATGGACTTTTGGAATCACTTGATTATGAATCACTTGATGCTTGCGAACCATGCCTCATGGGCAAGATGACTAAGACTCCGTTCTCCAGAACAATAGAGCGAGAAACAAACTTGTTGGAAATAATACATACTGATGTATGCAGTCCAAGGAGTGTTGAGGCTCGCGGCAGGTATCGTTATTTTCTGACCTTCACAGATGATTTGAGCAGTTATGGGTATATCTACTTGATGAAACACAAGTCTGAAACATTTGAAAAGTTCAAAGAATTTCAGAGTGAAGTGGAGAATCATCTAACAAAAATAAGTTTCTAAGATATGATCGCATAATTAAATATTTGAGTTACGAGTTTGGGCTTTAGTTAAAACAATGTGAAATAGTTTCACTACTCACGCCACCTGGAACACCACAATGTAATGGTGTGTCCGAACATCGTAACCGTACTTTATTAGATATGGTGTGATCTATGATGTCTCTTACCGATTTACCACTATCGTTTTGCGGTTATGCATTAGAGACAGCTACATTCACATTAAATAGGGCACCATCTAAATCCGCCGAGACGACACCGTATGAACTATGGTTTGGCAAGAAACTTAAGCTGTCGTTTATTAAAGTTTGAGGTTGCAATGCTTATGTGAAAAAGTTTCAACCTGATAAGCTCAAACCCAAATCGGAGAAGTGCGTCTTCATAGGATACCCAAAAGAAAATGTTGGGTACACCTTCTATCACAGATCCGAAGGCAAGATATTCGTTGCTAAGAATGGATCCTTTCTAGAGAAGGAGTTTCTCTGGAAAGAAGTGAGTGCGAGGAAAGTAGAACTTGATGAGGTAACTGTACCTGCTCCCTTATTGGAAAGTAGTTCATCACAGAAATCTGTTCCTGTGACTACTACACCAATTAGTGAGGAAGCTAATGATGATGATTATGTAACTTCAGATCAAGTTACTACCGAACCTCGTAGGTAAACCAGAGTGAGATCCGCACCAGAGTGGTACGGTAATCCTGTTCTGGAGGTCATGTTACTTGACCATGACGATCCTACGAACTATGAGGAAGTGATGATGAGCCCAGATTCCGTGAAATGGCTTGAGGCCATGAAATCTGAGATGAGATCCATGTATGAGAACAAAGTATGGACTTTGATTGACTTGCCCAATGATCGGCGAGCCATTAAGATTAAATGGATCTTCAAGAGGAAGACGGACACTGATAGTAGTGTCACTATCTACAAAGCTAGCATTGTTGCAAAAAGGTTTTCGACAAGTTCAAGGTGTTGACTACGATGAGAGTTTCTCACTCGTATCTATGCTTAAGTCTGTCCGAATCATGTTAGCAATTGCCGCATTTTATGATATCTGACAAGTGGATAAACAAAACTGCATTCCTTAATGGATTTATTAAAGAAGAGTTGTATATGATGCAACCAGAAGGTTTTGTCAATCCTAAAGGTACTAACAAAATATGCAAGCTCCAGTGGTCCATCTATGGACTGGTGCAAGCATCTCGGAGTTGGAATATACGCTTTGATAAGTTGATCAAAGCATATAGTTTTATACAGACTTGAGGTGAAGCCTGTATTTACAAGAAAGTGAGTGGGAGCATTACAACATTTCTGATAAGTATATGTGAATGACATATTGTTGATCGGAGATAATGTAGAATTATTCTGCAAAGCATAAAGGAATGTTTGAAAGGAGTTTTTCAAAGAAAGACCTCGGTGAAGCTGCTTACATATTGAGCATCAAGATCTATAGAGATATATCAAGACACTTGATAAAGTTTCTCAATGAGTACATACCTTGACAAGATTTTGAAGTAGTTCAAAATGGAGCAGTCAAAAAGGAGTTCTTGCCTGTGTTACAAGGTGTGAAGTTGAGTAAGACTCAAAACCCGACCACGGCCGAAGATAGAGAGAGACTGAAAGTCATTCCCTATGCCTCAGCCATAGGTTCTATAAAGTATGCCATGTTGTGTATCAGACCTATTGTATACCCTGCCTTGAGTTTGGCGAGAGAGTACAATAGTGATCTAGGAGTAGATCACTGGACATTGGTCAAAATTATCCTTAGTGGAATAAGGATATGTTTCTCGATTATGGAGGTGACAAAAGATTCGTCGTAAAGGGTTACGTCAATGCAAGTTTTAAACACTGATCCAGATGACTCTAAGTCTCAATCTGGATACATATTGAAAGTGGGAGCAATTATCTAGAGTATCTCCGTGTAGAGCATTGTTGACATAGAAATTTGCAAAATACTTACGGATCTGAATGTGGCAGACCCGTTGACTAAACTTCTCTCACAAGAAAAACATGGTCACACCTTAGTACTCTTTGGGTGTTAATCACATAGCGATGTGAACTAGATTATTGACTCTAGTAAACCCTTTGGATGTTGGTCACATGTTGATGTGAACTATGGGTGTTAATCACATGGTGATGTGAACTATTGGTATTAAATCACATGGTGATGTGAACTAGATTATTGACTCTAGTGCAAGTGGGAGACTGAAGGAAATATGCCCTAGAGGCAATAATAAAGTTATTATTTATTTCCTTATATCATGATAAATGTTTATTATTCATGCTAGAATTGTATTAACCGGAAACATAATACATGTGTGAATACATAGACAAACAAAGTGTCACTAGTATGCCTCTACTTGACTAGCTCGTTGATCAAAGATGGTTATGTTTCCTAACCATAGACATGAGTTGTCATTTGATTAATGGGATCACATCATTAGGAGAATGATGTGATTGACTTGACCCATTCCGTTAGCTTAGCACTTGATCGTTTAGTTTGTTGCTATTGCTTTCTTCATGACTTATACATGTTCCTATGACTATGAGATTATGCAACTCCCGTTTACCAGAAGAACACTTTGTGTGCTACCAAATGTCACAACGTAACTGGGTGATTATAAAGGTGCTCTACAGGTGTCTCCGAAGGTACTTGTTGGGTTGGCGTATTTTGAGATTAGGATTTGTCACTCCGATTGTCGGAGAGGTATCTCTGGGCCCACTCGGTAATGCACATCACTATAAGACTTGCAAGCATTGCAACTAATGAGTTAGTTGCGGGATAATGTATTACGGAACGAGTAAAGAGACTTGCCGGTAACGAGATTGAACTAGGTATTGAGATACCGACGATCGAATCTCGGGCAAGTAACATACTGATGACAAAGGGAACAACGTATGTTGTTATGCGGTCTGATCGATAAAGATCTTCGTAGAATATGTAGGAGCCAATATGGGCATCCAGGTCGCGCTATTGGTTATTAACCAGAGAGGTGTCTCGGTCATGTCTACATAGTTCTCGAACCCGTAGGGTCCGCACGCTTAACGTTCATTGACGATATAGTACTATATGAGTTATGTATGTTGATGACCGAATGTTGTTCGGAGTCCGGGTTGAGATCACGGACATGACGAGGAACTCCGGAATGGTCCAGAGATAAAGTTTGATATATGGGATAGTAGTGTTTGATCTCCGGAAGGGTTCCGGAATTCACCAGAAGGGGTTCCGGATGTTTCCCGAAATGTTTGGGCACGAGAACATTTTATCTGGGCCAAAGGGGAAAGCCCATGAGGCTTTTGAAAAGTGCAAAAGGAAGTTTTGCGGAGACCAGAGGCTAGACGCCAGGAACCCTGGCATCTAGGGGGTAGACGCCGGGAACCCTGGCGTCTAGCCCTGGAGTCCGAGAAGGTCTCTTGCCTTTCAGGTGAAACCGACTTTGAGGAGGCTTTTACTCCAAGTTTCGACCCCAGGGCTCAACATATAAATAGAGGGGTAGGGCTAGCACCAAAGACACATCAAGAAACACCAAGCCGTGTGCCGGCAACTCCGCCCCCTCTAGTTTATCCTCCGTTATAGTTTTCGTAGTGCTTAGGCGAAGCCCTGCGGAGATTGTTCTTCACCAACACCGTCATCACGCCGTCGTGCTGCCGGAACTCATCTACTACTTCGCCCCTCTTGCTGGATCGAGAAGGCGAGGACGTCACCGAGCCGAACATGTGCAGAACTCAGAGGTGCCGTGCTTTCGGTACTTGGATCGGTCGGACGTGAAGACGTACGACTACATCAACCGCGTTGATATAACGCTTCCGCGAATGATCTACGAGGGTACGTAGACAACACTCTCCCCTCTCGTTGCTATGCATCACCATGATCTTGCATGTGCGTAGGAATTTTTTAAAATTACTGCGTTCCCCTACAACAAGGGCAAAAGAAGAAGGAAGACAACGATCTGGCTCGCTGATCTCTACTTTCTGGATGCGTTGCTGCAGGCCGCGGGAATTAGTCTCCGCGGCGAGCGGCGATGAGCTCTCTTGTCCTCAAGATGCTGCTTGAGAGCATCCACAAATACCTCCACCATCCTTCTGCGCTCAATGCGCAGCATGACATTCTCGTCCATAAGTTTCTCGAGGATGACGCCGATCCTCTTCAATAAGGCAGTGGTCTCCTCCTGCCGCTCCGCACTTCCGACGAGCTTCGCCTTTAGCAGGTCGCACTCGGCCCGGAGCTTCACATTGCTCTCATTTAGTTGCTGGATGACGCCGATAGCCTGTTCAAAAGAGGCTTTCATGTCGGTCTGCAACCTCGCCCAGCCGGAGATCTGATTCATCTGGCTATGGACGATTGCATGCATGCGCCTGTAAGAGTCCCCGCCTGCCCGCGAGACATTTTCCCAGGCTGCTGCGACACGGGAGGACATCTCTGCTGCATTCGCGGCGCGGCGGGACATCTCTTCTGCTTCCACGGCGTGGCCGGACCAGTCTGCCACATCTGTTAGAGTCCAGGACACCGACGGCATCTCATCTTGGAGTACACACAAAGATATTACCAGATCAATAGCTTCCATGTATGGTTACGGGCTTGTGTTGTAATTAAACTCTGTAATCATCCCATGCTATAAATATATGAGGAGGCTTGCCGAGGCTGGCATTGAGCCAGCCGGTATTTTCCCTATTGCATGGTA
This sequence comes from Triticum dicoccoides, assembly GCF_002162155.2. Lineage (NCBI taxonomy): Eukaryota > Viridiplantae > Streptophyta > Magnoliopsida > Poales > Poaceae > Triticum > Triticum dicoccoides. Next base: position 480,172,562 of record NC_041384.1, on the reverse strand, counting down.
TCAGAGTGGCGTGAGCTGTTTCTCGTCGCCCTCGGACGCTACGGCCTCTCCAACCATGTCGTCGGCGACGCCGCCGCCACTCCGTCCGCCACTTCGCCTACCTCCGATTGGGGGCGAGACGACTTCACGGTGCTCTCCTGGATATACGGCTCGATCTCCATCGAGCTTTTTGGCATCATCATGGCTCCCGGCTCCACGGCGCGGCAGGTCTGGGACTCCATCGCCAACCTCTTCCATGACAACAAGAAAAGCCACGCCCTAGCACTTGATGCCGAGTTCCGCAACACACCTCAAGGAGACATGTCCATCCACGACTACTGCGCCAAGCTCAAGTCTCTTGCTGATGCTCTCAGCGACGTCGGCCAGGACATCACCGACGAGACTCTCGTCCTCACAGTGCTTCGCGGTCTCAACGAACAATTCATCCATCTTCGGTCTTTTCTTCCGTTCCAAGTGCCGTTCCCTTCGTTCTTGCAGACGCGTTCCGCGCTCGTCCTCGAGGAAACGCAGAAGAAGACGGACGCCAAAAATGCGGCCGCTACGGTGTTATGGGCAAGCGGCAACAGCATTCTCCCTCAGGCTGGCGGAGAGCGTGCTCCTACTCCTGGACGTGGCGCCGGCTACAGCGGCAACGACTCCCGCACTGCCCACTCCCACCCCATCGTGCCCTACACCAACCCTGGCTGTGGTGGTGGAAGCAGCGGCCGCCGCGGGCATGGCGGCGGCCGCGGACGCCGCCGCGACAACCCATGGATGTTCAATCCATGGACAGGCCTCCCGACTCGTGCGCAACATCAACAACAGGCTCCCATCATGTCGTCCCAACCTCGGTGGCGTGCTCCCAACGCCGGTGTTCTGGGCCCCCAACCCAGTCCTGCTCCTTCTTCCTTTCAGGCGTATGCTGCCTACAGCCCCCAGCACACCAACAACAACCCCATGATGCCGTCTCCATCAGCTGGCTATCCAGGAGGCCAACAACAGCCGCAGCTTGATCCAGCACTCCTCAATGCACTACAGAACATGCATCTCCCCGGACATCAATAGTGGTACATGGATTCTGGAGCGTCCTCTCACATGGCATCTGATCACGGTATACTTTCCTCCTCCCAACCCTCCTCCGCTCACACCGTCACCGTTGGTAATGGTGCATCTCTTCCGATCTCACACATTGGCTCACACACACTACCTTCTCTTTCTAAACCTTTATATCTTAACAATATTCTTGTTGTTCCGCACATCATAAAAAATCTTCTTTCTGTTCAAAAACTTACCACCGATAATTTTGTTTCAATCGAATTTGACCCTTGGGGTTTTTCTGTGAAGGCACTTCCTACCAGGATCGAGATTCTTCGATGCAATAGTCCCGGCCCACTCTACTCCGTCTGCCGCCCCACACCACCCGAAGCACACGTCATCACCACCACCCTCGACCTTTGGCATCGGCGACTTGGACATCCCGGTCACCACACTATGAAGCGTCTTCAGAGTTCTCAACTTATCTCCTACAATAAAGTCGTGCCGCCCCTTTGTCATGCTTGTCAACTTGGGCGACATGTTAGATTACCGTTTTACTCTTCTGTTTCATACACTAGCAAACCTTTTGCTTTACTACATTGTGATCTTTGGACCTCTCCAATTCCTAGTACGTCCGGATTTGTCTATTATCTTATTATAGTTGATGATTTTACTCATTATTTTTGGACGTTCCCGCTACGCAAGAAATCAGATGTGTATGCTACCCTTCTTGCTTTTCATGCCTACGCCCGCACACAATTCGGTTTATCTATTTTAGCCTTCTAATGTGATAATGGAGGGGAATTCGATAACACTAAAATAGATACATTCTGTGCCACCCAAGGTATCCTTCTTCGCTTCTCATGTCCATACACTTCCCAACAAAACGGCAAGGCCGAATGAGCCATTCGCACCACAAACAATGTCATTCGTACTTTGTTAGTTCAAGCCTCTCTTCCTCCATCCTTTTGGGCTGAAGCACTACACACTGCCACCTTCCTCATAAACATACGGCCAACCTCCTCCACCAAGTTTCTCACACCATAAGAAACTCTTCTTGGCTCACCACCTTCATACGACTCTCTTCGTGTCTTCGGTTGTCTTTGTTATCCCAACACTACATCTACCTCTCCAAACAAACTATCCCCTCGCTCTACCAAATGTATATTTCTTGGCTACCCAACACGTCACAAAGGCTATCGTTGTCTTGATCTAACCACAAGGAGAATCATTATATCTCGCCATGTTGTTTTTGACGAGTCCTCCTTTCCCTATGCACCACTGCCATCTCCTTCCCCACCACGGTGCACTGAAATTTTTGATCCACCAGAACCTGTACGTGTGCTCACTCCCACCTCTATGCATGCCCCTGTTATGCATGCACCCACTATGCATGCACCCAGCAGCCCCCCATCCACACCCCCCCGTTCCAACCAACCTTCTACACAACCTGCTGCTAGTCCACCCGCTAACACTCCCTCCTATTCCTCCTCTCACAACGGGTCACAGCCAAGCCCACCTCCGGTGGCCTCCCCAGTTCCCGTACCACCACAGCCCACGTCCATCATCCATCGCACACGATCTACAACTGGCCGACTTCCTCCACCCATCGACTGGCTTAATCTATCAGCCATTGCCTCTTCCCCTATCCCACACAACTATCTCACGGCATTGCGTGATATTAACTGGCGTAAACAATGCAAGACGAGTTCGATGCTCTCCTCCTAAACCAAACATGGACACTTGTCCCTGCTCCTCCTGGTGCAAATATTGTGAGTAGAAAGTGGATCTTTCGCCACAAATACCATGCTGATGGCTCTCTTGCTCGTCACAAAGCTCGTTGGGTCGTTCGTGGTTTTTCTCAACAACCCGGCGTGGATTTTGATGAAACCTTCAGTCCAGTTGTTAAACCCGCAACCATTCGCATTGTACTCTCCCTTGCTATATCTCAATCTTGGCCCATTCACCGACTAGATGTAAAAAATGCGTTTCTTCATGGTCATCTCGATGAAGTTGTCTATAGTCAGCAACCCTCCGGTTTTGTTGATCCTCATCAGCCCACTCATGTATGTCGCCTACATAAATCTCTATATGGTCTCAAACAAGCTCCTCGTGCATGGTTTCAGCGTTTTGCCGCGTTTGCTCACACTATTGGGTTCACTGAATCCAAATCCGATGCCTCTCTTTTTATCTTTCACCATGGCACCAATCTCGCATATCTTCTTCTTTATGTCGATGACATCATTCTTACAGCGTCCAGCTCGTCTACTCTAGCAACTATCACCAACGCAATGACACGTGAATTTGCTATGAAGGATCTCGGCCCCCTACATCACTTCCTTGGCATCTCCGTCACACATACATCCACTGGAATTCATCTCTCTCAACGTCAATACATTCTTGACATCTTGTCTCGTGCTGGCATGCGCGATTGTCATCCAGTCACCACCCCTATTGACACCAAAGCAAAGCTCTCTTCCACCTCCGGGTCCTCTGTTGCCGATCCTTCTTTGTATCGTAGCTTAGCTGGCGCTCTCCAATATGCTACCCTCACTCGCCCTGACATTGCTTACGCGGTCCAACAAGCATGTCTCCATATGCACGATCCACGCGATCCACATCTTTCTCTCATCAAACATATTCTTCGATATCTCAAAGGCACCCTCGATCTTGGTCTTTCTTTGCATCGTACTTCTTCACACTCTCTTATTGCCTACTCCGATGCCGACTGGGCTGGATGCCCGGATACACGACGCTCTACATCCGGATTCTGCATGTATCTTGGGGACAATCTCATTTCATGGTCAGCACGACGACAGACCACTGTCTCACGCTCCAGTGCGGAAGCAGAATACAGGGCAGTTGCCACGGCCGTCTCAGAGTCATGTTGGGTACGGCAGCTCTTACAGGAACTTCAACGACCGATATCAAGTGCCACCATTGTCTATTGTGACAACGTCAGTGCTGTATACTTGTCCGCTAACCTTGTTCAACATCGTCGGACCAAACATATTGAACTGGATATTCACTTCGTTCGGGAGAAGGTCGCACTTGGCGACGTTCGCGTGTTACATGTGCCCTCCTCCTCTCAGTTTGCAGACATCTTCACAAAGGGCTTACCTACTGCTCTCTTTCAAGAGTTTCGCTCCAGTCTTCAGGTCGAGTCATCTCCCAGTTCAGACTGTGGGGGCGTGTTAGAGTCCAGGACACCGACGGCATCTCATCTTGGAGTACACACAAAGATATTACCAGATCAATAGCTTCCATGTATGGTTACGGGCTTGTGTCGTAATTAAACTCTGTAATCATCCCATGCTATAAATATATGAGGAGGCTTGCCGAGGCTGGCATTGAGCCGCCCGGTATTTTCCCTATTGCAGCATCGACGGCGCAGCTGGACCTGCGTGCTGCTTCGGCGGCGCGACGGGACCCCTGTGCTTCTACGGCCGCGCGGCGGGACATGCCGGCTGCGTTCGTGGCGAGGCGAGACATCTCTCGTGCTTCTGCTTCCATGCTCGCATCTCCCTGGTGGAAATCTCTCGACCCAGAACTCATGCTGGCCATGGCAGACGCAAGGGAACGATGATTAATGACTTGCTTGTTTTTGTGGATGAGGAGTTGAGGAGGAATGTGCAATCATCTTGGAGTAGTAGTATTTATAACCGAGTAGTAATACGCTCCTAAGTGGGAAATGATTTACGTTTTGATCGGTGTGAACATGTTTGGAATTTGGAGTGTGACGGGACACATGCTCAAATTGTACTGACGGTTATAAGTGTGACACTATTCCCAGAAGGCGTAACGTGGGCGGCACGTACGCCTTCTCGGCCGCGTACGTGGCGTTTGCACCATAGGATGCACCGCAATAGGCAATGTCAGCACACGTCTTATTCCAACAACCGTACACGCTCGTTATTACCATCGCACACACTTCTTTTAATTAGAATGTGTGTGCCCATCTAGCACACACACGTTGATCTATCTAACTGTTTCAGTTTGTTGTGGCTAATCGCAAACAGTTCATCCGTGTGAAGTGTATACCATCAATCGCAGACACTTTAATCCGGCTGACCCGTTTTTGTTCTGTTGCCTAATCGCAAACAGTTAATCCTTCTGAAGCATATGCCCTCAATTGCACACACCTTTATCTAGCTGCCTGTTTTTATTGTTCCTCCTCATCACAAACAGTTCATCTGAGTAAACAGTATGCTGTATATCGCACACGCCTTCATCTGGCTGCCCGTTTCTTTTGTTCCGCCTCATCGCAAACAGTTCATTGAACTGAACCGTATTCCCTGCATCGCACACGAAACTAAAATCTGAACCGTGTTTGATGGCTCCGCCACCGCAAACGTTTTGCACCTTTTTTGATGGTTCTTTCACACCACCGTTTGCGATTATTGCATCGCACACAGTTTTGTTGAAGGGTCTCTGATCGTAGTGTCGCGTTAGCAACATCCTGCAGTAGTGAATATAGACGACATTAATCCATTTAAGAACAAAGTTTGGTCGATTCAGTATGATTGTTCTTCCAACATCATAATCCCGGCGTTGTTTTAGGACTATCTTTACACTTAACGATATCCTAAGATCCAGAAAACTTGATCACCAACAACACTTGAGCTAGTCCTAGAGGCAAGACTAGGAACCTTTGGATTAATCGTTTATTATTCTACATGTGCATATGAGTTTTCCACTGAATCGCATATTGCAGGATCATAGCAGTTATAACATTGAATATAAACTCTTTAATTTTGAATATGGAAATATAATGATATAAATATTATTGCCTCTAGGGCATATTTCCAACAGTCTCCCACTTGCCGCCATAGCCGCCCTCCCCACCTCGTATTCCCTACGCTCGTTGGTCTCCTTCTCCACAACCACTTCTTTGCATGCTCATACAAGAGGGTTTCGTCTGCCAACATGATCTTCGCATCCTCCGCATCCCATGGGATTTGCAACCTCTCCTTCTCAAGCTCAATTTCTCCAAATGTCTTGGCCTACTCTTGCTCCCATTTGACCCCGCATCTTTCTTATCCAACTCGATCTTCCCCCTCTCAATTTCTAGCTTCTTCTTCGCCCTCTTCCGGTCCAGATCCATCCTCTCCTTTTGCATCCAACATGAGTTTGTACCTCTCCTCTTTCTTGTTCTCCCTTGCCAAAAAAATGCCCGTCCATGTGGAGGACATTTTTGTAGTTGCGCCGTCATGGGAGGCCATTGCCTTCTCCCACTTGTTTCCCATGGCTTGCCGGTTATCCTTTGGCATGGTGTATCTTCCATTCTCGATGAAAATATTGTCCTCTTCACCGTCCAACCCAATTGATTGGTGGGACATTGAGCCATCATTCCTCTTCTTGCCGGCCTTGAGATCGGCCACAAGTTGTGTCCATTTGGCACTCCATTCAATATGATCCAACAATGGCTAAAAGCAAATGGATTCTTCTCCATCTCGTGATACAAAGTGGCCACCACCGCCATCTAGCAAACAAGGTATGTATGAGTAGGAGAATGCAAACACAAGAAGCATATGCAAATGATGACAAGATGAAGCAATTGAGCTTACATGAGTTGCCACTCCCATCCCACTTTGAGGGCGTGTGGTCACTTGTGAGTAGTAGTCGACGTACTTGTTCACTTCCTCTTGGATGATCCCCCGTCAATGTTGGAGAGATGCCACATTGCGGTTGGTCACGACGGGATGCGGCTCCACATATTCCGTTTGTTCGTGATACTCCTTCCAAATCTTCTCCCAATACTTGTTCCTCTTTAGATTGGTGCCGCATATTGGATCCATTGTTGTGGCCAACCAAGCTTTGACCAACAAGATGTCTTCAAAATTTGAGAACGCCGGACCTCTTGCCTTCGTCGTCTTCCCCTTCTTCTTCTTGCTCGGATTGGGATCGGATGTTGTCCCAACTTCAAATGCGGTGTCCCCCCAATGCGGTGCCCCCCAATTCGTACTCCATTTGGGTCGGACCTTCATTGTCATTGATTATGTTCGACATGAATGCCTCGTAGATGATCATGGTTTGCAAGCATTTGTCATGTTCGAAATGAACTAGCGGTCTATGCAAAACATTGAACATGCTAGATGCAACTTTGATTGGACAGGAGCAATAATAACATACCACTCTTGTTGTGTCATTCCGTCGAACATGTCGTGGGCAGCCCGGGCGCCACCGGTGCTCGTGCTCATCCGCGCCCCAACGAGTTGTGGCGAGTGGCATACGTTCATCACCGGCATCTGCGTGGGCGGAAAGCTCTCCGCAATGTCCCAACCGGCTGTCAGATCCTCCTCTGTCCCAACGTGGTCCGACCGCGCAATCCACGGCGGCGGACGGATGGAGGGGGTGCGGGGTTCCGGGCGCGGCAGGGGGACATCTGCTTGTCCATGTCCGCACCTCTTTGTGACACCGCCGCCGCCGCTTCCCTCTCTCGCGCCGGCGTCGCCGCATCTTCCGGGCGATATTCTCTGCCTTGCACGACGGAGCCGTGGAAGGGACGTCGACGGACAAGGCGGACACAGTCTCCGTCGCAGCGGTCAGGGTCGGGCTGGACGACATCTAGGACGGCGGATGAGAATCGGTGATGAGGATGGGGAGTAAGGGTGGCAGACGGCTGAGGGCTCGGGCACAGGAAAGATAGGAGGGAGGCGGGAGGAGGAGGAAGAGTTTGGTGGATTTAATGCGAATTATGGTGAGGTAGGGTTGTCGGGTCCATGTGACGGATGCGCCCGGGCGACCCCATACCCGCTTCATATTTGAGCTGGATATAAGGGGCGCCGGTCAGTCCGGGCGTTTAAGACCCGTTTAAGGAGCCCGTCCGGATTAAAATTTTAGAATCTGTCAGTGACCGGACGATCCGCCCGGATGTTTGAGACGGGTTTGAGATGGTCCGCTGTTAGTTGCTCTGATAAGCCGACACGAAACACAGCCACTAGCAAAGATGAACAATCAATAATCGTGATAAAATGAACAATAAAAAAGAGGACAAGTAGCAAAGAGAGAGCAAGCAAGAAAGGAAGTACAGAGAATGTTGTCACTTGCTCACGGAAGAACTGAAGAGCTCAAGGCACCACCACAACCTCATCTCCAAAAAGACAGAAAAACAGTAGGTGAATTACCTGATGCAAATATATCAAATCCTCCGTATTTTCATATCATTATAGTACTATATTAATAGAGCGACATACGAACAATAACTTAGCCTAGCTACCTTCCACGGGTACAGGGCTCGATCGAGTCGAACGATCGGATCGCGGGTCGCCGTCTAGGGAAAAATCCAAAACAAATCTCAGCGGTAGTGCTGCAGCAGCTGGTCGGCCTCCCGTACGCCGCTCAGGTAGGCCGCGTGCGTCGTCGAGTAGTGCGTCCGGTGCGTCGCCTCGCCCGCGAACAGCACGCGTAGCGGCGTCCGACCGGCCTCCTGTCCGCGTGGGAGCGGCTCTGCCATCCAATCGAGATCCTCGCCGCTTGACCCGACGGCGACGTAGCTGTAGGACCCGAGGAACAGCGGGTCCGTCGCCCACCCGCTCCTCTTGATTCTCTTCACCCTCCACCGTGGGGTCGGCCCCGCGCCGGCCCCGCCGCAGCGGCGAGGTGGGGCCGGGAGGAACGATTCCAACGTGGAGTGGACCGCGCGGATGACCTCGTCGTCGGGGAGCGACTCGAGGTGCGCGGCCTCCCGCCCGGCGAACCATGCGAGCGCCACGGTGGAGGCCGCGTGGACGGGGCAGACTGACTCGGTGCCGCGCATCCACCACGGGATCTTCGCCACGTCTCCGACGAAGGCCATGTGCAGGAACGGGAAAGCCGGCGAGGCCGCCCTGGCTAGCTGCTCGTCGCCGCCGTCCGGCTCCGGCGTCTCCACGGCCTCCAGGTCGATGAACAGCTTGTCCACGATACCGAATCCCAGCCGCGCGACGGCGTCACGCTTGAACTGTGGGAGCGGCGGGTCAGCCGTAGCGGACACGTCTTTGCCGATGCTCGCTTTTAGGACGCCGAGCGAGACCGTGAGGATGACGTGATCGGCGGTGAGCGTCGTCGTCGCCTCATCGGCGAAGTGGAGGCGCACGGCGGTTTCGCCCCAGTCGAGACGACGGAGGCGGAGGCCGAGGCGGACGGTGCCGGGCGGGAGCGCGGCGACGAGGTGCTCCACGACGCGGGTGTACCCACCGGGGATCGTGACGTGGTCGCCGGGGAAGTCGCTGTACTCGCCCTCGGCCACGAGGTCAAGGTCGCCGAGGTCGTTGGCGGAGGTGTCCGTGCGCTCCCGGTTGATGTGCATGCCGATCAGCGCCTCCTCGATCTCCTCCTGCTCCTTGCTCCCGCCCGGGCGTGCCGCCTGGTACGCTCGCAGCCCCCGGCGCAGGTACTCCTCCACACCCCCTCCGCCGACAGCCTCACCGGCACGCGCGGCCTCCATCATGCCCCTGTACAGCTCCTCGATCGGCTTGGCCACCGTGTCCGCGTCGACGAGGTCGCCGCCCTCGGCGACAGTCAGGACGCTGTCAGGGAACCCGTCCATGCGCTCGTAAGGGAGGTCCGCGGCCTCCTGCCGGAGCGCGCCTGCTTCACGGGCCAGCGCGTACACGGGGCTCCCGACGATGCCCTGCACCCACGTAGCGCCCATCTCGAGACGATGGCCGGCGAACTCGGACGTGAATACCCGGCCGCCAGTGCGGCAACCAGCCTCCACCACCACCACCTCGAACTTGTCCCGGCCCGCGCCGCATAGCTGCTGCGCCGCCGAGAGTCCGGCTATGCCCGCGCCCACTATGGCAATCCTCCGCTTCTTCTCAATCATCCTCGCCAGCCGCGCGCGCATCTCGCCGACGGTTTCGCACTGGTCAGTTGTCACTAGTGTTTTACCTTCCCCAGTCCCCGCCGGAGGGTGCAAAGCCAGGAGCACACGCCGCTCAACAAAGGAGAGGAGCAGAATAAGGACAGTTCTTTTGATGGCTTTTTTCCCTACCGAATAATCAAAAATATTTTCCAAATGATAAGTACCACACGACGTGACGTTTTCTATAACTAAAATTGTCAAAAAAAAATAAAGTTGTCATTATCACGTAACTGAATTTGTCATCAAAAAACGTCAGGGCAACTTATTCCAGCTTATATTTTTCTAAAGCCCACTAATCCAGTCTTAATTAATAGGCTCCTAAAAAATAATTTTGGTTGGGCTCCTAGAATAATAGGGCAACTTATTCGAGCTTATTTTACAAGCCAGCAAAAGAACTGGTCCTAAAAAGCATAGGCTCGCCAACACTAAGAGCCTGTTTGTTTGGGCTTTTGCTTCTACCTTTACAGGTTTTTCACTTTGACCAAAAAGTCATAAAAGCTCCGACATAGGTGTTTTTAGAACTTTTATGGATTTTAATGAATTAATATAACAATATTTAACTCAAAAAACCATAAAAGCCCCAAAAGCACCTATTTAGGAGTTTTTATGGCTTTTCGATCAAGATGGATAAGCTGTAAAGGCAGAAGCAAAAGCCCAAACAAACAGGGCCTAAGAGCAACTCCAACTTGAGATTTGGTCCGCTTTTGTTCTTTTGTGTCGGTGTGTCTGCTCCTTTCCGTGACTGGGTTGGCTATGCGCCCGACACGTAGACCGACATGCAATTATTTTTTCCTTTTTGTACGTACATATGAAAACAATTGCCCAAAATTCACATAATTCAAACAAATACAAATATCTCATAGTTTCACGACCAAATAATATCTCATAGTTTACAGGTCAAATAAAATTTAAATTGTCACAAATACATTTGACATGGAAAAAAGGCCGATACATCTATTGGTTGCCAGCATGAGCCTACGTATACTCAACCAAATCATCTTGTAGTTGAATGTGAGATTTCCAATCACTCATTTGATGATCAAAGTCGGTGAACGGTGCAACGTTGCCGCTCCTTCATCCTCAGACACAACATTTTCACCCTGTAATTGGAACACTTGGCCGTAGATTTCATCCAGACGCTCATCCTCTACGATCATGTTGTGCATGATCACACAAGTAGTTATCACCTCACACAACTTTTCGTGCTCCAAGTTCTAGCAGGATACCAAACGATGCCCCATCGAGATTGAAGAACACCAAAAGCACGCTTCACATCCTTTCTAGCACTCTCTTGTGCTTGGGAAAATCTCTTCCTCTTCTCTCCTATAGAGCTGGGGATTGTCTTGTGTCTTCACAAGAGTAGTCCACTGAGGATAGATACCATTAGCTAGGTAGTATCCTTTGTTGTAATGGTGGCCATTGATCTCAACATTGACCTCTAGTCAGTTGCCTTCTGCAGGCCTTGCAAACATAGGAGAGCGATGAAGCACGTTGATGTCATTGTGAGAGCCAGCCATGCCAAAGGAGTGCTAAATCCAAAGATATTGTGGAGCCACAGCCTCAAGTATGACAGTGCAAGCTTTCACACGGACCCTATATTGTCCTTGCCAAGCAAAAGGGCAGTTCTTCCACTTCAAGTGCATACAATCTATGCTACCAAGGATCCCCGGAAAGCCCCTACTGCCATTGATCACCAACAACCGAGTTGTATCTACAGCAGCTGCCTCTCTCAAGTACTCCAGACCAAACACTGCTACCACAGCCTTGCAGAACCTATACATGCATTCTAGGCACGTGGACTTGCTCATGCCGACGTACTCATCAATAAGATCACTGGGTATTCCATATGCAAGCATCCGAATAGCTGCACTGCATTTCTGATCAGAGCAGAAGTCAACCTTTCCAAGGGCATCCTTCTTGCACTAGAAATGCTTATCGTATGCCACCACCCCCTCCCGGATACGATTGGACACATGTCTAGCCATCCGAAAGTGGCGTCGGAATAGGTTGTGTTTGAAAAGTGGGTCAGCGGACTCGAAATAGTCCTGCCAGAGTAGGCAATGGTCGCTCTCTCTGTTGCGATTTAGCGCTGGAGTATGCCCCGGGATCAAGCTCCTAAACATCGTCCACTTCCTACTAATGTGGTCATGGATGGCCAAAGCAACAACAACAATGTCCTCATCATCGGATGAAGAATCACCCAAATTGCAAATGAAATTGTTGAAAAGTTACTCGTCGCTGGAGTCCATTTGTACCTTCCGGGCATGGTGGGAGAAGCCGGCCGGTGAAGAGCCTCGCGCCTCTCTATGACCAGGTAGCAGGCATGTCGACATGGAGGCGTTGTGGCGGTGTCCGAAGAGCGAGGTAGACGCGCAAGGCGGTGCTACCGGCAAGGGGAGGCGGCGGGGTGTCGTCAACGCTAGAGTCCTGTGATGGCGGCGAAAACAGTCCACCAAACGCGAGAGTATGGGGCCGTCGAGGGGTGACGTGTTCTTGGGGAAGGTATCTGGGTATGGGCGGCTGGCCTGGGCACCGGAACTGGGCGGAGGCGGCGAGGAGAGGTTGTAGGGTGTGTGTTGGTCGATGGGAGGAAGGGAAAATGGCCAATGTGCCACCAACTTGCGGGCCAGGGGGACAAGGGCGGGCATCACATGCGTCCATTGCTTGTCCGCGCCGACACAAGCACGACCCAAATTTGGGCATGAAATGGGTCGCACGCAGACAAAAAGCGGACGCTGGTCCATTTGCATCGACGCATTGGGCGCCTTTTGTGTCTGTTTTGACCCAAACGAACATGCGTAGATAGTTTGGGTTGGCGTGTTGGAGTGGCTCTAAGAAGCGAAGTCAGGGTGACTTCCTTGCACAAAAACAGATGCCAAAGGAAAGAAATCAGACTCGCATGCCCCAGCCTCAACCTCGTCCTCGTGTCCTTGGCTCGTTTGTCATCCGTGTCTCCACTGAGAGCAGTCGACGCCGCGGTTATGACAACGATGGCACGTGGAGCTTGTCAGCTGGAGTACCACGATGTAATGGAACTTGCAGATGTGCATCAAGCGGAGGGCAGTGAGATGGTCGAGGAATGTTGGTGACACGCCGACGAAGCTGTTGGAAATATGCCCTAGAGGCAATAATAAAGATGTTATTATCTTATTTCCTTATTCATGGTAAATGTTTATTATCCATGCTAGAATTATATTAACCGGAAACTTAAATACATGTGTGGATACATAAACAACATCGTGTCCCTAGTGAGCCTCTACTAGACTAGCTCGTTGATCAAAGATGGTTAAGGTTAGCTAACCGTAGACATGAGTTGTCATTTCATAATGAGATCACATCATTAGGAGAATTATGTGATGGACATACCCAACCGTAAGCTTAGCATTAGATCGTATCACTTAGTTTAACTGCTACAACTTTCTTCATGTCAAGTATGTGTTTCTTACACCATGAGATTGTGCCACTCCCTAACACCGGAAGAATGCTTTGTGGGTAATCAAACGTCACCTCGTAACTAGGTGATCATAAAGGTGTTATTCAGGAATCTTCAAAGGTATTTGTTGGGTTGCATGGATCGAGACTGTGATTTTTAACTCCGTGTGACAGAGAGATATCTCTATGCTCTCTCGGTAATATAACATCATAAGAAGTTTGCAATCATGTGACCAATGAGTCTAGTTGATAACCCACAAGTATAGGGGATCGCAACAGTTTTCGAGGGTAGAGTATTCAACCCAAATTTATAGATTCGACACAAGGGGAGCCAAAGAATATTCCCAAGTATTAGCAGTTGAGTTGTCAATTCAACCACACCTGGAAACTTAATATCTGTAGCAAAGTGTTTAGTAGCAAAGTAATATGATAGTAGTGGTAACGGTAGCAAAAGTAATATTTTTGGTTTTATAGTGATTGTAACAGTAGCAACGGAAAAGTAAATAAGCGAAGAACAATATAGAAAAAGCTCGGAGGCATTGGATCGGTGATGGGGAATTATGTCGGATGCGATCAATCATGCAATAGTTATAACATAGGGTGACACAGAACTAGCTCCAGTTCATCAATGTAATGTAGGCATGTATTCCGAATATAGTCATACGTGCTTATGGAAAAGAACTTGCATGACATATTTTGTCCTAACCTCCCGTGGCAGCGGGGTCCTATTCGAAACTAAGGGATATTAAGGTCTCCTTTTAATAGAGTACGTGACCAAATCATTAACACTTAGTGAATACATGAACTCCTCAAACTACGGTCATCACGGTAAGTATCCCGATTATTGTCACTTCGGGGTTAACGGATCATAACACATAATAGGTAACTATAGACTTGCAAGATAGGATCAATAACTCACATATATTCATGAAAACATAATATGTTCAAATTTGAAATCATGGCACTCGGGCCCTAGTGAAAAGCATTAAGCATAGCAAAGTCATAGCAACATCAATCTCAGAACATAGTGGATACTAGGGATCAAACCCTAAAAAACTAACTCGATAACATGATAAATCTCATCCAACCCATCACCATCCAGCAAGCCCATGATGGAATTACTCACGCACGGCAGTGAGCATCATGAAATTGGTGATGGAGGAAGGTTGATGATGACGATGGCGACGGATTCCCCTCTCCGGAGCCCCGAACGGACTCCAGATCAGCCCCTCGAGAGAGTTTAGGGCTTGGCGACGGCTTCGTATCGTAAAACGCGATGAATCCCTCTTTTTGATTTTTTTCTCCCCGAACACGAATATATGGAGTTGAAGTTGAGGTCGGTGGAGCGGCAGGGGGGCCACGAGGCAGGGGGGCGCGCCCAGGGGGTAGGCGCGCCCCCACCCTCGTGGACAGGGTGTGGGCCCCCTGACATGGATTCTTCTTCTAGTATTTTTTATATATTCCAAAAACAATATCCCTTGATTTTCATGTCATTCCGGGAACTTTTATTTCTGCACAAAAATAACACCATGGCAATTCTGCTGAAAACAGCGTCAGTCCGAGTTAGTTCCATTCAAATCATGCAAGTTAGAGTCCAAAATAAGGGCAAAAGTGTTTGGAAAAGTATATATGACGGAGATGTAGCAACTCCCCCAAGCTTAAACCTTTGTTTTTCCTCAAGCAATTCAGTTGATAAACTGAAAGTGATAAAGAAAAACTTCAAACTATGTTTGCTCTTGTTGTTGTAAATATGTAAAGCCAGCATTCAAGTTTTCAGCAAAGATTATGAACTAACCATATTCACAATAACATTTAGGTCTCATGTTTACTCATATCAATGGCATAATCAACTAGCGAGCAATAATAATAAATCTCGGATGACAACACTTTCTCAAAACAATCATAATACGACATAACAAGATGGTATCTCGCTAGCCCTTTCAGAGACCGCAAAGCATAAATGCAGAGCACCTTTAAAGATCAAGGACTGACTAGACATTGTAATTCATGGTAAAAGAGATCCAGTCAAGTCATACTCAATGTAAACTAACAGTAATACATGCAAATGACAGCGGTGCTCTCCAACCGATGCTTTTTAACAAGAGGATGATGACTCAACATAAAAGTAAATGGATAAGCCCTTCGTAGAGGGAAGCAGGAATTTGCAGAGGTGCCAGAGCTAGATTTTGAAATAGACATGAATAATATTTTGAGCGGTATACTTTCATTGTCAACATAACAACCGAGAGATCTCGATATCTTCCATGCTACACACATTATAGGCGGTTCCCAAGAAGAATGGTAAAGTTTATACTCCCCCACTACCAACAAGCATCAATCCATGGCTTGCCCGAAACAACGGGTGCCTCCAACTAACAACAGTCATGGGGGAGTTTTGTTTGCAATTATTTTGATTTGATTTGAGCATGGGACTGGGCATCCCGGTGCCCGGCCATTTTCTCGTGAATGAGGAGCGGAGTCCACTCCTCTTGAGAATAACCCGCCTAGCATGGAGGATACAGACAGCCCTAGCTGATGCATGAGCTATTCGAGCATACAAAACAGAATGTTTATTTGAAGGTTTAGAGTTTGGCTCATACAAATTTACTTGGAATGGTAGGTAGATACCATATATAGGAAGGTATGGTGGACTCATATGGAATAACTTTGGGGTTTATGGAATTGGATGCACAAGCAGTATTCCCGCTTAGTACAAGTGAAGGCAGAAAAAGACTGGGAAGCGACCAGCTAGAGAGAGACAACAGTCATGAATATGCATTAAAATTAATCAACACCTAATGCAAGCATGAGTAGGATATAATTCACCATGAACATAAATATCGTAGAGGCTATGTTGATTTTATTTCAACTACATGCGTGAACATGTGCCAAGTCAAGCCACTCGGACTATTCAAAGGAGGATACCGTACCATCCTACCACATCACAACCATTTTAATAGCATGTTGGCACGCAAGGTAAACCATTATAAACTCCTAGCTAATTAAGCATGGCATAAGCAACTATAATCTCTAATTGTCATTGCAAACATGTTTCATTCATAATAGGCTGAATCAGGAATGATGAACTAATCATATTTACAAAAACAAGAGAGGTCGAGTTCATACCAGCTTTTCTCATCTCAGTCAGTCCATCAAATAATCATCATTATTGCCTTTCACTTGCACGACCGAACGGTGTGGATAATAATAATAGTGCACATGCATTGGACTAAACTGGAATCTGCAAGCATTCAATTCATGGGATAAGACAAGGTAATATGGGCTCCTTGTTAGATCAACAATAATGCATATGAGAGCCACTCAACATTTTCATCATGGTCTTCTCCTCTCGACCCCCAAAGGAAAGAAAAGAAACAAAACTATTTACACGGGAAAGCTCCCAACAAGCAAAAGAAGAACGAGAAATCTTTTTGGGTTTTCTTTTTAATTACTACTACAGGCATGGAAAGTAAACTATCTAAAAGAAACTATTTTTTTGGTTTTTCTTAAGGTTTTTCAAACACACAAGAAGGAAGATTAAAAAGAAAATAAACTAGCATGGATGATACAATGAAAAAGTATGAGCACCGATAACTGGCATGAGTGTGTGAACATGAATGTAATGTCGGTGAGAAATATGTACTCCCCAAGCTTAGGCTTTTGACCTAAGTTGGTCTATGCCCATGGATCAAAGTTGTAGCTGGGGTCGTACTGAGATGCAGCGGCAATTGCCTGATGAGCTGCAGCTTGGAGGCGAGCTGCCCCTGCCCTCCTCTCGTACTCGTCCGCCTCCTCCCTGGTTATAACATATCTCCCTTTTCCCTGAAAGTCAAAGAAAGTAGGAGTAGGGAGAGCAGCGTGATAGGTGCGTCGTCTGTCAAAGATTAGTCGGTACTGGAGGGACTGATTGTTCCTCTCAACAAACTAGTGACGAACCATGGCATTATAATCGAAATAAGCAGGAGGCAACTCAATATCATCTCCACGAATGGGTATCTCAAGAAAATCAGCTAAATGGGCTGCATAAATTCCAAGAAAGAAATCTCCATTAATACTATTATTATGCAACCTACGTGCAACAATGGCCCCAAGTTATATTGTCTATCTCCTAATAAAGCGCTCTTGAGAACACTAAGATCAGGAACACACATGTGACATGCCTCATCCTTGCCATTTATGCATCTACCTATGAAGAGAGCAAAATAATGTATAGCAGGAAAATGAATGCTCCCTATGGTACCTATGGTAGCTTCCGCGATTTCCCTAGATTCCCCCACAGTTATACTAGTAAGAAAGTCTTTATATTCAGATTTGCTAGGTTCACTAGATTTATCATAAAGATCAAATAGAACAGTTTGAGAATTGCATGATGATGTAAATTTAAACTTTCTCACAAATGAATCGGTTAAATCGAGGTACTGACGGCACTTATCTGCCACGAAGCTCTCAAGATCGGCGTTACGCACATATGCTTCAAATTCCTCCTTAATCCCTGCCCGAACCATGAAGTCCTCTGACGGCCATTCATAAGGCCGCACTTGAGGATCTCTTGGTAGTTCATTGTCCGGCTCGCGTATTGCGGGCCTTGGGCCTTGCTTCCTTGAGGAACCACCTTGGTACATTTTCCTAAACATATTTCTTCCTCTGAAAAATTTCTAAAATTTTTAGTAACTTAAAATAAAAGTGAACCAAACTCAACAAAATTGATAGCAACTACTCCTACAAGTGTCTAGAGGTTATATCATGCATTAAAACTACTTTTGACCACATAAATTTGACATGCAAGCTCAAGAACAGGGTCATCTAAGTAGCAAAAATTGGCAATAAATATAGCACTAGAACAAAAACTAATTGGACCATTAGAGGAGTCACATACCAAAGAACAATCCCCCAAAGCGGTTTTGTGAATGGAGCTTTGAGCAAGGAGATCAAAAATGGCAGCAAGATGAGCAAGAACTCGGGTTTGAGCTGGCTAGTGATTTTTTTGGGAGGAAGAAGGAGTGTGTGGTGGCTGGAATAAGTGGAGGGGACCCATGTGGGGTCCACGAGGCAGGGGCGTGCCCTCCACCCTCGTGGGCACGTGGCTGCTCCCCCTGCTGTGTTCTCAGTGCCAGATTTTCTCAAATATTTTAGAAAAAAACATATTTAATTTTTAGGGCATTTGGAGAACTTTTATTTTCGGGGTATTTTTTATTGCATGGATAATTCAGAAAACAGACAGAAAAATAATATTTTTTCTTTATTTAATGTAAATAACAGAAAGTAAAAAGATGGTACAGAGAGTTGTGCTTTCTAACTTCATCCATCTCATGCTCATCAAAAGGAATCCACTAACAAGGTTGATCAGGTCTTGTTAACAAACTCATTTCGAATAACATGAAACCGAAGAATTTTCGAATAACACTAGGTTACCTCAACGGGGATATGCACATCCCCAACAATAAGAATATCATATTTCTTCTTGATAGTAGGAAGAGGAAATTCAAAACCTCCAATAGTAATTGTTGAAAATTTTCCAATAGAATTGATACTATGGACTTAAGGTTGTTTCCTTGGAAAGTGTACCGTATGCTCATTACCATTAACATGAAAAGTGACATTTACTTTATTGCAATCAATAACAGCCCGTGCAGTATTCAAAAAGCGTCTTACAAGAATAATAGACATACTATCGTCCTCGGGAATATCAAGAATAACAAAGTCCGTTAAAATAGTAACATTTGCAACCACAACAGGCACATCCTCACAAATACCGACAGGTATAGCAGTTGATGTATCAGCCATTTGTAAATATATTTCAGTAGGTGTCAACTTATTCAAATCAAGTCTACAATATAAAAGAGAGGCATAACACTAACACCGGCTCCAAGATCACATAAAGCAGTTTTAATATAGTTTCTTTTAATGGAGCATGGTATAGTTGGGACTCCTGGGTCTCCAAGTTTCTTTGGTATTCCACCCTTAAAAATGTAATTAGCAAGCATGGTGGAAATTTCAGCTTCCGGTATCTTTATTTTATTAGTAACTATATCTTTCATATATTTAGCATAAGGATTCATTTTAAGCATATCAGTCAAACGCATACGGAAAAAGATAGGTCTAATCATTTCAGCAAAGCGCTCAAAATCCTCATCATCCTTTTTCTTGAATGGTTTAGAAGGAAAAGGCATGGGTTTCTAAACCCATGGTTCTTTTTCTTTACCGTGCTTCCTAGCAACGAAGTCTCTCTTATCATAATGTTGATTCTTTGATTGTGGGTTATCAAGATCAACAACAGGTTCAATCTCTACATCATTATCATTGTTAGGTTGAGCATCAACATGAACATCATCATTAACATTATCACTAGGTTCATGTTCGTTACCAGATTGTGTTTCAGTATCAGAAATTGAAATATCATTGGAATTCTCAGGTGTGTCAACAATAGGTTCACTAGAAGCATGCAAAGTCCTATCAATTTTCTTTTTCTTCCTCTTAGAAGGACTAGGTGCATCAACATTAGTTCCCTGAGAATCTTGCTCAGTTCTCTTAGGATGGCCCTCAGGATACAAAGGTTCCTGAGTCATTTTACCACCTCTAGCCATAACTCTAACATCATTATCATTCTTCTTATTATTTAGTTCATTGAGCAAATCATTCTGAGCTTTAAGTACTTGTTCTACTTGAGTGGTAACCATAGAAGCATGTTTACTAATAAGTTTAAGTTCACCTTTAACACTAGCCATATAATCACTCAAGTGTTCAAGCATATCAGCATTGTGTTTCAATTGTCTACCAACATAAGCATTGAAATTTTCTTGTTTAACCATAAAGTCATCAAACTCATCCAAACATTGGCTAGCAAACTTAGTAAATGGAAGAATTTCACATTTATCAAATCTATAGAGAGAATTTACCTTTACTACCTGTGTCGGGTTATCAAGACCATATATTTCTTCAATAGGTGGTAAATTCTTAACATCTTCAGCTTTAATACCTTTTTCTTTCATAATTTCTTCGCCTCTTGCATATCTTCAGGACTAAGAAATAGAATACCCCTTTTCTTCGGAGTTGGCTTAGGAGTTGGTTCAGGAAGTGTCCAATTGTTTTCATTAGTCAACATATTATTCAATAACAATTCAGCTTGATCAACAGTTCTTTCCCTGAAAACACAACCAGCACAACTATCCAGGTAATCTCTGGAAGCATCGGTTAGTCCATTATAAAAGATATCAAGTATTTCATTTTTCTTAAGAGGATGATCAGGCAAAGCATTAAGTAATCGGAGAAGCCTCCGCCAAGCTTGTGGGAGACTCTCTTCTTCAATTTGCACAAAATTATATATTTCCCTTAAAGCAGCTTATTTCTTATGAGCGGGGTAATATTTAGCAGAGAAGTAATAAATCATATCCTGGGGACTACGCACACAACCAGGATCAAGAGAATTAAACCATGTTTTAGCATCACTCTTTAATGAGAATGGAAATAACTTAAGGATAAAGTAATAGCGAGTTTTCTCATCATTAGTGAACAGGGTGGCTATATCATTTAATTTAGTAAGATGTGCCAGAACAATTTCAGATTCATAGCCATAAAAAGGTTCAGATTCAACCAAAGTAATTAACTCAGGATCGACAGAGAAACCATAATCCTTATCAGTAATAAAGATATGTGACATAGCAAAAGCAGGATCATATTTTATTCTAGCATTCAAAAACATATCTTTAAGCTTAGCTAATAATTTCTTAAGACCGGATCTATCATTGCAAGCTAAGAAGTCTCCAACGGTTTCTTCATCCATAACATAACCCTCAGGAACAACAGGCAATTCATATCTAGGGGGAGAGTCTTCATCATCACTTTCATCAATATTATCAGTTTCAATAATTTCATTCTCTCTAGCCCTAGCAAGTTGTTCATCAAGAAATTCACCTAGTGGCACAGTATTATCAAGCATAAAAGTAGTTTCATCATAAGTACCACGCAAAGCAGAAGTGGCATAATCAATAACATGCGACCTATCAGAATCAATAGCATGTGTAGGTGTCGCATGTTTACTCAAAAGAGAGGGTGAATCAAGTGCAGAGCTAGATGGCAGTTCCTTACCTCCCCTCGTAGTTGAGGGAAAAATCTTGGTTCTTTGATCTTTCAAGTTCTTCATAGTGATAAGCAGATATAAATCCCAAGTGACTCAAAGAATAGAGCTATGCTCTCCGACAACGACGCCAGAAAATAGTCTTGATAACCCACAAGTATAGGGGATCGCAATAGTTTTCGAGTGTAGAGTATTCAACCCAAATTTATTGATTCGACACAAGGGGAGCCAAAGAATATTCTCAAGTATTAGTAGTTGAGTTGTCAATTCAACCACACCTGGAAACTTAATATCTGCAGCAAAGTGTTTAGTAGCAAAGTAATATGATAGTAGTGGTAACGGTAGCAAAAGTAATATTTTTGGTTTTATAGTGATTGTACAGTAGCAACGGAAAAGTAAATAAGCGAAGAACAATATAGGAAAAGCTCGTAGGCATTGGATCGGTGATGGAGAATTATGTCGGATGCGATCAATCATGCAACAGTTATAACATAGGGTGACACAGAACTAGCTCCAGTTCATTAATGTAATGTAGGCATGTATTCCGAATATAGTCATGCGTGCTTATGGAAAAGAACTTGCATGACATCTTTTGTCCCACCCTCCCGTGGCAGCGGGGTCCTATTGGAAACTAAGGGATATTAAGGCCTCCTTTTAATAGAGTATCGGACCAAAGAATTAACACTTAGTGAATACATGAACTCCTCAAACTACGGTCATCACCGGTAAGTATCCCGATTATTGTCACTTCGGGGTTAACGGATCATAACACATAATAGGTAACTATAGACTTGCAAGATAGGATCAAGAACTCACATATATTCATGAAAACATAATAGGTTCAGATCTGAAATCATGGCACTCGGGCCCTAGTGACAAGCATTAAGCGTAGCAAAGTCATAGCAACATCAATCTCAGAACATAGTGGATACTAGGGATAAAACCCTAACAAAACTAACTCGATTACATGATAAATCTCATCCAACCCATCACCGTCCAGCAAGCCCACGACGGAATTACTCATGCACGGTGGTGACCATCATGAAATTGGTGATGGAGGAAGGTTGATGATGACGATGGCGACAGATTCCCCTCTCCGGAGCCCCGAACGGACTCCAGATCAGCCCTCCCGAGAGAGTTTAGGGGTTGGCGGCGGCTCCGTGTCGTAAAACACGATGAATCCCTCTTTTGATTTTTTTCTCCCCAAACACGAATATATGGAGTTGGAGTTGAGGTCGGTGGAGCGTCAGGGGCCCCATGAGGCAGGGGGGCGTGCCCAGGGGGGTAGACGCGCCCCCACCCTCGTGGACAGGGTGTGGGCCCCCTGACGTGGATTCTTCTTCCAGTATTTTTTATATATTCCAAAAATAATCTCCGTTGATTTTCAGGTCATTCCGAGAACTTTTATTTCTGCACAAAAATAACACCATGGCAATTCTGCTGAAAACAGCATCAGTCCGGTTTAGTTCCATTCAAATCATGCAAGTTAGAGTCCAAAACAAGGGCAAAAGTGTTTGGAAAAGTAGATACGACAGAGACGTATCACTAGTCACGGGGTTCTTGTATTACGGAACGAGTAAAGAGACTTGCTGGTAGCGAGATTGAACTAGGTATAGCGATATCGATGATCGAATCTCTGGCAAGTAACATATCACCGGACAAAGGGAATTGTATATGGAGTTAACTGAATCCTTGACATCGTGGTTCAAAGTTTCAAATCGATATAGATCTTCCTTGAATATGTAGGAGTCAATATGGGCATCCAGGTCCCGCGATTGATGATTGACCGGAGAGGTGTCTCGGTCATGTATGCATGTTCTCGAACTCGTAGGGTCACACACTTAATGTTTAGTAATGTCAGGGTAGTATTGGGATATCATATGGTGAGTCCGAAAGTAGTTTGGAGGCCAGGACATCACGAAGAGTTCCCGAATGGTCCAGAGGTAAAGATTTTTATATGGGAAGTCATATTCAGGATTCTGAAAAATGTTTGGAATTTTGGGTATTTTACAGGAAGGTTCTAGAAGATTTTGGAGTGGGTCCCACCTACATGGGGGACCCACATGGACGTGGGTAGTGGTGAAAAGGTCCACACCCTTGGTCTAGGCGCACTAAGACCCCCCTGGAGGGCAAGCCACCAGCCCCTTCCACGCCTATATAAAGGTGTGGAGGTGTAGAGGGCAGCACCCTTCCACCCTTAACCGCACCCTC
The DNA here is from genome assembly GCF_002162155.2 of Triticum dicoccoides. NCBI lineage: Eukaryota > Viridiplantae > Streptophyta > Magnoliopsida > Poales > Poaceae > Triticum > Triticum dicoccoides. The sequence continues at coordinate 480,148,983 of NC_041384.1, read as the reverse complement.
CCCTCTTTCCTCCTCCACATTCCGCCAGCGCTTGGCTAAGCCCTACCGCTGTTTTTCTGCCACCACCACCACCAAGCCGTCGTGTTGGTTCAGATCTCATCTACCTCCTATCCCTCACTTGCTGGATCAAGAATGATGTTGTAAATAATTCATACATGCCATGGAAATTCATTTTTTTATGTTTTATAGGTGCCCTTTTTGTACTTTGTAAACATGTAAAATTAATTCTATGCACGTTGGCAAGCATTTCATACATACCCTGTCATATTACTTTTGCACGTAATATTGCGTATTTTTTGTCATGCCAAATAATTGTAGATACTCTGACAAATAATTCTAATAAACCATGATAAATTCATTTCACTTGGCAATTTCTAGGATATTTGTGTTCTATCATACATGACATCTTTTTTGCAAAATGTTTATTGGTCACTCGTGCCTTTTTTGGCATGTTTCAAATTTTAGAGAACTAACTACTTTTAGTCATGTCAATTTAGTTATCTAGATCATGATAATTGATTTTTAATGGAATGCCAACTTTATTATTTTGATCATGGCAATTTTATTGCACTTTTCCAACTATCCACAATCATCAAGCATGGTAAGTTCGACGATGCCATCTACTCTCTCGTCAGACGTCGGGACGATCGACTATGTTGCAACAATGATCTTCAATGTCAGCAGAATGATTGGCCACACTCAAAATCACATGACCATAATTTATCAGAATCACACACTAATATCTAGTAAATAATACCATTTGTATCACCGATATACATATGGGTTATATGATGAATGATATCACAAAGAAAAATTATCATAAATTATTTATCCCCATAAATATTGGAAAATGAGGAGATAATTGGCAAATAAAATAGTTTAATATTTTTATAGATTATGTAATATCTCATTACCAACTTTTACACTCCACAATTATGTCCATGAAATTAGTATGCCATAACTTTGAGATTTGCATAGTTAAGGAGGAGGAAAGTCCAAATAATAACTCATTAATGATCATCATATTATACATATATTTTACTCTTTTTCTTTTTGAATTTTCCATAAAATCTTTTTAGTGAGACAATAAAAATACATTTGTTCACATATGTTATATCACTTTCTCTTTTTCCTACTTGGTTTTAAAGGAGTTTTCAATGGCACATCATATTGTATTATTCTCTTTTTATGAGTTTTTCTCAAAGTTTATCATAATGGTTGTAATGAGGCAATATCTTCACAATATCACCTATCATACTTCCTATTTTCCCTGATGGAGTTTTCAAAGGAAGTATATAAGACATATGCATTGATCTCTAAACTCACCTATGAGTTTTCTATCTTTTCAAAAGTTTTTCTCGTATAAGTTATCAACAGACAATGATTATTAAATGATGTATTATTTTATACTTATTTCTCCCACTAGGTTTAAAACAGTTTTGACAACATATCAAATACTACTCTCCATATATTTTCTTGATGAGATTTTTATAGGAGACTTTCAACATTATAGGGACTTTCGAGGTGATACAAAAAGCACGTGTTTGTAGCGACCCGACCTCAAACAGTCTTATCTCTGTGCATTAGTGTCATCCCTGGATCGGTAATGCTAACACGCACAGTACTTGAGGATTTATAACAGAGTAGCAATCACACACTTATTACATCGAATGTATCAAAAGAGAACTTAATACAATAAATATGGCTTAAGGCCATCTAAAATCGATAACAGCGGAAGGCTTGGAAGATAAAGCGAGTCCATCAACTCCAACGGCATCACTGAGTGAAAGACAACGACCTATGGCTCCTTACTCGTCGCCTGAAAAGTCTGCAACATGAACGTTGCAGCCCGAAACGGGTCAGCACATGGAATATGCTGGCAAGGTAACACAAGAGAATAATGAACAAAATAATTGTTGTCACTACATGCATATTTGGCTGGTGGAGGCTGTATGGTTAATATGTTTTTGCGAAAAGCCAATTTTTCCCTACAACAAAGGAATAAATTTATTTAACTATCATGGTGGTTGTTAAACACTGAGAAGGTTCCTCCAACTCAATCCTAATTAAACATCATCATTAAACCAAATAAAATTATATTAAGAGTGATGAGATCAATCATAATAATCCAAGAACCAGATACTCAAGATGTCCATAACCGGGGACACGTCTAACCATGATTAGTTTATACACTCCGCAGAGGTTTGCGCACTTTTCCCCACAAGACTCGAATACATCCATAGTAGGAGATTCGAGACACAGTCTTTCTGAAGCATTAACTCTCTACTCTGGATAGACCGTACCACCTACAACCCACTACATCTGCTAGTCTACCTCTTCGAGAGATTCACGCAACTTACTCAACTATGCCAGAGCCCATAATGGCTTGTGGCTGCACACGGAAGTTTCTAGCATGAATAATCTTATGATCCCTTTGAGCCTGGGTGGCGGGCCGTAGGATGATCACATGGGTCCTCCGGGATATCCTAGGACAACACTGGGTACTCCGGGTGCCCACAAGCAATCCACCCAGATGTGTATTTAAGTTGCCACCTTAAGTTGAAACATTAATAGATAACTCACATCTGTCATGGATACACTCAAACCCAATCCACGTTTACGAGCATAGCATAGCGATATAGCAACGTAAAAGTAACTCCCAGGCTTTGAAAATAAATAGGTGAATAGGCACTACCTCAACTACTTCCCAAAACCCACAATTTAATCAGATCCTAATCATGTAATTGTTTGAGGATTGATCTAATGCCATAAAACTGGGTAGAAAAGAGGTATGATCAAAGTGTTACTTGCCTTGCTGATGATCCGTGAAACCTAGAGACTCGTAGTAGCACGCTTCGCACTCCGGGTACTCTATCGCAAACAAACAAGCATACAATAAGTACTCACTAGATGCACAAGTAAAACTCAAATAAGAGATCTAACCAGAAAGTTCAACTTAATAACTCCGGTATGCAAAAAGAATCAAATCAAACGAAGCAACAAATCTCAAACTGCGAAAGAAACAAGATCCGTTTACTAATCTGGACTAAAGTCAAATTTTACAGTAGCAAAATCTTGTTTAAGTTGGTTAAACAGAAAGAGGGCTTTGAGATGAAGATCTAGGCGCTTGAATCGACTGATTCCAATAAACGAGCGAAAAGTTATACTAGAACGAAGATTATGGCATAAATCGCGATCGAAAATAATCATGGAAAAACCCTAGAAAAAGAAAACTAATGAACAGGCTAACAAACGAACGTTCACTGTCTGCGGTTGACGGGCGAAAATCGTCTGTTAAAACGAACATACGAATGGGCTTTCGCTAAATAAATAAACCAGAAAAAAATAAAACCGATCTAAATCTAGGGTTTCGAAAAAAACGATCGGTTTTCCGAAGAAAACCGGCGGCGGCATCGGTTACCTCGGCGAAGTCCGGCGAGGTCGGCGGCGACTCCGACGGCTTGCGACATCGGCGGCGAGGGGATCCGGCGGTGGCGGGGTGGCGGAACGGGGCGGCGGCGGCTCCGGGGCGGCGGCAGCGCTATGGGAAGGCGCGGGCGGTGCGACGGCGGCTCGCGACGGCGACGCGGCGCGGTTCTGACGGCGGCGGCGGGGTGGCTCGGGCGGCGCTAGGGTTTCGGGGGCTCGGGTGCTACGGCTCGGGCCTCCGCGGCTTTAAAGGGTTGGCCGGGCTAGTGTTCCAGGCGGACACGGCCCGGTTAGGTCTGTTGACTTTTTTAAAAATAAAAAATAATTCCGCTTAGAAAAACAAAGAAAAGAAATACTAAACGGACTCCAAAAATCCTGAAATAAATTTTCCCCTTCCTCTAAAAATCTAACGGACAAGGTGAACATTTATTTGGGCCTCTAATGCAAATTTTGAAAAACGCATATTATTCCTAATTCAAATAAAATAGCGATAAAAACTCCGAATAAAATCTTATTTGATTTTAATATTAAATCTCCAATATTTCTTGACTTTGGGGAAGTCATTTTATCCCCTCTCTTTTATTTTCATAAAATAAATATTTGAAGAGAAAATAATTAAAATCAAACGATCCTCTTTTCAAAATTTGAGAAAGCTCAAATAAGAAAATAACAAAACCCCCAACTCTCTCCGTGGGTCCTTGAGTTGCGTAGAATTTCTAGGATCAAGCCAAAATACAATAAAATATGATATGCACTGATGATCTAATTCATAACATTCCAAATTGGAAATTTGGGATGTTACAAACCTACCCCCCTTAAGATGAATCTCGCCCACGAGATTCGGGTTGGCTAGAAAATAGGTGAGGGTGATCCTTCCATATGTCTTCCTCTCGTTCACGGGTGTCTTCCTCCTCGGTATGGTGGATCCACTAAACTTTACAAAACTTGATAACCTTACTGCGTGTGACTCGGCTGGCAAAATCAAGAATCTTGACTGGTTTCTCCTCGTAGGTCCAATCACTATCCAACTGAATCGCTTCCAGTGGCACTGTATCTCTCAGAGGAATATCAGCCATCTCTGCATGGCACTTCTTCAACTGAGAAACGTGGAACACATCGTGAACTCCTGACAATCCTTCGGGCAATTCCAACTTGTACGCAACTTCTCCCATACGTCCCAAAACCTTGTATGGTCCCACAAAACGTGGTGCTAACTTTCCCTTAACTCCAAAACGCTTCACTCCTCGAAGTGGTGATACACGAAGATACACTCTGTCTCCGACTTCATAAACTGTCTCCTTGCGTTTAGAATCCGCATAGCTCTTCTGCCTGGACTGGGCTACCTTGAGTCTATCGCGTATCAGTTTAACCTTCTCTTCGGACTCTTTCATCAAGTCTGGTCCAAACAACTGACAGTCTTCAACTTCGTCCCACAACAGCGGTGTCCTACACCTCCTTCCGTACAAAGCTTCAAAAGGGGCCATCTTCAAACTGTCTTGATAGTTGTTATTGTAAGAGAACTCTGCGTAAGGCAAATTGTCGTCCCAACTAGATCCATAGTCTAGCGCACAATCTCACAACATGTCCTCCAGAATCTGATTGACTCTCTTGGGGTGTCCATCTGTCTGCAGGTGAAAAGCTGTACTGAACTCTAGCCTGGTTCCCAAAGTCTCATGCAACCGATTCCAAAACTTTGAGGTAAACTGGGTTCCTCTATCTGATACAATAGTCCTTGGAAATCCATGCAGACATACAATCCTGGTTATGTATATCTTTGCCAACTTAGCACTGGTGTAGGTGGTTTTCACTGGGATGAAATGAGCTACCTTCGTCAAACGATCGACTACAACCCATATCAAGTCATAGCCTGAATGAGTCCTGGGCAATCCCGTGATAAAGTCCATGCCTAGTTTATTCCACTTCCATTCGGGTATTGGCAATGGCTGTAACAATCTCGCTGGCTTCTGATGTTCTGCCTTCACTCTCTGACATACATCACAAACTGCTACATACTCCGCAATATCCTTCTTCATCCTGGCCCACCAGAAACTATCCTTCAAATCCAGATACATCTTGGTATTTCCTGGGTGAATTGAATACGGCGGATCATGGGCCTCTTGTAGAATCAACTTCCTGATCTCTGGATCATTTGGCACATATACGCGGTCTTCAAACCACAAGGTATCGTGCTCATCCTCATGAAATCCCATAGCTTTTCCTTTGCTCATCCTCTCTTTTATCTCAGCAATCTCCTTGTACGTCTTCTGAGCTTCCCTGTTCTTATCCATCAAAGTAGAGTGAATCTCCAAAGCTGTTACATAACCCCTCGGAACTATTTCCAAACATAGCCCACGATGATACTCTGCTAACTCCTTGGGTAACTCTTCGGTCATGAGTGTATTGACATGACTCTTGCGGCTCAACGCATCGGCTACTACGTTAGTCTTTTCGGGATGATAATGCAACTTTATATCATAATCCTTGATGAGCTCCAACCATCTCCTTTGCCTGAGATTCAACTCCTTCTACGTGAAGATGTACTTCAAACTCTTGTGATCCATGTACACCTCGCAATGGTTTCCGATGAGAAAATGTCTCCATGTCTTCAACGCATGCACTACGGCTGCTAACTCCAAATCATAGGTAGCATAATTCAACTCATGGGGTTTAAGCTGCTGTGAGGCATAAGATACAACTCTTCCTTCCTGCATAAGCACTGCTCCAAGTACTCAACGAGAAGCGTCGCAATACACCTGGTAATCCTTGCGTTGATCTGGAAGAATCAATACTGGAGCTGTAACCAAGCGTTTCTTCAACTCCTGAAAACTGGCCTCATATTCCTCAGTCCATTTAAACTTAGTGTCCTTCTTCAACAACTCCGTCATGGTCTTTGCAATCTTCGAGAAATTCTCAATGAACCTCCGGTAGTATCCTGCGAGTCCAAGAAAACTCCGGATCTCTCCAACTGACGTGGGTGCTTCCCAATTTGTCATAGTGACAACCTTGGTAGGGTCTACAGCTATTTCTTCTCCGGATATAACATGTCCGAGGAATCCAACTTACTTCAACCAAAACTCACACTTGCTGAAGTTGGCAAATAGCTGATGTTCTCTGAGTTTCCTAAGTACGAGTCACAAATGCTCCTTATGCTCCTCTTCATTCTTTGAGTAGACCAAAATATCATCAATGAACACTATGACGAACTTATCCAAAAACTCCATAAACACCTTGTTCATCATGTTCATAAAATAGGCAGGTGCGTTAGTCAAACCAAATGACATAACGGCATACTCGTATAGCCACCTTGTGGTAAAAGCTGTCTTAGGTATATCCTACTCTCGAATCTTCAGCTAGTGGTACCCTGATCGCAGATCGATCTTGGAAAACACCTTAGCTCCTTGCAACTGGTCAAACAAATCAATGATCATCGGCAGTGGGTACTTGTTCTTGATCGTCACCTCATTCAATCCTTGATAATCAACAACCATCCTCAATGATCCATCCTTTTCTCCACTAGAAGTACTGGTGATCCCCAAGGTGACGAGCTTGGGCAAATATATCCTTTATCCAGTAACTCCTTAATCTGCTTCTTAATTTCCTCTAAATCCTTACCGGGCATCATGTACGGTCTCTTAGATACTGGCCATGTGCCTGGCAAAAGCTCAATAAAAAAACTCGATGTCTCTATCCGATGGCATGCCTGGCAACTCTTCTGGAAATACATCCGGGAAATCCTTCACCACTGGTACTTCCTCCTGTACAACTCCTGATAAGGAATTCACTTGAGTCCTATTCGGCACATGTCGGGATACATACTTGATCCTTCTTCCTTCTGGGGTGGTAAGAAAAATCGACTTACTGGTGTAGTCAATGTTCCCTCCATACTTTGATAACCAATCCATGCCTAATATCACATCTAGTCCTTGTGACTCCAATACTATTAGGTCTGAGGGAAACAGGTAGTTACCAATTCTTAATGGTAACCGATCACACCATAGGCTAGCCATATACTCTGCTCCTGGCGAAGTTACTAACATGGGTGTCCTAAGGGCTTGGGTTGGCAGTTTAAACTTATCCACAAATCCCCTTGATTGGCAGTTTAAACTTATCCACAAATCCCCTTGATATGTATGAATGCGATGCACTAGTATCAAAAAGAACGAATTCAGTAAATGACTTAATCATAAACTTACATATTACTGCATCGGGTTGTGCTTCAACCTCCTCCATGCTAATGTGGTTCACTTGTCCCCTGTTGAAAGGGCTGGGCTTCTTCCCAGAGCTTCCATTGCCATTTCCATTGTTTGCTTCAGAACATTCTGTGGCATAATGTCCATTCTTACCGCACTTGAAACAAGTATTGTGACTTAGATCCTTCTTAGCGGGTGTTGGTGTCAAAACTGGCGGATCTCGGGTAGGGGGTCCCGAACTGTGCGTCTAAGGTGGATGGTAACAGGAGGCAGGGGACACGATGTTTACCCAGGTTCGGGCCCTCTTTATGGAGGTAATACCCTACGTCCTGCTTGATTATTCTTGATAATATGAGTAGTACAAGAGTTGATCTACCACGAGATCGGAGAGGCTAAACCCGAGAAGCTAGCCTATGGTATGATTGTTGTTGTTAGTCCTACGTACTAAACCCTCCGGTTTATATAGACACCGGAGGGGGCTAGGGTTACACAGAGCCCCATTCGGACACGGGACGAAGTCTTCAATCTTGTATCTTCATAGTCCAACAGTCCGGCCAAAGGATATAGTCCGGCTGTCCAGAGACCCCCTAATCCAGGACTCCCTCAGTAGCCCCTAAACCAGGCTTCAATGACGATGAGTCCGGCGCACAGATTTGTCTTCGGCATTGCAAGGCGGGTTCTTCCTCCGAATACTCCATGGAAGATTTTGGACACAAGGATAGTGTCCGGCTCTGCAAAACAAGTTCCACATACCACCGTAGAGAGAATAATATTTTCACAAATCTAATCTGCTGACACGCTTGACAGCATGACATCATGCTGCGGCCCAGTCATTATTCGAACCGTTTTTCTCAACTAGCACTGCACATATCGCGAGGCGGTTTTTTTGACATGTCTTGTCAAAGCAGAGATCATGTCCCCTTATCACGGGATTCTCATCAATACGGGTATGGGTAACCCAACCGCGCCATCAATTACGGCGTTCGGGGAATAAGCAATTTTACTAGGTAAGTGGGGAGGCGTATCGCCTCTCCCGCCCTTATAAAGGGACAAAGATTCACCCTTTTTACCCACGCCTTCTTCCTCCTTGCTTATCCATTCTCACGCACTCGAGCTCCAGCGCCCAAGTTCGCGTCTTTCTTCTCAAACCACTCCAAGCATGTCCGGAGCGGGAGGAAAGTGGATGGTCTCCTCCTCACGGAGGAGCACATCGCAAAGCTACGGGAAGCCGGATATCTAGCCGCAGACATCGCGCACCGGCTACCAGATGCGGGGCAGATCATCCCTACGCCCACACCCCATGAGAGGGTAGTTTTCCTTACCCACTTTGTCTGCGGATTGGGATTTCCCCTTCACCCATTTGTCCGCGGGCTCATGTTCTACTACGGGCTGGATTTTCATGATCTTGCCCCCAATTTCATCATCAACATCTCAGCGTTTATCATCGTGTGCGAGGCCTTCCTCCGCATTAGGCCCCACTTCGGCCTGTGGCTAAAGACCTTCAATGTTAAACCAAAGGTAGTAGTCGGCCAACAAGCGGAGTGCGGAGGCGCCATGGTGGGAAAAATACCTAACGTCACCTGGCTCTAAGGCTCCTATGTGGAGACCATAAAGGGATGGCAATCAGGGTGGTTCTACATCACTGAGCCGCGCGACACCAACTGGGTGGCGGCCCCCGAATTTCGATCTGGAATCCCCACGCGTCTGACCTCCTGGGGTTCCCCGGTAGAGCTGACGGGACTCCATACCTGCATCAAGAACATGATGAGCAAGAAAATCAAGCTCGTCAACGTGGTCCAGGTCATGCTCTTCCACCGGATCCTCCCGTGTCAACGACGGGCATTCAATTTGTGGGAGTTCGACCCGGTCAAGCACCAGACGATGCGAGAGCTCTTCGACACGATGCACAAGGACGTCTGGAAGGTGCTGTTCAAGGGCGCGGAGGTACCTCCTCCCCTTACCGAGGACCGCGGACTCAGCGCAAAGCGCCATGCCAATCCGGTAAGTTTTTATATCTCATAGGATATTTATTTGCCCCAGTTTAATCATGTGCGGAATCTAAGCTTCCATGCCATTAACAGGACTGGGTAGAGATGGCGGAGCAGATCAATTGCCCAGCCCCCCTGCCTGAAGATCCTGTAGATGATCTCCTAATGGAGATGCTGGTTCCGGCGCCTTACGAGGTGCCGGTGAAGAAGGTCAAGAAGAAGGCCACGGGGACCCGAAAGGGTCTCCGGCGCAAGGTTATATCGGACTCATCGTCCAATAACTCCCACACGCCCTCCTCCCACGAAAACGAGGAGGAGGAAGAGGAAAGTTCTTCTCCCCCAGCCGGGGGAGACAAGAAAAGGAAGGCCGCCCCAACCGGGGAGGCAAAGGGTCCAAGAAGGGAAGGACCTGCTACCTCTTGAGCACTGCGTTGGATTTCCCGGAAGAGGAGAGGATGATGCAGCAAAGTAGCATAAGTATTTCCCTCATTTTTTGAGAACCAAGGTATCAATCCAGTAGGAGGCCACGCTCAAGTCCCTTGTACCTATACAAAAACAATAGCTCAACGCAACCAACATGCTTAGGGGTTGTCAATCCCTTCACGATCACTTACGAAAGTGAGATCTGATAGAGATGATAAATAATATTTTTGGTATTTTTGGTATAGAGATGCAAATTAAAAAAGCAAAAAGGCAAAGTAAAAGCAAAGCAAAAATAAAGTGATGGAGATTCATATGATGAGAAAGAGACCCGGGGGCCATAGGTTTCACTAGTGGCTTCTCTCAAGAGCATAAGTATTCTACGGTGGGTGAACAAATTACTGTTGAGCAATTGACAGAATTGAGCATAGTTGTGAGAATATCTAGGTATGATCATGTATGTAGGCATCACGTCCGAGACAAGTAGACCAAAACAATTCTGCATCTACTACTATTACTCCACTCATCGACCGCTATCCAGCATGCATCTAGAATATTAAGTTAAAAACAGAGTAACGCCTTAAGCAAGATGACATGATGTAGAGGGATAGTTTCATGCAATATGATAAAAAAACCCATCTTGTTATCCTTGATGGCAACAATACAATACGTGCCTTGCTGCCCCTTCTGTCATTGGGAAAGGACACCGCAAGATTGAACCCAAAGCTAAGCACTTCTCCCATGGCAAGAACAACCAATCTAGTAGGCCAAACCAAACTAATAATTCAAAGAGACTTGCAAAGATAACCAATCATACATAAAAGAATTCAGAGAAGATTCAAATATTATTCATAGATAGACTTGATCATAAACCCACAATTCATCGGTCTCAACAAACACACCGCAAAAAGAAGATTACATCGAATAGATCTCCACGAGAGAGGGGGAGAACATTGTATTGAGATCCAAAAGAGAGAAGAAGCCATCTAGCTACTAACTATGGACCCGTAGGTCTGAAGTAAACTACTCACACTTCATCGGAGAGGCTTGGATGATGATGTAGAAGCCCTCCGTGATCGATGCCCCCTCCGGCGGAGCTCTGGAACAGGCCCCAAGATGGGATCTCGTGGATACAGAAAGTTACGGCGGTGGAATTAGGGTTTTGGCACCGTCCCCGATCGTTTGGGGGTACGTGGATATATATAGGAGGAAGGAGTACATCGATGGAGCTTCAAGGGGCCCATGAGGTAGGGGGCGCGCCCTAGGGGGGCGCCCTCCACCCTCATGACCGCCTCGAGGCTTTCTTGACGGAGGGTCCAAGTCTCCTGGTTCTTATCTGATGAGAAAATCACGTTTCCGAAGGTTTCATTCCGTTTGGACTCAGTTTGATATTCTGTTTCTTCGAAACACTGAAATAGGCAAAAAACAACAATTCTGGGCTGGGCCTCCGATTAATAGGTTAGTCCCAAAAATAATATAAAAGTGGAAAATAAAGCCCAGTATAGTCCAAAACAGTATATAATATAGCATGGAGCAATCAAAAATTATAGATACGTTGGAGACGTATCAAGCATCCCCAAGCTTAATTCCTGCTCGTCCTCGAGTAGGTAAATGATAAAAAGAGAATTTTTGATGTGGAGTGCTACTTGGCATAATTTTAATGTAATTCTTCTTAATTGTGGTATGAATATTCAGATCTGAAAGATTCAAGACAAAAGTTCATACTGACATAAAAATGATAATACTTCAAGCATACTAACTAAGCAATTATGTCTTCTCAAAATAACATGGCCAAAGAAAGTTCATCCCTACAAAATCATATAGTTTAGTCATGTTTCATTTTTGTCACAAAAGAATGCTATCATCATGCACAACCCGATGACAAGCCAAGCAATTGTTTCATACTTTAGTAATCTCAAACCTATAAACTTTCACGCAATATATGAGCGCGAGCCATGGACATAGCACTATAGGTGGAATAGAATATAATGAGGGGGTTATGTGGAGAAGACAAAAAAGGATAAAGTCTCACATGAACGAGGCTAATCAATGGGCTATGAAGATGCCCACCGATTGATGTTAATGCAAGGAGTAGGGATTGCCATGCAACGGATGCACTAGAGCTATAAATGTATGAAAGCTCAACAAAAGAAACTAGTGGGTGTGCATCCAACTTGCTTGCTCACGAAGACCTAGGGCACTTGAGGAGGCCCATCATTGGAATATACAAGCCAAGTTCTATAATGAAAAATTCCCACTAGTATATGAAAGTGGTAACATGAGAGACTCTCTACTATGAAGATAATGGTGCTACTTTGAAGCACAAGTGTGGGAAAAGGATAGTAACATTGTCCCTTCTCTCTTTTTCTCTCATTTTTTTGGGCCTTCTCTTTTTTATGGCCTTTCTCTTTTTTTGGGCCTTCTCTTTTTTATGGCCTTTCTCTTTTTTTTATTCCTCACTTGGGACAATGCTCTAATAATGATGATCATCACACTTCTATTTATTTACAACCCAATGATTACAACTCGATACTAGAACAAATATGACTCTATATGAATGCCTCCGGCGGTGTACCGGGATATGCAATGAACCAAGAGTGACATGTATGAAAGAATTATGAACGGTGGCTTTGCCACAAATATTATGTCAACTACATGATCATGCTAAGCAATATGACAATGATGAATGTGTCATGATGAACGGAATGATGGTAAGTTGCATGGCAATATATCTCGGAATGGCTATGGAAATGCCATAATAGGTAGGTATGGTGGCTGTTTTGAGGAAGATATAAGGAGGTTTATCTGTGAAAGAGCGTATCATATCACGGGGTTTGGATGCACCGGTGAAGTTTGCGCCAACTCTCAATGTGAGAAAGGGCAATGCACGGTAACGAAGAGGCTAGCAAGGATGGAAAGGTGAGAGTGTGTATAATCCATGGACTCAACATTAGTCATAAAGAACTCACATACTTATTGCAAAAATCTACAAGTCATCAAAAACCTCAGCACTATGCGCATGCTCCTAGGGGGATAGATTGGTAGGAAAATACCATCGCTCGTCCCCGACCGCCACTCATAAGGAAGACAATCAAATAACACCTCATGTTTCAAATTTGTTGCATAACGTTTACCATACGTGCATGCTACGAGACTTGCAAACCTCAACACAAGTATTTGTCAATTTCACAACTACTCAACTAGCATGACTTTGATATTATTACCTCCATATCTCAAAACAATCATCAATCATCAAACTTTTCTTAGTATTCAACACACTCATAAGAAAGTTTTATTATTAATCTTGCATACCAAGCATATTAGGTTTTTAAGCAAATTACCATGCTATTAAGACTCTCAAAATAATCTAAGTGAAGCATGGGAGATCAATAGTTTCTATAAAACAAATCCACCACTTTGCTCTTAAAAGATACAAGTGAAGCACTAGAGCAAAATTATATAACTCAAAAGATATAAGCGAAGCACATAGAGTATTCTAACAAATTCCAAATCATGTATGGCTCTCTCAAAAGGTGTGTACAGAAAGGATGATTGTGGTAAACTAATAAGCAAAGACTCAAATCGTAAAAGACGCTCCAAGGAAAAAACATATCATGTGGTGAATAAAAATATAGCTCCAAGTAAAGTTACCGATAGAAGTAGACGAAAGAGGGGATGCCTTCCGGGGCATCCCCAAGCTTTGGCTTTTAGGTGTCCTTAGATTATCTTGGGGGTGCCATGGGCATCCCCAAGCTTAGGCTCCTGCCACTCCTTGTTTCATAATCCATCAAATCTTTACCCAAAACTTGAAAACTTCACAACACAAAACTTAAAGTAGAAAATCTCGTGAGCTCCGTTAGCGAAAGAAAACAAAAGACCACTTCAAGGTACTGCAATTAACTCATTCTTTATTTATATGGGTGTTATACCTACTGTATTCCAACTTCTCTATGGATTATAAACTATTTTACTAGCCATAGATTCATCAAAATAAACAAACAACACACGAAAAACAGAATCTGTCAAAAACAGAACAGTCTGTAGTAATCTGTATCTAGCGCAAGATATGGAACCCCAAAAATTCTATAATAAATTTCTGGACGTGAGTAATTTATCTATTAATCTTCTGCAAAAATAATTAACTAAATATCACTCTCCAAATAAAAATGACAGCAGTTCTCGTGAGCGCTAAAGTTTCTGTTTTTTACAGCAAGTTCAACAAGACTTTCCCCAAGTCTTCCCAACGGTTCTACTTGGCACAAACACTAATTAAACACAAAAACACAACCAAAACAGAGGCTAAATAATTTATTTATTACTAAACAGGAGCAAAAAGCAAGGAATAAAAATAAAATTGGGTTGCCTCCCAACAAGCGCTTTTCTTTAAAGCCTTATAGCTAGGCATTGACAATTTTAATGATGCTCACATGAAAACACAAGAATTAAAGCACAAAGAGAGCATCATAAAACATGTTACAAACACGCTTAAGTATAACAAACATACTTCCTATGCATAGGCATCTTATAGGCAAACAAATTATCAAGGCAAGCAAAAACTAGCATATGCAAGGAAGCGGAAAGAAACAATAGCAATCTCAACATAATGAGAGGTAATTTAGTAACATGAAAATTTCTACCACCAAATTTTATCTCTCTCATAATAATTACATGTAGTATCATAATCAAATTCAACAAAATATCTATCCCATAAAATATTTTCAACATGATCCACATGCATGCAAAGTTGACACTCTTCCAAAATAGTGGGATTAACATTAACTAAAGTCATGACCTCTCCAAACCCACTTTCAATAATATTGCAAACACTATTATCAATCTCATATTCATCATGGGGCTTAAATAAATTTTCAAGATCAAAAGAAGAATCACCCCAATCATGATCATTGCAACAAATAGTAGTCATAGCAAAACTAGCATCCCCAAGCTTATGGTTTTGCATATCATTAACACAATTGACATTACGAGAATTTATAATAACATCATTGCAATCATGCTTTCCATCAAAGGAACTATCAAGTATGGGTGCAATAGCAACGATCTCATGTTTAACATAAGGAACTATAGCAAATTCATCTTCATAAATATTGGCATCATGGCCACAAGAATAGAAAGCATCATGTTCATCAAGGGATATTTCAACCAAATCATCAGAATCATCATTATCTATAGATTCATGCATACTATTATTTTCTTCCAAAGCAACGGTCATTCTTTCAATAACTTCTTGGACATAGACATTATGAGCAAAGTTTTCATTGCAATATTTACGTATGACGGAATTTTTAGATTTATTGAGAGTAAAATCATACTTTTTAATCAAAGAAGCAACTTCATGAGCACCCTTAAAAACGACTAATTCTTCAATTTGTTCGATATCATAATAACTATAAACACCCTTTGCATAAGAAGATAAGATTTCATTATCATTGAACTCACATTGGTAGGGAAGGTGTTTTTATGGTTCTTAGAGCAACAAGTAAAATCACAAATTTCACAAAGAATCCAAGCGTAGCATAGCAAACTATTTATATGATACCATAAGAGCTTCCCTTTTTCAGACAAACGATGATGCACAAAATGAGCATGCTCATCTAAAGATTTCCCATCAACTAGGCTAGTTGGGGTTTCGGCACGAGCACATAAGGATCGAAGATGATCCAAGTAGAACACTTTAAGTGGATCCATATCAATAGATTTTTAGCAAGCAAAAATGCAAGAAAATAGAAGGCACATGGAAACACAAACAAGGATACATACGGGGAAAAGGCAAACAAAAGAGGAAGCAAATAAAACATCAAGGGTGAAGTGGGGGAGAGGAAAACGAGAGGCAAATGGCAAATAATGTAATGCGGGAGATAGGGATTGTGATGGGTACTTGGTATGTTGACTTTTGTGCAGACTCCCCAGCAACAGCGCCAGAAATTCTTCTTGCTACCTCTTGAGCACTGCGTTGGATTTCCCCGAAGAGGAGAGGATGATGCAGCAAAGTAGCGTAAGTATTTCCCTCAGTTTTCGAGAACCAAGGTATCAATCTAGTAGGAGGCCATGCTCAAGTCCCTTGTACCTACACAAAAACAATAGCTCAATGCAACCAACACGCTTAGGGGTTGTCAATCCCTTCACGGTCACTTACGAAAGTGAGATCTGATAGAGATGATAAATAATATTTTTGGTATTTTTGGTATAGAGATGCAAAGTAAAAAAAAGTAAAAAGGCAAAGTAAAAGCAAAGCAATAATAAAGTGATGGAGATTAATATGATGAGAAAGAGACCCAGGGGCCATAGGTTTCACTAGTGGCTTCTCTCAAGAGCATAAGTATTCTACGGTGGGTGAACAAATTACTGTTAAGCAATTGACAGAATTGAGCATAGTTATGAGAATATCTAGGTATGATCATGTATATAGGCATCACGTCCGAGACAAGTAGACCGAAATGATTCCGCATCTACTACTATTACTCCACTCATCGACCGCTATCCATCATGCATCTAGAGTATTAAGTTAAAAACAGAGTAACGCGTTAAGCAAGATGACATGATGTAGAGGGATAGTTTCATGCAATATGATAAAAAAAAACCCATCTTGTTATCCTCGATGGCAACAATACAATACATGCCTTGCCGCGCCTTTTGTCACTAGGAAAGGACACCGCAAGAATGAACCCAAAGCTAACCACTTCTCCCATGGCAAGAATAACCAATCTAGTAGGCCAAACCAAACTAATAATTCAAAGAGACTTGCAAAGATAACCAATCATACATAAAAGAATTCAGAGAAGATACAAATATTATTCATAGATAGACTTGATCATAAACCAACAATTCATCGATCTCAACAAACACACCGCAAAAAGAAGATTACATCGAATAGATCTCCATGAGAGAGGGGGAGAACATTGTATTGAGATCCAAAAAGAGAGAAGAAGCCATCTAGCTACTAACTATGGACCCGTAGGTCTGAAGTAAACTACTCACACTTCATCGGAGAGGCTTGGATGATGATGTAGAAGCCCTCCGTGATTGATGCCCCCTTCGACAGAGCTCCAGAACAGGCCCCAAGAAGGGATCTCGTGGATACAGAAAGTTACAGTGGTGGAATTAGGGTTTTGGCTCCGTCCCTGATCGTTTGGGGGTACGTGGATATATATAGGAGGAAGGAGTATGTCGGTGGAGCTTCGAGGGGCCCACGAGGCAGGGGGCGTGCCCTCCACCCTCGTGACCGCCTCGAGGCTTTCTTGACGGAGGGTCCAAGTCTCCTGGATCTTATCTGATGAGAAAATCAAATTTCCGAAGGTTTCATTCTGTTTGGACTCCGTTTGATATTCTGTTTCTCAGAAACACTGAAATAGGCAAAAAACAGCAATTCTGGGCTGGGCCTCCGGTTAATAGGTTAGTCCCAAAAATAATATAAAAGTGGAAAATAAAGCCCAATATAGTCCAAAACAGTAGATAATATAGCATGGAGCAATCAAAAATTATAGATACGTTGGAGACGTATCAGGACCCTCCTTCCGGACTGTTCCACGACGGCCGCCTACAGCGGCGACGAGTGGTTACCCAGGGAGAAGCCCCTGGCGAAGTCTTAAGTATCCGGATACCATAGTAATTCATGGTATGTTTTATTGCACTGCTTCTCCTTACGCCGAATATGATTATGCAGTCCGTCCCATGCCCGTCTTGACGTATCTTCGTCGGACGGCTCTTTGGACTCGTCGGATATGAATAGCGATTCACTTCCGACCGCCTCCACCCCTTGCCCTATGGACAATGCCGAGGTGTTGACTAAAAAGGCACCGAGCCGAGGGGAGGTAGTCTTGGGGGCGCCTCGAGGCGACCTTCCGGACCCTGGGCGCAAAGGGAGAAAGACTCCCACGGGCTCCAAGTTCGGCCCCCAGCTGAACACTGCGCTGGAACCTTCCGTGGTTCCGGACTCTGGCAGGCGCTCCCCCATTAAGAGGGGCGAGCCGCCCGTGTCGGTGGCCTCTGTCCATCCAGAGACACCGGACAACTTGCTGGAAGCGCTTCATGGTGCTTCCATCGATGAAGAGCACCGCACTATCATGAGTGCGGTGATCGAGAAAGTTTAGTTCGCCAAAAATGGACTGACCGAAGCTTGCGCCAGCCTCCTAACAGGCTTTGAGGTAAGCAATCAAAATATAGGAAAATATTACCGCATAGACAGTAGCCCCTGATGCTCTGTTTGGCGTTCACGAAGAAAGGCCGAATAGAGGATCGAATAATGACTCAGGAGTCTAATCAGAATATGTTTGTGTGCATATGCAGGCTTTACTGCTGGCCGCTGCCGCACGTACTACGGAGGTCATTGCACTGAAGCAGGACCTTGAGCGGTCCGAGAAAGAGCTCGGCCTTACCAAGAGGCAGCTCGAGGAGAGCAAAGGTAAGCAATACCTTTTCTATATATTAAAAAGAAATTCGATTGTAAAGTAATAGGATCATCGTGAATTTGCCAGGGGCCACGACCGAGGTGGCGACCCTGAAGAAGGCACTGTCCGAGGCTGAAGACAAAGCGGCCAAGGAGCGCATTGAGCGGGAAAAGCAAGAAGCCCGGGTAGGCGAGGTGCAGCAAGAGCTCGAGGCTCTCGCCAAAAAAACATGAGTCCTTGGAGCTTGACTCTAAGACGCGAGAGTCCGAGCTTGCGAAGGCGCTCGAAAGCGCATGGAGCGCCAAGGCTGAAGCCCACAATGCCCTCCAGGAGATTGATGCGGTGAAGAAGATAGCAGCGGGTAAGGCATTCATTATGCAAAGCAAGCATGTGAAGGAAACTTTCCTTTTACTTACCCGAGTTCGGAGCTCTCCGGGAGCGTTCGTAGATCTTCCCCGTAGTGTACTGGATGCCGCGGAGTTTTACCGTTCTGAGGAGGGGAGCTCGATGGAAAAGTTGTTCTGGTCTCAGTATACTGGGACCGAACACCAATGCCCTTGAGAGACCACCTGAAGCAACTGGTCGAGCTTCACAAGGCGGCCGAACAGGCCATGAATGGTCTTATAGTCCGGATGTGGCCTAGCGATCCCCTGCCTAGTAGCTACTTCGGTCTGGTGAGGCGGCTTGTGGACGCCTGCCCACGGCTTGAAGTCATAAAGCGGCCTGTCTGCATTGAGGGTGCGCGCAGGGCTTTTGCCCAGGCGAAGGTGCACTGGGCGAAGCTGGACGCCGTAAAGCTGGTGAATGAGGGGTCGCCGGAGGGCAAGGAGCATCGCTGCCCCGAAATGTATTATGGCAGTGTCCTGAAGGGTTCCCGCCTTGTGGCGGAGGAATGTGCCAGAGATGTAATTTTTGAATGAACATGCTCATGTGATCCTGTAATATGAAACGAGTTCATTTGCGCTATGCAACGCTTTTTGAATTTAAAATATTACCTTCTGTGCGGCCGTTTATAAAATATGAGAGTTGGCCAGTCGTCGGCTTCTGCCCCCATGTAACTAGTACTGGGGTGTTCGGGATAAACCTAAGCACTCTTTATCCCAATTTTGGGTCCTTCGAGGGAGGTGTTCAGCACAACGAACTAGGCAATCAGATAATAAGGCTTTATCACTCTCACTTAGCCATAGAAGTCTACAATTTTAAATTTGGGCGAAGCCCCTAGTATTCGAAAGGCCGAATTTGGGGTGTTGTATACGCCTAAGTCGGGCAAGGCCGACTCCTCGCCCGAAGCGGAAAAAGTCTTTAATGACTTGAGACCTCTCAAACAGTGACCAGCTCTTGCCTTATCATGACAGTCAGTTTTCGGCTTTCTCTACTAATGTGCTCGTCCGGAAGAACCGGGACACAATCACAGTAGTTCTCCCAGCGCTACCTTAGCCGATATAGCGGAACGTAAGGTACCAAAGCATGGGAGCCGGGCAAACCCAACTATTGACCCAAGACATAATTCGGAGCTGATGCATATAGTGCTATAAGTTTGGGGTGCCGCACTGCCGAAAGTGTTCGGACTTCTCATGCCGTATTATGGGGTAAACGAAAGCCCTTGGCGTACTGACCGTACTAGAATGTACGGGTGCAAGTTGTTGTAAATGAACATATAAGAAAAAAGGGATGGATAATGCAATAATAGACTAATGCTATGCATTGTTATTTAAATAATACATCTAAGCGTACTGATACAAGTAGTGCGATAAGCAAAAAATATGACTATTTAGCATGTTCTATCCAAGGGCAAGCTGCGTATGGATAGTAAAAAACGGGTATATCGATTATTATTAGAGACCACCTAGGGGTTCCCTTGTACGTCTTAGCTTCTTGCCTCCTTGGTTGTTCCTTCCTGTAATGTGCCCGACAATCATACTGCCGGAAAGGGTTTCCAGAGAGTAAGGTCTTGAAAGAGAAAAAATGATAAAGGTATGCCGCCCCTAGGGCGGTTAAGCCACATTGCGGGACGTGCCCTGATCGTGCCCCCGCCTATGCCCATGGTATTTTAAGTGCATAATTGTGTACGCGCGGCACGGATTTGGTCGCTTGACTGGGACTGGGACGGGGGCCGAATTGCTAGGAGAGCTCTGAACGTGCCAGGCGATCCTGTTGTAGTTTACTCCGAACTCGCTTGAGGTGTCCGGGGGCTGTATCGCCGAATTGGTGGTTTTCCTTAAAAGGATGCTTTGGGCTTCTGCTGCGAGGGCCGCAGTGTGCTCTTCCATGCGGAGGGATCGTTCTGTGTTTCCATTGACTGTTATGACCCCCTAGGTCCTGGCATCTTGAGCTTGAGGTACGTGTAATGCGGTACCGCATTGAATTTTGCAAATGCGGTTCGCCCGAGCAGTGCATGATAGCCACTGCGGAACGAGACGATATAAAAGATTAACTCATCGCTTCGGAAGTTGTTCGGAGATCCGAAGACCACTTCCAGTGTGATTGAGCCCGTGCAATGGGCCTCTACACCTGGGATAACGCCCTTAAAGGTGGTTTTGGTGGGCTTGATCCTCGAGGGATCTATTACCCATTTTGCGCACTGTATCCTGATAGAGCAGGTTCAGGCTACTGCCGCCGTCCATAAGGACTCGAGTGAGGTGAAATCCGTCGATGATGGGGTCTAGGACCAGTGTGGCAGATCCACCATGACGGATACTAGTGGGGTGGTCCCTGCGATCGAAGGTGATTGGACAAGTGGACCATGGGTTGAACTTTGGGGCGGCGGGCTCCATCACATAGACGTCCCTTAGTGCACGCTTCCGTTCCCTCTTGGTAATGTGGGTTGCATATATCATGTTCACCGTCTTCACTTGTGGGGGGAACCTCTTATGTCCTCCCGTGTTCGGCGGCCGGGGCTCCTCCTCGTCGTCACTATGCAGCCCCTTGTCCTTGTTTTCGGCATTCAACTTGCCGGCCTGCTTGAACACCCAGCATTCTCTGTTGGTGTGATTGGCTGGCTCATCGATGGTGCCGTGGATTTGACACGAGTGATCAAGTATGCGATCCAAACTGGACGGGCTCGGAGTACTTCTTTTGAATGATTTTTTCCGCTGACTGGATCTAGAGCCTCTGAATCCGGCATTGACTGCCGTATCATCGGTGTTATCGCCGTTGTTGCGGCGCTTTTTCCTGTTATGACGTGGTCTGTCGTTGGCATCTTTGGTATCCGAAGTGCCCGGATTCCTTGTTGTATTGTTGCTGCGAGCCAGCCAGCTATCCTCGCCCGTGTAAAAGCGGGTCATGAGTGTCGTGAGGGCTGCCATAGACTTTGGCTTCTCCTGGCCGAGGTGCCGGGCGAGCCACTCATCACAGATGTCATGCTTCAATGCCGCTAAGGCCTCTGCATCCGGACAGTCGACAATTTGGTTTTTCTTAGTTAGGAACCGTGTCCAGAATTGCCTGGTTGATTCCCCTGGCTGCTGAGTTATATGGCTCAAGTCATCAGCATCCGGTGGTCGCACATAAGTGCCCTGGAAGTTGTCAAGGAATGCATCTTCCAGATCCTCCCAACTGCCGACAGAGTCTGCTGGCAAGCTATTCAACCAATGCCGAGCTGGTCCTTTGAGTTTTAGTAGGAGGTACTTGATGGCATGCAGATCATCACCGCGAGCCATGTGGATGTGGAGGAGAAAATCCTCAATCCATACAGCGGGATCTGTTGTACCATCATATGATTCGATATTTATGGGTTTAAAACCCTCCAGGAATTCGTGATCCATAACTTCATCAGTGAAGCATAGGGGGTGTGTGGCGCCTCTGTGTCGGCCTATATCACGACACAGTTCATATGAGTCTTGTCTGCTGTATTCGGCCCGGCCGGATTTACTTTTAGTGTATCCGGCGTGACGGTCATTGTCCCGCGTTGGCGCGCGCCCCCGTGACCCATATATCGACCTTGCATGTTTTGCCCTGCTGTCCAATACGTCTCGCAGGTCCCGTGTGTTGCCCCCGGGCCTTGGTATTTTTGTTTGAGTGGTGGCGGGGTGCAGGCTGAACTTCAGGCTGAAATGCCTCTCTGGCTCGGCCATGAGGTGGCATGTCAGCCGCATCGTACACTGGTGATGTAGGTTTCAATGCTACCTCCTCTAGGTGAGGTAGCAACCTGTGCTTTGGGTAACTCTTGGAGGGGCGCTCGAGTTCGTATTCCTCGGCCGCAAGGACTTTGGTCCATCTGTCTGCTAGCAAGTCTTGATCAGCTTGAAGCTGTTGTTGCTTTTTCTTCAAGCTATCTGTTGTGGCCATAAGTCGGCGCTTGAAGCACTCCTGCTCGACGGGATCCTCGGGTATGATAAATTCTTCGTCGCCGAGGCTCACCTCGTCTTCGGAGAGAGGCATGTAATTGTCCTCCTCCGATTCTCCATCTGCTGCCTGCTCTGGAGGGCTAGCTTGTTCACTCTCCCGCTCTAAATCGCGCTGGAGGGGATTGTTGTTGTCTTAGACACTATCCCGAGTGTTATTGTCTCTTGTGCCGGTATCACTACTTTTGCTATGAAGGGACTTAGAGCGGCGCCGCTGACGTCGGCTGATACGTCTCCAACATATCTATAATTTTTGATTGCTCCATGCTATATTATCTACTATTTTGGGCAATATTGGGATTTATTATCCACTTTTATATTACTTTTGGGACTAACCTGTTAACCGGAGGCCCAGCCCAGATTTGCTGTTTTATGCCTATTTCAATGTTTTGAAGAAAAGGAATATCAGACAGAGTCGAAACGGAACGAAATCAACTAGAGAAGTTATTTTTGGAAGGAAACACACCTGATGAACTTGGACCCCACGCCAAAAGATATGGGAGCTTCCCACGAGGGTGGGGGCCGCGCCCCCTAGGGCGCGCCCCCTGCCTCGTGGGGTCCCCGTGGCTCCCCTGACATGCTTCTTCTGCCTATATAAGTCCATATACCCTAAAACTTCCAGAACGGAAAATAGATCAGGAGTTCCGCCGCCGCAAGCCTCTGTAGCCACCAAAAGTCAATCGGGACCCCATTCCGGCACCCTGCCGGAGGGGGAATCCCTCTCCGGTGGCCATCTTCATCATCCCGGTGCTCTCCATGACGAGGAGGGAGTATTTCTCCCTCGGGACTGAGGGTATGTACCAGTAGCTATGTGTTTGATCTCTCTCTCTCTCGTGTTCTTGATTTGGCACGATCTTGATGTATCGCGAGCTTTGCTATTATAGTTGGATCTTATGTTTCTCCTCCCCTCTTCTCTCTTGTAATGAATTGAGTTTCCCCTTTGGAGTTATCTTATCGGATTGAGTCTTTAAAGACTTGAGAACACTTGACGTATGTCTTGCCGTGGATATCTGTGGTGACAATGGGATACCACGTGCCACTTGATGTATGTTTTGGTGACCAACTTGCGGGTTCCACCCATGAACCTATGCATAGGGGTTGGCACACGTTTTCGTCGTGATTCTCCGGTAGAAACTTTGGGGCACTCTTTGAGGTTCTATGTGTTGGTTGAATAGATGAATTGAGATTATGTGATGCATATCGTATAATCATGCCCACGGATACTTGAGGTGACAATGGAGTATCTAGGTGACATTAGGGTTTTGGTTGATTTCTGTCTTAAGGTGTTATTCTAGTATGAACTCTAGGGCTGTTTGTGACACTTATAGGAATAGCCCAACGGATTGATAGGAAAGAATAACTTTGAGGTGGTTTCGTACCATACCATAATCTCTTCGTTCATTCTCCGCTATTAGTGACCTTAGAGTGACTCTTTGTTGCATGTTGAGGGATAGTTTTATGATTCAATTATGTTAGTATTGTTGAGAGGACTTACACTAGTGAAAGTATGAACCCTAGGCCTTATTTCCACACATTGCAATACCGTTTACGCTCACTTTTATCACTTGCTACCTTGCTGTTTTTATAATTTCAGATTACAAATACCTTTATCTACCATCCATATACCACTTGTATCACCATCTCTGCGCCGAACTAGTGCACCTATACAATTTACCATTGTATTGGGTGTGCTGGGGAGACAAGAGACTCTTTGTTATTTGGTTGCAGGGTTGCTTGAGAGAGACCATCTTCATCCTACGCCTCCTATGGATTGATAAACCTTAGGTCATCCACTTGAGGAAAATTTGCTACTGTCCTACAAACCTCTGCACTTGGAGGCCCAACAACGTCTACAAGAAGAAGGTTGTGTAGTAGACATCAAGCTCTTTTCTGGCGCCGTTGCCGGGGAGGTGAGTGCTTGAAGGTATATCTTTAGATCTTGCAATCGAGTCTTTTAATTTCTTGTTTTATCACTAGTTTAGTCTATAAAAGAAAATTACAAAAAAATGGAATTAAGTTTGTCTCATACGCTTCACCTTTTTAATATGTTTCGTGAGTATGATGGAAAGGATAATTGTGCTCAAGTGCTAGAAGAAGAAATCTATAAAATGTTTGGCACTAAATATGTGAATGATGAGCATGATTGCAATGTTGTTAGTACGAATTCTTTGAATATCGATAATACTAATGATGATTGCACTAGTTATGATGAAAATACCTCCTATAAACATGTCAATTTTTGTGGAGTATACTGAGTTTGCAAGTACACACCAAATAGGGAAGATAGATATTGCAAGAGGCATAAGTACTTAGAAACCAAATTGTTGCAAGAAAGTCTTGATGAATGTGCTGAAAGATTCAATATTTTTCGTGCCCCTTGTGAACTTTTCAATGAACATAGTCATTTAAAGCTCCAATGCTATTTGTTTCATGACCAAGTCGTGTCCAAACATTGTGATAATTTGATTACCCTTGAGCATCATAAAGATCTTAGCCTTCTTTTGGGTTATGAAGAAATGAAACGTATAACTGAGGGTATTCCAAAGTTTAATCTTGATAGAGTTCTTGATTTGGATCTAGAGAAGATTTATATGTATTGTGCGGTGAATTGCATTGAAAATCATTATATTGCCAAGTACATAAAGAAAAGAAAACAAATAGAAGATGAAGAGAATACTAATGAAAGGGAAGAGACTTCCCAATATCCACCTATTATTTCTTATGATGAATCAGGTAACGAGGAGGAGCCTTCTACTCAACCAATCCCATTAATAAGGAGCTCCAAAAAGAGGATTGAACCCCCACATGATGTGGTGAAGAGGAAGAAAAGAAAAAGGAAGAGAGGTAAAAAGGTATCTCTCCCAAATAAAGTTGCTCCTATTATTGTTGTGCCTCATGAAAATGAAGATGATGCACTTTATGATGATCTCGTTATGCCTATTGCTTGTTGTGATGATTATGATTGGGAAGATAATGATACTTCTTATGATCTTGAAAATCTTTTTGGTACTTGCTTGGAAGAATATGATAATAATGTTTGCTATACTATTGGTGCTGTCCATACTATTAACGATGAGAGTGATTATGCTTATAATACGAAAAGGCCCAAGCTTGGGGAAGCTATGTTTGATGAGGATGACATATTTGAGAATATATTTGCTGCAATTAATGTTTGTCCCAAGCTTGGGGATGCTACGCTTAATGAAGATTATATTTTTAGTCTCCCAAGTTTTGATATGCAAATTCATAATGATAATAACATGCCTCCTACTTATGATAATTATTGTGATGATACATATGCTATAAAAAGTAGTGAGGATTATATTTATAAAACTTGTCATGATTATGATTACCCCTTCTCTGAACATTACTCTTTTAATATGGAAACAATTTACAATATTCAAGTCTCTTATGATACTCCCACTATTATTCATGAGAAGAATCTTGCTTATGTGGAGAGTAGTAAATTTTCTATGCTTGTAGATCATGAAAAGAATGCTTTAGGTGCTGGTTATATTGTTGAATTCGTTCATGATGCTACTGAAAATTATTATGAGGGAGGAACATATGCTTGTAGGAATTGCAATAATATCAAGTTTCCTCTCTACGTGCTTAAAATCTTGAAGTTATGCTTGTTTTGCCTTCCTATGCAAGTTGATTATTGCTCCCATAAATTGTTTGCTCACAAAATACCTATGCATAGGAAGTATGTTAGACTTAAATGTGCTAGTCATATTATTCATGATGCTCTCTTTATGTTTCAATTCTTATCTTATATGTGAGCATCATTAAAATCATCATGCCTAGCTAGGGGCGTTAAATGATAGCGCTTGTTGGGAGGCAACCCAACTTTATTTTTGTTCCTTGATCTTTGCTCCTGTTTAGTAATAAATAATTAATCTAGCCTCTGTTTACATGTGGTTTTATGTGTTTAATTAGTGTTTGTGCCAAGTAGAACCTTTGGGAAGACTTAGGGAAAGTCTTGTTGATCATGCTGTAAAAAATAGAAACTTTAACGCTCACGAGAATTGCTACCATGTTTATTTGGAGAGTTATATTTAGTTAATTATTTTTGCAGGTGATTAATAGATAAATTCCTCAGGTCCAGCAATTTATTTGAGAATTTTATGAGTTCCAGAAGTATACATTTGATCCAGATTACTACAGACTCTTCTATTTTTTGACAGATTCTGTTTTCGATGTGTTGTTTGCTTATTTTGATGAATCTATGGCTAGTAAAAAAGTTTATAAACCATAGAGAAGTTGGAATACAGTAGGTTTAACACCAATATAAATAAAGAATGAGTTCATTACAGTA
Organism: Triticum dicoccoides; assembly: GCF_002162155.2. NCBI lineage: Eukaryota > Viridiplantae > Streptophyta > Magnoliopsida > Poales > Poaceae > Triticum > Triticum dicoccoides. The sequence continues at coordinate 480,121,893 of NC_041384.1, read as the reverse complement.
CCTTGAAGTGGTGATTTATTTTCTTATACTAACGGAGCTTACGAGTTTTCTGTTAAGTTTTGTGTTGTGAAGTTTTCAAGTTTTGGGTAAGGATTCGATGGAATATGGAATAAGGAGTGGCAAGAGCCTAAGCTTGGGGATTCCCGAGGCACCCCAAGCTAATATTCAAGGATAGCCAAGAGCCTAAGCTTGGGGATGCCCTGGAAGGCATCCCCTCTTTCGTCTTCGTTCATCGGTAACTTTACTTGGAGCTATATTTTTATTCGCCACATGATATGTGTTTTGCTTGGAGCATCAATTTATTTTGTTAGGATTTGCTTGCTGTTTGAATAAAGTATCAAGATCTGAAATTATTAAATGTTAGAGAGTCTTCACATAGTTGCATAATTATTCGACTACTCATTGATCTTCACTTATATCTTTCGGAGTAGTTTGTCATTTGCTCTAGTGCTTCACTTATATCTTTTAGAGCATGGTGGTAGTTTTATTTTGAAGAAATATATGAACTCTCATGGTTCACTTAGATTATTTTGAGAGTCTTAAATAGCATGGTAATTTGCTTAAAATCCTAATATGCTAGGTATTCAAGAATAATAAAATTCTCTTATGAGTGTGTTGAATACTATGAGAAGTTTGATACTTGATAATTGTTTTGAGATATGGAGATGGTGATATTAGAGTCTTGCTAGTTGAGTGGTTATGAATTTGAGAAATACTTGTGTTGAAGTTTGTGATTCCCGTAGCATGCACGTATGGTGAACCGTTATGTGATGAAGTCGGAGCATGATTTATTTATTGATTGTCCTCCTTATGAGTGGCGGCCGGGGACGAGCGATGGTATTTTCCTACCAATCTATCCCCCTAGGATCATGCGCGTAATACTTTGTTTCGATAACTAATAGATTTTTGCAATAAGTATGTGAGTTCTTTACGACTAATGTTGAGTCGATGGATTATACGCACTCTCACCCTTCCACCCTTGCTAGTCTCTCTAGTACCGCGCAACTTTCGCCGGTACCATAAACCCACCATATACCTTCCTCAAAACAGCCACCATACCTACCTATTATGGCATTTCCATAGCCATTCCGAGATATATTTCCATGCAACTTTCCACCATTCCATTATCATGACACATTCATCATTGTCATATTGCTTAGCATGATCATGTAGTTGACATAGTATTTGTGGCAAAGCCACTGTTCATGATTCTTTCATACTTGTCACTCTTGATTCATTGCATATCCCGATACACCGCCGGAGGCATTCGTATAGAGTCATACTTTGTTCTAGTATCGAGTTGTAATCATTGAGTTGTAAATAAATAGAAGTGTGATGGTCATCATTAATAGAGCATTGTCTCAAATAAAAAAAAGAAAGGCCAAATAAAAAAAAGAAAGGCCAAATAAAAAAGAGAAAGGCCATAAAAAAGAAAGGCCAAAAAAAGAAGGGGACAATGCTACTATCCTTTTACCACACTTGTGCTTCAAAGTAGCACCATGATCTTCATGATAGAGAGTCTCCTATGTTGTCACTTTCATATACTAGTGGGAATCTTTCATTATAGAACTTGGCTTGTATATTCCAATGATGGGCTTCCTCAAAATGCCCTAGGTCTTCGTGAGCAAGCGAGTTGGATGCACACCCACTAGTTTCTTTTGTTGAGCTTTCATATACTTATAGCTCTAGTGCATCCGTTGCATGGCAATCCCTACTCACTCACATTGATATCTATTGATGGGCATCTCCATAGCCCGTTGATACGCCTAGTCGATGCGAGACTATCTTCTCCCTTTTTTTCCTCTCCACAACCACCATTCTATTCCACCTATAGTGCTATATCCATGGCTCACGCTCATGTATTGCGTGAAGATTGAAAAAGTTTGAGAACATCAAAAGTATGAAACAATTGCTTGGCTTGTCATCGGGGTTGTGCATGATTTAAATATTTTGTGTGGTGAAGATAGAGCATAGCCAGACTATATGATTTTGTAGGGATAGCTTTCTTTGGCCATGTTATTTTGAGAAGACATAATTGCTTTATTAGTATGCTTGAAGTATTATTATTTTTATGTCAATGTAAATTTTTTTCTTGAATCTTTTGAAATTATGCCAACAAGCATTCCACATCAAAAATTATCATTTTTATCATTTACCTACTCGAGGACGAGCAGGAATTAAGCTTGGGGATGCTTGATACGTCTCCAACGTATCTATAATTTTTGATTGCTCCATGCTATATTATCTACTGTTTTGGGCAATATTGGGCTTTTATTATCCATTTTTATATTACTTTTGGGACTAATCTATTAACCGGAGGCCCAACCCAGATTTGCTGTTTTATGCCTATTTCAGTGTTTTGAAGAAAAGGAATATCAGACGGAGTCGAAATGGAACGAAATCAATTGGAGAAGTTATTTTTGGAAGGAAACACACCTGATGAACTTGGACCCCACGTCAGAAGATACGGGAGCTGCCCACGAGGATGGGGGGCGCCCCCCATAGGGCGCGCCCCCTGCCTCGTGGGGCCCCCGTGGCTCCCCTGCCGTGCTTCTTCTGCCTATATAAGTCCATATACCCTAAAACTTCCAGAACAAAAAAAAGATCGGGAGTTCCGCCGCCGCAAGCCTCTGTAGCCACCAAAAGTCAATCGGGACCCCGTTCCGGCACCCTGCCGGAGGGGGAATCCCTCTCTGGTGGCCATCTTCATCATCCCGGTGCTCTCCATGACGAGGAGTGAGTAGTTCTCCCTCGGGGCTGAGGGTATGTACCAGTAGCTATGTGTTTGATCTCTCTCTCTCTCTCTCTCTCTCTCTCTCGTGTTCTTGATTTGGCACGATCTTGATGTGTTGGATCTTATGTTTCTCCTCCCCCTCTTCTCTCTTGTAATGAATTGAGTTTCCCCTTTGGAGTTATCTTATCGGATTGAGTCTTTAAAGACTTGAGAACACTTGATGTATGTCTTGCCGTGGATATCTGTGGTGACAATGGGATACCACGTGCCACTTGATGTATGTTTTGGCGACCAACTTGCGGGTTCCGCCCATGAACCTATGCATAGGGGTTGGCACATGTTTTCGTCGTGATTCTCCGGTAGAAACTTTGGGGCACTCTTTGAGGTTCTATGTGTTGGTTGAATAGATGAATTGAGATTGTGTGATGCATATCGTATAATCATGCCCACGGATACTTGAGGTGACAATGGAGTATCTAGGTGACATTAGGGTTTTGGTTGATTTGTGTCTTAAGGTGTTATTCTAGTACGAACTCTAGGGCTGTTTGTGACACTTATAGGAATAGCCCAACGGTTTGATTGGAAAGAATAACTTGGAGGTGGTTTCGTACCCTACCATAATCTCTTCGTTCGTTCTCCGCTATTAGTGACTTTGGAGTGACTCTTTGTTGCATACTTGCATGTTGAGGGATAGTTTTATGATTTAATTATGTTAGTATTGTTGAGAGGACTTACACTAGTGAAAGTATGAACCCTGGGTCTTATTTCCACACATTGCAATACCGTTTACGCTCACTTTTATCACTTGCTACCTTGCTGTTTTTATAATTTCAGATTACAAATACCTTTATCTACCATCCATATACCACTTGTATCACCATCTCTTCGCCGAACTAGTGCACCTATACAATTTACCATTGTATTGGGTGTGTTGGGGACACAAGAGACTCTTTGTTATTTGGTTGCAGGGTTGCTTGAGAGAGACCATCTTCATCCTACGCCTCCTACGGATTGATAAACCTTAGTTCATCCACTTGAGGGAAATTTGCTACTGTCCTACAAACCTCTGCACTTGGAGGCCCAACAACGTCTACAAAAAGTAGGTTGTGTAGTAGACATCATCGGCGCTTGGGTTGCTTCTTGGAGGGGTCATCCTCCGTTGTCTCTTCGCCATTGCCTTCTTTGGGGGTGTCCACCATGTATATATCATATGATGAGGTGGCGGTCCAGCGCCCTATGGGCGGTGGTTCCTGTTCGTCTCCTGCATCGTCGTCCATACCGTCGATGTCTTCGGATTCGAAGTCGAGCATGTCGGTTGAATCATCGACAATGGCTACTAAGTGGGTGGTGGGTGGGCAGCGAATTTCTTCGTCGTTCGCATCCCATTCTAGCTGGACATAGTTCGGCCAAGGTTCTCCTGACAAGGAGAGAGACCTTAATGAATTTAGCACGTCGCTGAAAGGCGAGTGCTGTAAGATATCCGCGGAGGTGAACTCCTTGATCGGCGCCCAATCGGATCTGATAGGCACGGATGCAGGCGGCTCGGAGTCCGTGGCCGGAGACGAATCCAGTGGTTCGGCAACACGGCTCTCGTAAGGAGTGAAGTCAGTATCCGGCTCCATCACCACTGAGAGTGCGGCCTCCATGGCGGGGTCTATCCCTCCGTCCTCAGATGGCGCAATTTGCTCCGGATTGAAGGCCGGAGTAGTTGTAGGTGTGATCTCCCGAACAATGTCCGACGGTAGAGCTAAATCATGCTCGTCGTGATCGTGCAGTGCACCTGACATGGGCTCGAATCCGTCGAAGATCAAGTCTTCGCGGATGTCGGCAGTGTAGTTTAGGTTTCCGAACCTGACCTGATGGTCAGGGGCGTAGCTCTTGATCTGCTCCAGATGGCCAAGCGAGTTGGCCTGCAGTGCGAAGCCGCCGAATACGAGGATCTGTCCGGGGAGGAAAACCTCACCCTGGACTGCATCGTTACTGATGCTCGAAGGAGCCATCAAGCCTTATGGTGACGACACAGTGGAACTCTCAATGAAAGCACCAATGTTGGTGTCAAAACCGGTGGATCTCGGGTAGGAGGTCCCGAACTGTGCATCTAAGGCGGATGGTAACAGGAGGCGGGGGACACGACGTTTACCCAGGTTCGGGCCCTCTTGATGGAGGTAATACCCTACGTCCTGCTTGATTGATCTTGATGATACGAGTATTACAAGAGTTGATCTACCACGAGATCGTAGAGGCTAAACCCTAGAAGCTAGCCTATGGTATGATTGTATGTTGTCCTACGGACTAAACCCTCCGGTTTATATAGACACCAGAGGGGGCTAGGGTTACACAAAGTCGATTACAAGGGAGGAGATCCACATATCCGTATTGCCAAGCTTGCCTTCCACGCCAAGGAAAGTCCCATCCGGATACGGGACAAAGTCTTCAATCTTGTATCTTCATAGTCCAACAGTCCGGCCAAAGGATATAGTCCGGCTGTCCGGAGACCCCCTAATCCAGAACTCCCTCAGTGAGCACATTCATGGCGCTACGTCGGGCGTCGTCCAAGGGGCCAAGAACCTGGCTATTTAAGCCAGACGGCAAGGACAAACCATATTTGCCCTCATTTCCCTCCTTTCCCTCCCGTCCATGGCGCCACCGCTTCCCTGTCCGTGTCCCCTTCTGCTCCGACCTCGCCGTCTTTCATGGTCAAGAAGAAGGCCACATATTACAAAATGCTGACATCAGAGCATCAAGGAAGAGATCTTGGTGGAGAGGCACGTCGTCAAGGCACGTCCCGCTGCTCACATTATGGAGAAGGAGTAGGAGGCAGGAATGGAGGAGGTGGAGGTGGAGGGCGGCATACATGGATGTTGAGCCCGACGGATTTGGAATGAAGGAGGCGGTGGAGTAGTTCCACCTCGCCCAAGCCACATATGTGCGGTTATAGGTGAAGCACACGAGCGTTGTCGCCTTCGTGACGCTAGTCGTCAATCCTGGTCTCGTGACCAAAAACCAGGCCGCGTTATCCACCTCAACGGCATGAGGTGGGAGCGGCTCTTCACGGACGATGACGACAATGAGAAGGGGGCACCCGAGATTCATCCCGCCACCAATGTTCACAAGACCGGCCGCTCTAGCAAGGGGGTCATCGACATCTCCCATGACAATGAATATTATTTTAGGGTAGGTTGTTTTCAAATGTAGTTCATTTTATCTTTGTATCATGGACTAAATATGATCAAACAAACATTGCATGAAATTGTATGGAAATGAGGTTTTATAAATGAGAGTGTGGTTGCCTGAACTAACAAAGAGGAGTAGCCGAGCGTGTCCACGGACATACATAGGCCCTGTTTGGATTCTCTAACTCAGTTAGAGGTTAGAGTTAGATTCTAACCATGAACTAACCCTGAACTAACTCTAGCTAGAGAGGTGTTTGGATGGCAGGATTAGATGGAGCGCGGATACGGCGAGCCGCCTTCACGGACAGTGCGAGAGGCAGGGAGGGAGAGGACGAGAAGCTTCGAGGAAGTGGGGAGGGATCTGCTGCAGGAAGAGCGAGAGAAAAATGTGTTTTTAGTGGTCCCAAGAAGAACTAACCCAAATAAGCACCTCTTGGGTGGGTTAGATTTTTTGAATGGGTTAGATGCATCTAACCCAAACTAACCCTCCGGTTTGGATATTTTTAGGTTAGTTGAGTCCAAACTAAACCAAACTAAGTCTAACCCATGAATCCAAACAGACCATAGAAGTAAAAAAGATAAAAAAAAAGATGCTCTTGCATCTCCTTTACTCCCTCCATCCAGGTGCATAGGGCGCCTAAGAAAAAGCTCTGCGATTTAGGTGGGTTGAAATTGGACGAGAGCGCGGGCAGATTTCCCTCAAAATCGAATCTGAATTTGGAAATTAATCCTGTCATTAGTGTTGGGAAGGAGCGCCATGGAAACATGCATCATGCATGATTGCTTTCACATAGGAAAAGAGGCGGTACAGAGGAGAGAGAAGAAGCAACATGCATGCTGTTTGCTTTCACATCGGAGATTACTAGAAGGTGGACCGGTGGGAGATTAGAAGAAGGAGCGCGTCCTGGTGGAGCGAACAGAAAAAAAACAAGATGGTTTAAATAAACAAGAAGTATTACGTCTAACATTTTTAGAATTTTAGAATTCTCTTAGGTGCCTTATGCACCTGAACGGAGGGAGTACGTTCAACAGAGGGCACACGTGAAATTTTCTAAGCTAGGCGCGCCTCGGCTCCACTTACATGACGGCGACGTGCCGGTGTGGCGTCGCTGGCATCGTCGGTTTTGGTGTTCGGCTGGATTTTTTAATATAACAACTCGCTGGGCTGCCAAATACGCCTGAATTTGAGTGTGTGTCCTGGATGGCTCGTCACTCATGTGCCGAATTTGATGCCCGCCGCCCGCCGCCAGCGACATGGCGTTCTCTGGCCTTGTGCGTGTCTAACCTGGACGAACCATTTCAAGCATGGTTAATAGTATAGGCAGCTGCTGGCTATAAGCCATTGTTATGTCATTTAGAATTCATCTTATAGCTAACATATATAATAATAGATAAAAAATATACTACTTTTTTATTATGTGGCCCACATTTTATTTTCAGAAAGTGCCTAGAAGCACGCAGGGATGAAGCCAGGAATTTAGTATAAGGGGGCGAGCTCCACACTTAAGCTCTTGCAGACCGGTGAGGACTGGCCAAACCAAAATACTTCATATAGCATGCTAAAAAGTCTAAATTCGAACTCATGTTTTCATAGGTGTAATTAAAGACTGAAAAATTACTACCAAATCGCTCGTATTCGACACAAGAAATTTAATTCCCAAATAAGTTATATACTAACTGACTTGAAATATAATTTTTATGTCGATCAAATCATTCATATTAGGCAACAAAAATGTAGAGATTTGAATCCGAGGTTAATTACGGGAGTGGGCGTACCATGGAGACAGTAAGCCCTGTGGTCGGTCATGGCAGTGGTGGTGCTTCCTCTAATCTTCTCTATGATGGTTGATGACAGTGATCAATTGGGGATTTGTAAAGATAAAGACAAACTATGCACCGATGCAGCCATGACGGATCATAATTAGTCTCCTTTTGATCTTCGCTTAGAGGCCGAAGCAAATTTTCCCTAGCGGCGGACCGGCGGTAGTAGGCAGAGACTCACACAGTGTAGGCAGATCGCGCGATGCATTTGGTAGCGATAAAATCGCGTTGATCGCAACAACTGGGAAGCGAGCAACTGCATGCGTGGTTGCGTGATGTTGTGGCGCTAATTTTCCTTGGTCCCTCGATGGGGTGGTAGTGGGCTATTTCTTCTCTTATGTTTAAGGTAATATCATTGGTAGTCACATAACTTGCGTCGGATGTGCAGTTTGATGCTAAAACTTTAAAAATACGGTTTTTTGGTCATCTAACTTGTGTTTCGGTGCAAATACAGTCACTCTGGCTGTCTGCACGCGTATCCACCGCCGGCGTGGCACGCATGTTAGCGTAATGCATTTTTACACATAAACCCCTTGATATTTAATTACGCACAAAGTCCCTCAAATAAAATAAAAAAGCCTCCAGCCGATGGTTTTGAACCCACTACCACCTAATAATACACTGGCATGTAAATCCACCTCATCAGCACATGTTGACCTTAGAAGTGCACTACTAATTTTTTTTAAAAGGAGGCCATCGACTAATAAATATTTAATTATACACATATAAGCCTCAAGTGAATGACAGGTGCAATAGGATTGTGGTCAACGCTGTCAACTTTTCTTGGTCAATCAGATAAATGGGCCCAAATGCCACTAACTGGTTATTAAGGTTAGAGTCTAACTGGATAATTTAGGATTGGGGCCACAAGCCAGTGGGACACTAACAACATGTTAGGCTAATCTATGCAGGGCCCGCATGTCCGTCGGTCAACCATGGGTTCTTCACCCGCACGTGGATAATTTTTCCAAAAAAGGTGCCTGACGGAGTTGATCTACCTTGAACATGGCCGCGCATGAGCTAACCACTGCACCAAGCACCTATTTGTGTTCATAAAGAGAGACTGAATTTTCTATTTTTGCAATAATGACGACTACTCATACCGTACATCTTTTGGCACATTATAGCCGTACTGAGTGTTGTACTGCGGTATGGTTGAATTTAAGTCCTTCATGTTGTGAGGAGCAGTTGGCTTGGGATTGTAACCCTATACTTTTGGAATAAAATTCCCTTTCACCCCGCAAAAAAATGACGACTATTTGTATCCAAAATTTTTGGAATGAATTTCTATTAAGAGAAAAATTGTTAGAGACCGAATTTTTTGAATTTAAACAAGAGAAGCTAGTCTAAAAATACATGAACGTAACTTAAATCCTTAGATAGGCATGCCATATAAGCACGGGATACGTCCCGATACGGACAAAGTGACCATATTCGCACAAAATGACAAGTTATGTGACCACAATTATGTATTTTATAAGTTTTGTAACCAAACTGAACATTAAGCGCAAGTTGTATGACTTTCAATGATATTACCTCCTTATGTTTTGGTCCATTATCTGCTATATACGCAATGGCTGGGCTTTATCTGCTATATACGCAATGGCTGGGCCGAGAGCTCCTATTAGACGCATTCTGCGTCAAACAACTAGCGAAAAGGAGCCAACCAGTAGACCTATCAAGTGTTGGTTGTTAAAACGTGAAGCGTGCTGGTATAAGTACTATTACCAATGAAGAATCTGGACAGTTTTTTAAAAAAATTCAAATTTCCTTTGAAATAGTGATTTTTTAACAAACGAGCAATGTTTCAAAATACGATAGATTTTTTAACAACTCGGACATATTTTCAAATTTCAGAAAATAAAACAAACGACGTGAACATTTTTCGACAGATTTGTTTAAAAAATTCCTGATAATTTTTTGAAAAACTGAACCTTTATAGAATCTTGAGAACAAAAGTTTGATAATGGGAACAATTTTTCAAAAGCACAAACGTTTTTGAACGTACGATTACGCAAACAAATTTTGAACCAGAATTAGTTGCTGTAGTGAACAACATTTTGAACGTACGATTACGCAAACAAATTTTCTGAAGACGAGAAAAATTTGAGTTTCTCAATCATTTCTGGAATTTGTGACATTTCTTTAAAGCACAAACATTTTCTGAATCTTGAGAACAAATTTTGAAATGGAGAACAAATTTGGAAGTGTGAACCATTTTTTAAAGCACAAAACATTTTTGAATCTTCAGAACAATTTTGAAAAATCCCGAACAAATTTTGGAGCGCGAACAATTTTTTAAAGCACGAACATTTTTTGAATCTTGAGAACAAATTTTGAAGTGTGAACAATTTTTTAAAGCACAAACATTTTTTAATCTTGAGAACAATTTTGAAAAACCCCGAACAAATTTGGAAGAGCGAACAAGTTTTTAAAGCACAAACATTTTTTAATCTTGAGAACAATTTTGAAAAATCCCGAACAAATTTGGAAGAGAGAACAATTTTCTAAAGCACGAACATTTTTTTAATCTTGAGAACAAATTTTGAAACATAAAACAATTTTGAAAAATCCCAAACAAATTTGGAAGAGCGAACAATTTTTTAAATCACGAACATTTTTTGAATCTTGAGAACAAATTTTAAAACAGAGAACAATTTTGAAAAATCCCAAACAAATTTGGAAGCGCGAATATTTTATGAAAACGTGAACATCTTATGAAATCTGGTACATTTTCCGCATTTCGAAAGTTTTGAACTTTTTTGTGTAACGAGAAATTTTTTTGAATTTTGAGAACATTTTTCGAAAACTGAACTTTTTATAAAAAATACGAACAAAAATTGAATATTTTGAATTTATTTTGAAGAAAAGAGAAGAAATAGAAAAAAAACAAAAAAGTCAGAATTTTTTTCGAAGTTGTGAACAAAATTTTGAAAATGCGAACACTATTTCAGAAATATGAACAAATTTTGACAAAAAGATCATTTTTGAAAATTCTAAACCATATTTGAAGTTTTTGAAAAGCTTAAAAAGAAAAAGGAAAAAAATTTAAAAAGAAAAAACAAAGAAAACAAGAAAAAAGAAATAACAAAATAAGATTGTGAAGGAAAACCAGAAAGAACCAGTAGAAGGAACTGGTTTTAAGTTTTATCGTCGCTTTCAGTTTCTTTAAGTTTAGCTTTGTTATTCGTTTACATCCACGAGTCGGTCGTGATGGCTACCGCGGCGTGTACCTCTACAGGAGGTCGTTAGTTCGATCCCTGTTCCGACCATTTTTCACGGTTTTTTAATATCACGAAGCGAAACCAGTTAAATGGGCCGGCCCAGGGTAAGCTGCGCCCTATGCGAAGCGGCGACTACTTGCCGCAGTAAGCGGCGAATAGGAAATTCCGGTTGGGCCTGCTCCCAGGGAGGACCTCACGTTGTTACACGAGATGGCCTCGATAGGGGGGGCAAAGACTAAAAAAACACGTCAGGAAGACGACTAACTACGCATGTACCTAATCGCTACAAGAGATCAGGAAATCGTCAGGGGGAGTCTTGCCCCCCCTCTTCCCCCCTTAGATTCGTCTCTGGGAACACGTGTTAGAGCTGACTCTTCACGAAGAGCCTGCTCATCTTTTTTTTCTCTTTCCTCCAACTAAACACAAATATACTAGTTTATTTTTTATAGTCCGCTGACTCAGCTCTATTATACTTGCTTTTACAGGGTTTTTTCCGTCAGCGCTGGGTCTTGTCGGCGTGATATAACTGCCTGACTATCTTCAGATACCTGCCGTAAGTTATTGTATATAATGTCACGAGGCTCTTAAAGCGCTGGCCACCATGTGTATGGAGGGCATTGCATTGGCTCTACCATGGTGTGATATGCCTGATCATTGTCGAGTCCGATTGCTTGGAGTTGGTGAAGATGGAGCAGAGTAAGGACTATGATCTGTCGAGATATGCGTCCCTAGTGCATGAAACTAGGACCTGTAATGAATAGTTCGACAAACTTACATTGCTCGTGTTATATGGGAAGCAACTAGTATAGAATCTGCACTTGTGGTGCAAAAATAGAAAAACGCATTCTGGGCCATTGGATTGAAGATGAATGGCACAGAGGTACCTCCTGCCACTTAATGTACATTTTTACGAAACCCCCCCACTAATAGTCAGATATAAAACATGACTTTCACTGTAAACACCTCACCTTTCTCATATTCGTTCATTTTGTCCTTGGTATATAAGACTAATTTTCAAATCGTCACAGCGTTGATGCTTCGGCTTTATACTTGTCTAATGGATGGTTTCATGTATATATAAGTACAGTACTGGTTTCTACTATATGTCTATCAATCGTGCAAGAAAACTAAACAAGTTGGTTACCAAAGTGTGTCAATATGTATCACAAATATAAGTGAAGGTGAGAAAATTAAGTCAAGCTAGACCATTTCAGGCACATGTTAGACTGGACAATTCCAAGCACAAATATTGGAATTATTTGAGTACATGTCAAGCTAGACCATCAGTTGCACAAATATTCGAGTACACGTCAAACTAGACCCTTCCTGAGCACACATATTTGTCAATCTGGCGCATCCACAAGAGACATACATACATATGAAGTGATACATAAGTTGACATGATCATTTCTAGTGCATGACCAGTAAGAATGAGTGCAAAGGACTTAAGGATCACAACTGAACAAGCATTGCTTTAAAAAATTGTGTCAGCTTTGCTATCCTGATGGTATATGACAGAATGTTCTTCTCTTGCCGCCAGTTATACTGTTTCTTGCTCTTGGAACTTCATATGCCTGGGAAAGATCACACAAAACAAATACTGTTTTTATTTGCTTAGAACCATGTGAGACAGTAACAACTAAGATTCTCTAGAAGCTGCAAATAATTCTTCAAAATGACCCAAGAGCAACCGCAGGGGCAGTTAGTACTAGTCAACGAGCTCTAAACTACTCATCATACCCGGAGCATAACATGTGTTCTACACCAAAATCCAGATGTCTGACTTCTCAATCTCCTGAAACAAAACAAATTCAGAAGTCTCTCCAATTGCATGGTTGCAAATTAGAAGGCTACAGGCTGCACCACGCATGCTGGTGCAGCTCAGGCAGCTAGCTAGCTAGCTCTCTCTGCTCTGCATCTGTACTTCTACTGTTTCTGTAATGTTGTTAAACCCTTGTTGGCTAACTGTTAGTCACAAATACACATATATCTATTATTTGATGTCTCCAATCGAGGTATCTCCCACCAGCTAGCTACTGGAGTGTGAAACAATTGACCGGCGTCAGCTCATCAAAAGCCTTGAGTTTTGTTAGTTAAATCTGCAATATGCATACCCCCATGCCAGCAAGCACACTATCTCAGAACAACAACAAATTCTTAACTAGCTAGCTAACCAAACATGGCGCAGGTTAATTAGATGGACGAGACATTATTGCGTCGGCTTGATTTTGCCGGATATGCATATGTTGTCCCACCATTGACGAGTTTCCCCACAACATGTCACTTGTGCTCCATAATCAAGGGAAATTATATTCACTTTTCAATCACCGGTTGAAAGCAATTCAACTAGAAGCTAGCTAAATTTAGCTAATAATTTCACCGATGTACGCGTAAGATCCGCAATTGAAGGATTGCCAAATTGATAACTCTGTGCACTCTCGGCATACTTCCCCTAGCTAGATCCATAGTCAATTCAGTCAAAGACATGTGCACTGCCTCTGAAATATTCATGCTTTGATTCAATACTCACTCCGATCCAAAATAAACCACGACACTTATTTTTGGATCGGGGGGAGTAGCATATACATGGCACAATAGATTAAATGGAACTATGTTGTGTAGTACAAGCAGTAAATTATTCTGTGCATTCAAAATTGTTACATGTGATGGGTAAACATAGAACATGAGGTAAACCCGCGCTTACGTTGGCTGGGCATGTGCCCAGACTCGATAACAAACTAGACTTCCCCATTAGATAGAAATATATGGGTGAGAGAGAAGATACCTTGATACTGAGCCAGTGAGGGGATGGAGTCAGGAAGAAGAGCTGGCGCGTGTAGCCGTCTGGGCTGCGTATTCTCTAACAACTCTGTGCCGCGGGTCTTCGGATCTGTCGCGAACCCATCGGAGTCCGGCATGGTGGAGGCCAGACGGTGACCTAGGCAGTTGTGCGCGAGGCGGCCGCGGCCATCGACGAGGACGACTAGCGACGGCCGACGAATCCCTGCGATGATGCGCCGCGCGACGTTGGGCCTGGCCGGGAGGCGGATCCACGCGACCTTGAAGCCGGAGCGGAAGACAGGAGGTAGGGAGAAGAAGCTGTGGAGGGGAGCCAACACCGGATCTGGCCAGGACCGCCGACAGCGTCGCTCGCCGGCTGGAGAGGTCGAGAAGGCCGATGGAGGATTAGGGATCTGAGAAGGATCCGAAGAGAAAACATGAGGACCAGAGGGATGTTTTTGCATAGAATTATGTAACCGTGAGTACAGATTCCTCCACCTAGAGCCTTACCATTCATCCCAAATCCAATGGTCCAGAATCCTTTTTCTATTTTTGCATCAGATAACCAGATTCTATACTAGTCGTTCTCTGTTATATGTGGTACCAAAACATTGTTAGTCATTTTTATGGCAAATTAAGCGTGTCTAGCTTCGATCCGGGCCTGCCAGTGTAGAGGAGCTGTGTCTGTGTTGTTGATTGAGTAATAGTCTTTTTCCATCAAAAGAAAACTAGCCAAGGCATGTACTCTTAGAAACCATTAGTTGTGGCACTATATACTTTCAAAGTACTCCCTTCGTTCGAAAATACTTGTCATTGAAATGGATGTATCTAAATGTATTTTAGTTGTAGATACATCCATTTTCATCCATTTTAATGACAAGTAATTCCGGACGGAGAGAGTATTACTCTCTCCTTTTCAGCAATAGTTAATTCTGGACGGAGGGGATAGTATTTGATCACCATTACACAACCACCACACATTACACAACCATGGATACTACTTCCTTCGTTCATAAATATTTGTCGTTTTAGATATTTAAATGGATTATTACATAAGGATGTGTATATAGACATATTTTAAAGTGTAGATTTACTCATTTTGCTCCGTATATAGTCACTTGTCAAAATCTCTAGAAAAACAAATATTTAGAAGCGGAGGGAGTAGTAATTACTTTCTTCATAGTGATCTAAACGCTCTAATATTTTTTTTACATAGAGTACACGGCACATCACACATAAACGTTTGTACCAGACCATCAAATTTCAAAAGCCATTATTCACAGTAGTAACAAAAATAAATAAAAATCACACGGTCGTTCAATCATTCACGTATTCACAAACTAATTAACCCCTCGAAAGCACGCAGGGAGAAACTTGGTTCCACTAGTCTTCTTCTTGCCCTGATCCTCTGGTATCTTGGGCTCCTTACTGCTAATGGTGGCAGCGACATCGTCGTCGATGACCTTCCCGGTCAGAACCGGCGGGACGGGCAAGTTCTCCTCAGCGGGCTGCTCCAGCTCCCACTCACCAGTTGGCCCCAGCACCATCCCCTTGTTCCTTTCCACCCACCACGACTCCGGCACGAGGTTGTCATCCTTGAGGAAGGCGGAGGACTTGTTCACCAGCGCCACGCTCCGGTTCACCTGCAGCTTGAACTCGCCCTTCTCGCCGTTCCATCCGGCCACCGTGTGCAGGATACCCTGCAGGTTGTGGTAGTCGCCGACGTTGGTGGTGTCCGGCCTCACGTGGGGAGACTTCTTAGAGTTCACGGAGAGCTCGTCGCCGACGTTGGCGTAGCCGAGGAGGTTGCTCGGGTAGAGCGGGATGAGGTCGGGCTTGTTCCTGACGTGCAGCGCGCGGAGGCCGGGCAGCTCGTCGAACCGCTTCTTGAACTCCGGGTTGCCGACCTGCGGGCTCCCGAACACGATGGCCGTGACCGGGAAGTGGGCGTCGCCGACCTTGGACACGCCGTTGGCCACCATGTCGAAGGCGCAGAGCGTGGCGAGCGACGCGCCGAGGCTGTGGCCGGTGCAGACGATGCTGAGGCTCTCGCCCTTGTACTTGGCGACCAGCTCCCGCACCGCCGCCAGCAGCTGGTCGCGCGCGCTGTACTTGGAGAAGGGCGAGCGCTCGTCGGTGGACGTGTATATGACGTACCAGCCCTTCATGACGCGCGCGTGGCCGCGGGCCGGGTCGCCCTCCGGCAGGATGGCGTCGGGGGCGACCAGGTCGGGCTTGAGCACGTCCACCCACTCGAGGTTCCGGATGGTGCCGCGCAGCGCGACGTAGATGACGCGCTGGCCCGTGGCGGCCGCGGCGGCGTCGGTCGACACGGCGACGTAGCCGACCCAGTTGGACTCCTTGCTCCACGCCTCGCGGGAGAGGGAGTGCACCATGAGCCCCGGGGGCAGCCAGGTGGCCGCGGTGGCGTAGAGGTTGGCGGCCACGGATACGTCGGCCGCGGCGGGGAACTGCGTGCGGCTGAAGAGCGTGGCCCTGGAGAAGCGGCAGGTGCCGCAGTACTTGGAGTGGGGGTCGGAGTTGAAGGAGTCGTAGGTGACCTGGCAGAGGTCGCCGCAGAGGAGGACGAGGCGGCGGAGCGTGAGGTCGAGCGGGTCGAGGAGGCCGTCCCAGTGCGCGGAGCCCAGCAGCTCCGGCCACGCCGGAGCGCCATTGGCGCCGGCGCCGACCAGGGCGCTGGACAGGAGGACGCCTTGGCTCGCGTCCATGTGCGCGCTGAGAGCTGTGTGTGTGATGGGAAGAAGATTAGGTAGCGACTGGACAGGGCGGCAGGGGAGGTGCCCAGGTGGGGATGCTTTGAGTGGGTGCTACTAGTACTAGTGGTGCAGTATGGGTTCGCGCGAGTGGTCGTTTTTTTTTTTTTTTGAGCGTATCGCGCGAGTGGTCGTTGGCGTGGCGCCAGGTGAAGGGCCGGGAACATTTGCACCATCCCGTGTGAAGGTGCAAGACTGCCCGTTTCGGGCCGGGAACGCGGCAAAGCCATAAACTTTCCTTGCTTGTTTTGGTAGATTTTGGATGGATCATGCGTTCACCGGTTTGCCCGTTGCAGTCATAGGCCCTGGCATGACAACAAGTATGGTTACATCTCCGCATGCAGTACACCGTTTTCAATTAAAACCGCAGGATCCAAGAGTCGTGTATTCTCCTGAGCTAGCAGCCCGCCTCCGCTCGCCACTCCGGACGCAGCGGCCACAGCCCCTCCTCTGCCCTGCGGCGCCGCCATGGTTCCCACCCCCCATCACGGCGCCTCCCCAGGCGCTCGGACTCGCCCGTGCCTAGCGGTTCTTCCCCGGAACCGGATCTAGGGCTGCCTCGGCCGGCGTCAACGGCCCTCCCCGGTGCTTTGCCGTGAATCCTGCTGCGGGGTGAGTGCTCCCGCGCCGCGCCCTCGCTCTTCCTGGCGGTCCAAGGGCGGATCCACCCGCAGGGCAGTCGAGGCTTAGATCCATCGTGGTTAGGCCCTCCCTTGAGCCCCTCCCCCCTTTCCTCTTCGGGCGATGGGGATGGATGGACGGCGGTCAAGTCCCGGAAGGCGTGCCAAGCTGCCAAGACGACGGCGGTCCGAAGCAGACGCCAGCGGTTACACCGAGCAACCAGGGGTGCGGCCATCAATGGCCATGATGGGCGTGCGGGCTTCTTAAGCCGCTTCGACGGCCTCTGCTTTCGCTGCCTCAGCACCGAGCATCACCGTGTAGATTGCAGAGACCCGCTGCGTTGCATCATTTGCAAGCTGCCTGGGCATTTTGGTAGAGAGTGCGCCAAGAATCCAAAGAAGACTGTCGGGGCGTCTGCCGGAGCGAGGCCACGGTCCCCTCGCGGACGTGTGTCGGTGCACTCGAGGCTTCGCTTCCCCACCCCGCCTCCCCTGCCGGTGCCGCAACCGGTCCCATCCATGGACCGCGAGGCGCACCTCCTCGACCCCTCCCGCCGGGCTCGGGCAAGCCACAAGGTGGTGATCTCCACCCCGGCCATCGAACATCAGGAGTTCCTCCTCCGGAAGAACGCCGTCCTCCTCACGGCGGCCACGCCGAGGCACGCGGCCAGCCCCCTGTCCATCGGCCGCGCCATCGAAGAGCAGCCGCGCATCCCCCCCACCTGCTACGTGTGACCAGCCACGACCCTGAAGACTTCTTCGTCTACTCCGAGCTCCCGGCGCACCACGAGAACGCAGTCCGCGCCGGCTCCATCAGCGTCGACGATGTCGCCTTCACCGTCAAGCCCTGGCATGAGGACGACCACGCCGTGCACCAAGACTTCACGCTCCACGTCCGCGTGGTCATCGAGAAGGTCCCCATGCAGCTCTGGTCCCTGGAGGGCGCGGCGGAGATCATCGGCGACATGTGCATCGTCGATCGCCTCGACACCCGCACCCATGAGCGGGGACACACCAAGACCTTTGCTTGCTAGGTGTGGGTCTGGGACGTCGCCAACATCCCCACCAGGCGCATCATCTAGTGCGCGAAGCGCGGCGCTGGGCGCGGCGCTGGGCGCGTCGAGGCCATGCTCGGCTACTCGCCGCCGAGCAGAGAGGTCGCGCCACCCCCCCGGAGTCAGGCGGCATGACATGCTCGTCCATGTGGACAGGGTGGAAGACTGGATGCCGCCCACGCCAAGGCCTTCCCGCTCGCGCCAGAGCGGCCTCCCCTCCTCAGACTCTGACGACGATGCTCCGTTCCCGGCGATTTATCCAGGCACCTGGGCCCGACATGTGGAGGACGGCCAGGGACAGAGCAGAAGGCAGCCACAGGCGGTGGCCTCCTCCGGCTGCCACGGTCTGCAGCTGAGCAAGGGTCGTGACCCCGATGACCACGAGGGCAGCCAGGGCGGCCACCGCTCATGGAAAGACACGCTGTTGGGCCGCCATTCCACACACACGCCGACAACATCGAAGGAGCCAGTCGGGGCAAGGGCTGCCGCAGCCAGGAGGCGGCCTTGCGGCTCATCCCTCCCCTGCCACTGCTTCGCCCGTTGTCCTCCTCCTCCCCACCACCCCCACCCCCACTGCCGCCTCCTGCTGCGTCTCGGCCGACCCAGGATCCCGTTGCCGACTTCTTCCGTAACGATGAGGCTCTGCTCCCGCCGCCCCCACGCGTTGACCAAGGCCAGCTAGAGTTGGAGGCGACCATCGCTGATGCCCTGGCGGCCCCAATGGAGTTTGAGGAGGAACCGGTCAACGCCCTCCAGCTAGGGGAGAGGTGGCCCCCCCAGCTAAGCATGCAGCCCGGCGCGATCCAAGCCTGCCGTGCGGCCCCCACGCCGGCCACCACCGAGACGCGGCTGGGGCCAATCACCCAGCAGGTGCAACAGCTGTGGATTGGCCCAGATGGCTCGGCGGCTGCCCAGCTCTTTCGCGACACGTCGGCGCCCCTCCTCTCCGACGCGTCTGCACCCCGTCGTCCATCCGCCCCTCCCAAGTCACGCGCTACTTCTGCACCGTCCAGGCGGAGTGCTAGGAAGGCGGCCAACCCCTCCACCACTCCGGTCACGCAGCGTGCGTCGCTCCACCTGGTCCAAGGACTCGGCATCCTAGGCCCAAAGGAGCGCATGATGGTGGCGGCGGCAGAGGCGCTACTGCGCCGCTTCGCCGCTTCGATGAGCCACTGATAGAGGACGACATCTCCTGCATCACCAAGCTCACCTGCCTCAACGTCGATGCTCTGCGCACCATGGCTGGCCTCGCCGGCCCGGAAGGAGACGCCCAAGTGTAGTATGTTAGCCGATGTTTTAGTTAGTCTCCGGAGATGGCTAGCCTTAAGCCAGTTCGATTTAGGATTAAGTGTTATGTGTAGTGACAGGGATCTGTGGGTAGTTCATGGCCAGCGCAATTTGGGTGCTATTGGCGGGCGCTGGCATGCCCTGGCTAGTCTGAATGTGTACTTGTACTTGCTCTCTTTCTTCAGTAGTGAGATTTGTCCCCGGAGCGAAGATACATGTCTCTATGAGTAGCACAAATTGCAATATTATGAATTGGAACGTGCAAGGCCTGAACTCGCCAGCCAAGCGTGCTGCGATCTGTGAAGTAGCCGATGCCCATAGGCTTGTTGTCCTATGTATGCAGGAGACCAAGATCGAATGCTGGTCCCCGGCGATGGTTAGAAAGCTGGGTGTGCAGCACCTAGACGCCTGCGCAGTGCCGCCGGCGGACGGCACCCGAGGCGGTGCTGCAATCTTCTGGGACTCCTCCGCGGTTTCCATTGCAACCCAGGTGATAGGCCAATTCTCCATCACGGCAAGGGCAACACTGCGGCAATGCAACACCGCCTTCTGGATCACAACGGTGTACAACCCCACGGACGACAACCAGAAAGAAGCTTTCTTGGCTGAACTAGTCTCCGCTAGGCCGCCTGCAGGGGAACCTTGGTTGCTTAATTGTGATTTCAACATCATCTATGAGGCCAGAGACAAGAGCAACCACAATCTGAACAAAAGAATAATGGGAAGGTTTAGAGCAGCCATTGATCGCGCTGGGTTAAGAGAGATCAAGTGCAAGAACATGC
This sequence comes from Triticum dicoccoides, assembly GCF_002162155.2. Taxonomy (NCBI): domain Eukaryota; kingdom Viridiplantae; phylum Streptophyta; class Magnoliopsida; order Poales; family Poaceae; genus Triticum; species Triticum dicoccoides. The sequence goes on along the minus strand of NC_041384.1, from coordinate 480,101,642 downwards.
GATTCACTTGGAGTAATGAGAGGGAGAATCCGGCCTTTGTAGCCATTGACAAGGTGTTTGGCAATCATGAGTGGGAGGCACTCTTCCCTTCCTTCACGCTAATGGCGGCGCCGACGGCCTGCTCGGATCGCTGCCCACTTCTGATGTCAAACCCCTCCGCACCGCACCGCAAAGCAACTTTCAAATTTGAATCCTTTTGGATCAAGTTCCCTCACTTCCACCAAACTATGGCCAGAGCCTGGCAGAGGCCTGTAAACCACAGCAACCCCTTCACCAGGATCAAAGTGAAGATGGCCCGGACAGCCGCGGACCTGAAAATATGGGCCAAAACCCTGTTCAGTGATGCAAAAGTGCAGTTTCATCTCGCTTCGGTGGTGGTGCTAAGGCTGGACGTGGCGCAGGAAAGGAGACAGCTCACCCCGAGAGAATTCTGGCTAAGGAAGACCTGAAGCTGAAAATGGTGGGCTTGGCAGCTCTAGAGAGGGTAAGAAAGCGGCAAGCAGCGAGGACCCGCTGGCTGAAGGCGGGAGATGCAACAACATCCTTCTTCCAAGCAAAGCTGAATTCGAGGCGCAGAAAGAAATTCATCCACTGCCTTCGCATCAACGACATCCACGTCACAAACCACGCAGACAAAGCCAAGATCATCCATGAGCACTTTTCTTCACTGTTGGGCAGGAAAAGGAGCAGAACCCGCTCCATCAACTGGGAAGTGATCAACCTCCCCACGATGCAACCAGGGGGAGAGGGCCTCGACAACCCATTTATGGAGGAGGAGGTGTGGGAAGCCATCTGCGCGTCACTGGCGGAGAAGGCACCAGGACCGGACGGTTTCAATGGATCATTCCTTAGAGCTTGCTGGCAGACCATCAAAGCAGATGAGATGGCGGTATTTCACAAATTCTACCAGCTAGCCGGCAGTGATTTTGCGGCGATCAACCGGGCCCTCATTGTATTGCTGCTGAAGAAAGATGGGGCCAAGCAGATGAATGATTTCCGGCCAATCAGCCTTATACACTCAATGGCAAAGCTGATTGCAAAAGTCCTCTCAACTAGGACTGGCTGGAGTGCTTGATCGCCTAGTTTCACCTACGCAAAGTGCCTTCCAGAAGCGCAAAGGAATTCAAGTTTCCTGTATGTTCAGAACCTGGTCAGAAGCTTCCAGAGAAAGAAGACACCGGCTCTCCTTCTGAAGCTTGATATCGCGAGGGCTTTCGACTCCGTCTCCTGGGAATATATCTTAGAGCTCATGCAGCGGATGGGCTTCCCCGCCTGCTGGAGGGATTGGATCGCGCTGCTACTTACATCCTCCTTATCTGCATGCATGCTAAATGGAGACCTAGGACAGTGCATAATTCACCAGCAGGGGCTGAGACAGGGTGATCCCCTCTCCCCCCCTCTTCATCCCGGCGATTGACCCCCTCCATCGGCTGCTGGAGGCCGCCACTCGCTCTGGTGCGCTGGCACCCCTTCCGGCGAGAGCTGTGCACCTCCGGGTCACGCTATACGCCGACGACGCTGTCATCTTCGCGAACCTAACGCGCCCAGAGATCGACGTGATCATGCAGATCCTTGCGGGCTTCGGGGAGGCAACAAGCCTGAGGATGAACCCTCAGAAATCATTGGCGGCTCCCATCTGTTGTGAGGGCATCGACCTCGGGTACGTGCTCCAAAGCTTCGGCTGCAACCTCGCGTCCTTCCCCATGAAGTACCTAGGTCTCCCCGTCTGCATAGCTAGGGTTAGGCTAGTCCACCTGCAATACATCTTAGACCGTATCCGTGCAAGGTTAGCAGGTTGGAAGGGGCGGCTACTGCCAATCGCAGGCCGTCGGGTGCTGGTGCGGTGCGTGCTCTCAGCACTGCCCGCATTCGCACTCATGGTGCCGCACGCCCCAAAGAAACTGTTCAAGGAGGTCAACAAGGCGAGGCGGCGATTCCTGTGGGCGTAGGACGAAGCAATCGCTGGAGGCAAATGCAAGGTTAATTGGCAGGTCGTCACACTACAAAAAAAATACACTTCCGTGATGATACGTGTTTGTCACAGTAGGTCGCATTTTCTGTCATGCATGTATATCCATGACAATTTTATGACAGAATCAAGATAGTCATACCTGTGCTGTCGTAGAAGTGTTCCATGACATTACCAAAATTATCATCATGGAAGTGTCCACTTCCATGACGATAAATCCCGCGTCACATAAGTGCTTTCGTCAAGGGTGACCGACACGCGGCATCCACCGTAACGGAACGCCGTTAAGCTATCGGGTCGGGTTTTGGATCCGATAACTCGTTAACAACCCCGACCAATGGGGATTTTCCACGTGTAAAATCATCATTGGCTGGAGGAAACACGTGTCGGCTCATCGTTGGGACAGATGTCATCCACTCATTGGACAGAAGGCGCCTATGATACGTTGACATGTGGCACGGCCCAACAGAGGCCCATTCCTGTGAAAAGGCCGGCCCGTTTGACTTGGTCAAAAGGTGCCGGGCCAGCCCATGTAAAGCCTGTTAACGGCCTGTTCGCATATAGCCCATTTACAACCCGCTAACCCAAGGCCCGTTACGCCCTATCCGAATTAGGCCTAGTAGTGTCATCTGGGCCACCCAATATGATTCCAGCCCGTTTTCACTTCTGGCCCATGTATGGCCCATGACGTCTTTCGGCCCATATGAGGCCCTATGTAACTCTTGGCCTATTAACGACCCGTGGTGAAACTGGCCCGTAATGAACAGTGTATCACTTTACACCCATTAATGGCCCATGGTGAAACTGACCCGTAATGAACAATGTATCACTTTATACCCATTAACGGCCCGTTATTCTGTTGGGCCGTTTCCAGCCCATGTTATCATTCAGCCTTCTCAGAGCCCATTTATTCTTGGGCTCATTTCCAACATTCGTTTACTTACAGCCCGTTACTGTCATTTTCTGCTTGTGGGCCAAATTCAGCCCGTGGTTACAGTCGGCCCGTTAATACGTTGGGCCGTTTTCATAGTGTCATCAAATACGGCCTATTAACGATGGCCCGTTATGGTCGGCCCATGAACGGACGATTCCAACTCTAGCCCGTTTACGGCCATAATGCGGCCTGTTATTGGCCCATGTTTGGCCAATCGATCATACTTTCCGTATAAGGCCCATTGATGATACGGCTCGTAGAAGGCCCATTGTTTCTACGGCCCGTAGAAGGCCCATTGTTTCTACGGCCCGTAGAAGGCCCACTGTTTCTACGGCCCGTAGAAGGCCCACAGTTTCTACGGCCCATAGAAGTCCCACTGTTTCTACGGCCCGTAGGAGGCCTAGTGTCACTACAGTAAATATTAGCCCATGGTTATTGTGGCCTAGTTTTAAAAAATAGGTTATTGCAGCCACTAGCAAACCGCGGAAAAAGAACTGCAATGACTACAAGCAAACAAATAAACAAGACAACAAGGAAATAAATAAGCAAGCAACTTACGCTAGGCTATCACGGCTATCACACATATTACACCCACTGGGCATCAAAGTTCGCCACCAGTGCAAATAAATGCGCCGACAAAAGAATATACAAAACTGAGAGCACTTCAGAAGGCACTAGGCCTGGCCAGGTCGGGCCCCCCAAACAGCTGAAGAAGCTGAGTAGACCTCAGTTGTGTCAATGATAGATGCATCAACACTAGATTTAAGGCATGATGGTGCGCACGGCAGTCCTCTGACATCTTCATTGCATCTTTGACTTCAAGTAGGAGCTGAGCTGAAGCAAGCCTTTCTTCTTTAAGTTGAGACTGAAGAAGTTGAACTGATTGAGGCAGCGACTGCACAGAGGTTGTCTCACACCTGTTGGTGAGTAGCTTCAACTCACTGTCTTCATCAAGACAGGACCTTGGGGTCATCTCGCTGTCCTCAAGATGGTTTGGCTCACTATCTTCCCTAAAGTTCTGCCTGGCGTAAGAGATACGAGTCTGAAAGAGAAACAAGGAGACACATAACAGGTTTCACAATTATATAAGCAAATAAATGGATCTGTTCTGCATAAGGAACATGTTTTTACAACTACAATTTGAAACTGGTAGTTTTTGCAAACATCCAATCAGATGTAAACAGCAAAGCAAACATCAATGGAGGAAATGATGCCTATCCAAATCTATACTAGAACAAAGTTTGAAGGCTTGAGAAGGATGAACTTACATTACATGTTAACACGGGCTGGACAAAGCCCTTCTCCATGTTGATGGAAGGATAATTCAATAAATTCCCCAAAGAAAATTCTTTATAAGCGTTGCCATTATTCTACATTTTGCAAAGAGTAAATATAGATCAAATAATATTGGAAGAAACGGAGGATAATGAAGCTCAGGTGCAGACTGATGATACATAATCAAATAGCAATTAATTAAGTACAACGTTACAAGGCAAAAGGGAGAGAGGTACTGACAAGAGCAATGTAGAGCCCATTATTGTTTTGAGATCGTATGATCCTTTGAGCAAGGAGATTCATCTGAAATTAGTTTTCATACAAGAGAGAAGGCACAAGTAGAAATTTAGGAGTTCAAATTTTGAATTGATATCATAGACAGTACCTGACGCTGGGCTCCCAGCAGTTCTAATAGGGGTTTGGCCACTGGAGTAGGGGTAAAGTGTGGTACAGTTGGGCCCGTGTTTTCTGTGGCTGCTGATCTATCTGATTTAACAGGTATCACTACCTTTTCCAAATACCTAGTTTGTACTCCTTGAGGATCTGCACTCACCCTCTTCCTTTTGGACATCTATTACGAAAGAACAATATTTGACTAGAAAAACATAGTGTGACGACACATGGAATAGGTACAGAAAATGGATAGGTATGGAATATACTCATATATGATACTTAAACTAAGCAGATGGTATAACAAAGTAGAAGTAATGCAAGAGATCAGATGCAAAATATGTGCGACCAATACAACTTTGCAAAGTTAGAGCAAGCACCTTGATGGGTGAATAAGATAGGCCATCCTCCACCATGCCAAGTTTGTTAGCCAGTGGATCGTTCCGCAATATTCCTCTCGTGCGCCCATTCTCATATTCATTTTGATAATGTTCAATATCTGACATGCATGAAAACATAAAAACAAGTGAGATTTTCTTTGTAATGCAGAAGTGATTCTAATCCAATACTGCCTCCCTATAAACCCCTTTGTGCTATCTCTGCAATTCTTTTAAAAGATGCCATGCATGCTGTAATTTTTTGTGTGCATTAATATAATGTGGCCTACTACTCAAAATATGAGAGCTCCAGAAGTGATGACACTTCGCAGATGATAGCTTCAACATATAGTAAAGAAGAACAAGTCGACCTGACCTATCAGATTCAAAATATACTAAGGGAGAACAACTCGACCTGACCAGTTGATCGCAACAGAAGAGTATCATCTTAAAGAAGAGCAGAAGAGCAAGCAAATTGAAGATATTACAAGTCTTTCAATACAGTGTTGGTTGGCCACCCATGATGAACCAGAGCGCACAGAGAAATACTATTCTTTCCGGTCTCTCCATATGTGGCTCACATGCATTTCGAAACTAAAGTAGGAACGTTTAGCTAACCAATTAAACATCTCTCAGTTTTACTAATATCAGCAATAATATCAGATATGAATTTGTACAACTAAGCTTGTTTAGCTCGATGGGTGGAGCAGTGCTATTACGACACGAACCACGTAGGCTGATTGTGGTCATCATAAAATGGAGAAAACATAAGCATGATGAGTACAGTGTTGACCGTGGCAGTGGGATGGCAGATCTGAAGCTGCAAACCACGCAAAGGGTAGTTAGCAACCGATGTTTTCTTTGAAATAACAACTAAGATTTGGTATGGACAAGAAGGTACGGTCAACAAGTGACAAAGAAATGCAATTATGTTGTCTCTCTATATGTCGCGACATGCATTTGGAAACTCAAGTGGGACCTTTAGCTAACCAATTAAATGTGCCGGTTAACTAATATCAGTATCATATCACAATCATATTTGAAAAACTAAGCTTTCAAATTCTGAGTGTTGTGTTGTTTAGCTTGAAGGGTGGAGTAATGCTAGTACGGCAGAAAGCACCTCCGCAGATCATAGTAGAGTAGATAAAAGGGGGAAAACCCTAATCATCAAGAGAAAAATCAGGAAAGTGGAACTAGCTGGACCAGTGGGTGGCGCACATGCTTTTTGAAACGAATATAGGAACATTAGTTGACCAATTAAACATTCTCTGTTTTAGTGATATGAGCATCATATCAGATTCGTATTTCAACACGTAAGCTTTGGGTTGAGGTCTTGAGGAGCAGTGCTAGCACGACACGAAGCACCTACGATGATGGTAGTGAATATAGAGGGGGGAAACCATAAGCTTTACGAGTATAGTGCCTGTGCCATGGCAGATCTGAAGGTGCAAACCGGACAAAGCTACTTCGCAACCAATGTTTGCTTTCAACTAGCCACTACGATTTGGTACGGACAAGAAAAGTACAGTAAACAAATTACGATCTATTTTCCGGGTGAGATCAATAACTTAAGCACATATGGAAGAGTACCACCTCTCTTGCGACGCCGTGTAGGCCTATGCTGATACGTTGAGGGTGCTGCGGGTGCGATGGCTGTCGGCGGCGGGGAAGAAGACTTTAGACGGCAGACGGTCGGGTCGGGGGATATATCCTATTGCCGTGGACAAGGCGGTCGTAGGAGCGGCAACGGAAAGGTGGACGACGACGCCGATGAAGCGAGAGGAGGGGATGAAAGGATCCTGGTCCAGCGCCGTGGATGAGAGACGTCCATCTCTTGCAGTGGACGACGGGGTAGGGGTAGCGGCTCTGCCAAGGTGGAGGATGAGGTGGCGGACGGAGAAGGCTGGCCGCAGTGCGGAGGTTGTCGTGCCGTTGACGGCGTATGAATTGGGAAATGGAGGGGAGGGGGATCTCAAACTTTGGGACGCGCTTCTCTTAAATGGGGGAAAGTTACGAACTTATCCCCCGTTTAAAATTTCGGACATCGCGTCGGTTGGGGATATGACGGTAATCTCGCATCTCCCAAACATTTGCCAGTAACTATTTCGGGCGAGGAGAGGGTGTTTTGCCGCCCACGGTTGGCGCCCACGGTGTATGAACGGGGCTGACAGGTAGGGCGGTTATGTCACGTCTGATGGAAGTTACACATCTGCCCCTATTTAAAATATTAGCCTACATCGATTTCGGACGAGGAGAGTTTGTTTTGCCGCCCACCGTGTATGAATGGGGAAATGGAGGAAGAGACACATGTATTTCGGACGAGCTTGAATCAAATGTGTTTTGCCACCCACGTTTGGCGCCCACCGTGTCTGAATGGGCTCAGAGGCCGTCGTGTCACGTCTGATTGAAGTTACTAGTCTACCCCTATCGACAGCAGTGTAAATCCGGTTGATAAGGATGTCAAGTGTCAGGGGTAGACAGTAATTTCCATCTCGCAAACACTTGCTTCGGGCAGCCCACAAATTATAGTGGGTGTTTAGCCGCTTCGTTCAAAACTTGGGAGAATTAGCATTCACGTTTGCTCTAGGACCTGTCAAACTAAATTCAAATCCAATTTATATTCGATTACGAATATCCACAGATAATTATACGTTTTGTTATTTATTTCTTCAAAACCACAACAAAGATTTATTCCACCTTTATATATGATTATGATTTAGAAATGTCGTGATCTTCGAATTCAGTAGGTTGGATACACTCTAAGTCAAACAGTTATTTCATCCAATACAATATGCTCACACGAAAAACAGTTCAGCTTATGTCAATCATACAAGTACTGAGGATTACCTCGCCTAAAAAATTCGGATCATTACAACACATGGACAACATAGGGGGTCTTGCAACATAATCCAATCAGAGACATGACACAACATGCAAGTACAATAATCTAATGACAATTTCAACTGGTATCTAAAGAATAACCGGGATTACCTTGGGCTTCAGATAGCAGAAACAGCAGGACCTCCTCCGTCTTCAAATGCAACATTCTTACTTCCTCCAATTCTTGGGTTGCTTGCATAATGCGTGCCGCTAATTCCGTAATTTCCAGCCCCAAGATAAAGATTACCTCATTCATGGCAGCCACACCATCTCTTTCTGCCTCTAGTAGAGCCTCAAGCACTATAATATCTGTGCTCAGACTGCTCTCCGACGGTGTTGCCTCTGAATTGCTACCATCTGGTAACATGGATGGTGCACTGCTTCCACAAATAGATTCTGGGGTTGTACATTGTGTCCTGGTGTGAACAGCATCCTGAAATGTTTCCGCTGGACATCAGTAAGAGATAGTTATCGTATGATCCAGGCAGTAAGCTTACATGGTAACCGACGGACGAATTATTGCTGAGCATGGCAAACTATATTTAAATGGTTCGAAGCAGCATCAGCCGAAATTAAAATGGTAAGATGAAACTAGGGATGTAAGTGGCAAATAAACGACATCCGTCAGTCCCATCTAGTTAGTTTTTGCTACCTCCCTAGTTCATTTTCCTCAAAAAACAAAAAACTATCATACCACTAGTGGACTTTAATCGGGATTAAATGGGGCCCAGTTGACATCCCTAGTTGAAAGGGAGTGTACAACCGCTATATTTAAGTTGCCAAGGCATCTAAGCAGTTGAAATAATCTGAGAAAGCACTTAACAGTGTGGCCTCATATAAACTACGAAGACAGTCTTGTGATGAAGTTGAGAGGAAAAGTTAAGGACTCAAATGAAATAGGCATGCATTTCTTTACGATAGTACAACAGGCACTGCTGACATATTGGCCAACTCAGGTATAGCGTAACAACAAATAAGCATTCGAATCAAGCAATACAGCAAAGCAGACAACTGAAATATTTGTAATTCGGTAGGATTACACGTTGAGGGCACAAGCCAAGAAAGCAGCCCACTCGCATTACATTTCACATGTACTAAAACACACTAGCTTACAATATGTTGCTCTGAAGCCTAGCTGCTGTTGCAATGTTCTTTAAAGATATCATCATCATCCCGTGGTTGCATATCTAGTTGTTGTAGTTTATTCTGCACCATCTATTTAGGTAAAATTAGTTTTAGTCGCATGCACTGGTCCGAATTGATCATCAATGGTTCATCTAAACTAATGAAAGAAGGGTGTGTGCATACACGATAATATATCTGCTTCCCTCTATTTTTATGCATGTTCGAGGTGCCAGCCCCAAAAGAACAAATATTTTGCTTGATGGGGTTGGCAGCTCCATAATTAATAGAAGCATCAAATTAGTCATGCAACTTGGAAAGATCAAGAACACACAAACAAGTAATGAACAGAGGCTCGGAGCAGTGATGTAATAGCTAGCATCAGAAAATGTAGGGTAAAACGAACAAAAAGCAGCGGAACCACATGCTAGTTTGCTGATGTGTAATTAAGCATAGAGAACATTAAGCAGTCTGATGGAACCAACAGGTGGCATCAGAACAAAACTAAAGAATATTAACTATATATGCATTGGTATGTAATTTAGCACATGTAACATGTTCACTGCCAGAAGTATGGCCCTACAGGTGCAAGCAGAATAACACGTCTCATGAAAAACTGAATGATGCCCTGAAGAAATTCAAAGGTGCGGTGCTTATGCTAGGAAAGTGAACGTAGGCGCCGACCGATGGATAATAGTACCTGATTCTCGGCGGCATATGGGTATTGTTGTCATACTTGATAGCTAAGGATCGTCGATGGTGCTCGTGTTGCGGTTGAGTTTGGGCCGGCTGTCACCGTCGCTGAAGCGGCTCCGGTGCTATGGTTGCGGCGCCTGTCGACATACAAGAAAGATCATCTGTGGTAAGTGAACAGTTACACGATAAAGAGAAAAACCGAAGGAGTACAAATCCAAATAACCTGATGAGGCTGCGGCGTCGGTAAAGCAGGGCCGGTGGAGTTGAATATGGCATCTGTGGAGCGGGTCCGGTGCAGTGGACGAAGGCTTCGGCGGGCGCGTTGTACAGTGCTTTCGGTGAGGCGGATCTGTTGCGGCGGATGAGGGCTTGTATGAAGGCCAACGAAGGGGCAGACGAGGGAGTCAGTGAAGGGCCTACGCTATGGTGGACGAGGGCGCCGGTTAAGCAGATTCGGTGCGGTGGACCATGATGGCGGTCAAGGAGATCTGGAGCGGTGGACAAGCCAATTGCTGAAGCGGCTCCGGTGAAGTGGTGAGTTGGCAGTTGGGGGTTCCAAGGTGCGGAAGGTAGATCCGGCGGGGTGTGAGGTCCACCGCTTGAAGGAAATATGCCCTAGAGGAAATAATAAAGTTATTATTTATTTCCTTATATCATGATAAATGTTTATTATTCATGCTAGAATTGTATTAACCGGAAACATAATACATGTGTGAATACATAGACAAACAGAGTGTCACTAGTATGCCTCTACTTGACTAGCTCGTTAATCGAAGATGGTTATGTTTCCTAACCATAAACAAAAGAGTTGTTATTTGATTAACGGGATCACATCATTAGGAGAATGATGTGATTGACATGACCCATTCCATTAGCTTAGCACCCAATCGTTTAGTATGTTGCTATTGCTTTCTTCATGACTTATACATGTTCCTATGACTATGAGATTATGCAACTCCTGTTTGCCGGAGGAACACTTTGTGTGCTACCAAACATCACAACGTAACTGGGTGATTATAAAGGAGCTCTACATGTGTCTCCAAAGGTACATGTTGGGTTGGCGTATTTCGAGATTAGGATTTGTCACTCCGATTGTCGGAGAGGTATCTCTGGGCCCTCTCGGTAATGCACATCACATAAGCCTTGCAAGCATTACAACTAATGAGTTAGTTGTGAGATGATGTATTACGGAACGAGTAAAGAGACTTGCCGGTAACGAGATTGAACTAGGTATTAAGATACCGATGATCGAATCTCGGGCAAGTAACATACCGATGACAAAGGGAACAACGTATGTTGTTATGCGGTCTGACTGATAAAGATCTTCGTAGAATATGTGGGAGCCAATATGAGCATCCAGGTTCCGCTATTGGTTATTGACTGGAGACGTGTCTCGGTCATGTCTACATTGTTTTCGAACCCGTAGGGTCTGCACGCTTAAGGTTTCAAAGTTATATTATGAGTTTATGAGTTTTGATGTACCGAAGGAGTTCGGAGTCCCGGATAAGATCGGGGACATGACGAGGAGTCTCGAAATGGTCGAGACGTAAAGATCGATATATTGGACGACTATATTCGGACATCGGAAAGGTTCCGAGTGATTCGGGTATTTTTCGGAGTACCGGAGAGTTACGGGAATACGTATTGAGCCTTATTGGGCCATACGGGAAAGAAGAAAAAGGGCCTCAAGGGTGGCCGCACCCCTCCCCTTGGTCTGGTCCGAATTGGACTAGGGAAGGGGGGCGCCCCCTTCCTTCCTTCTCCTTTTCCCTTCCTCTTTTCCTATTCCATATGGGAGGTGGAATCCTACTAGGACTAGGGAATCCTAGTAGGACTCCACACTTGGCGCGCCCCCTCCTAGGGCCGGCCTCCTCCTCCCTTGCTCCTTTATATACGGGGGCAGGGGGGCACCTCTAGACACAAGTTGATCCACGTGATCATATTCTTAGACGTGTGCGGTGCCCCCTTCCACCATAATCCTCGATAATATTGCAGGGGTGCTTAGGCGAAGCCCTGCGACGGTAGTACATCAAGATCGTCACCACGCCGTCGTGCTAACGGAACTCTTCCCCGACACTTTGCTGGATCGGAGTCCGGGGATCGTCATCGAGCTGAACGTGTGCTAGAACTCGGAGGTGCCGTAGTTTCGGTGCTTGATCGGTCGGGCCGCGAAGACGTACGACTACATCAACCGCGTTGTGCTAACGCTTCCGCTGTCGGTCTACAAGGGTACGTAGATCACACTCTCCCCTCTCGTTGCTATGCATCACCATGATCTTGCGTGTGCGTAGGATTTTTTTTGAAATTACTACGTTCCCCAACAGTGGCATCCGAGCCTAGGTTTTATGTGTTTATGTTATATGCACGAGTAGAACAAAGTGAGTTGTGGGCGATATAAGTCATACTGCTTACCAGCATGTCATACTTTGGTTCGGTGGTATTGTTGGACGAAGCGGCCCGGACCGACATTACGCGTACGCTTATGCGAGACCGGTTCTCCTGATGTGCTTTGCACAAAGGTGTCTAGCGGGTGACAGTTTCTCCAACTTTAGTTGAACCGAGTGTGGCTACTCTCGGTCATTGCAAAGGTTAAAACAACACCAACTTGACAAACTATCGTTGTGGTTTTGATGCGTAGGTAAGATTGGTTCTTGCTTAAGCCCGTAGCAGCCATGTAAAACTTGCAACAACAAAGTAGAGGACGTCTAACTTATTTTTGCAGGGCATGTTGTGATGTGATATGGTCAAGACATGATGCTAAATTTTATTGTATGAGATGATCATGTTTTGTAACCGAGTTATTGGCAACTGGCAGGAGCCATATGGTTGTCGCTTTATTGTATGCAATGCAATCGCGCTGTAATGCTTTACTTTATCACTAAGCGGTAGCGATAGTCATGGAAGCATAAGATTGGCGAGATGACAACGATGCTACGATGGAGATCAAGGTGTCGCGCCGGTGACGATGATGATCATGACGGTGCTTCGAAGATGGAGATCACAAGCACAAGATGATGGTGGCCATATCATATCACTTATATTGATTGCATGTGATGTTTATCTTTTATGCATCTTATCTTGCTTTGATTGACGGTAGCATTTTAAGATGATCTCTCACTAATTATCAAGAAGTGTTCTCCCTGAGTATGCACCGTTGCGAAAGTTCTTCGTGCTGAGACACCACGTGATGATCGGGTGTGATAGGCTCTACGTTCAAATACAACGGGTGCAAAATAGTTGCACACGCAGAATACTCAGGTTATACTTGACGAGCCAAGCATATACAAATATGGCCTCAGAACACGGAGACCGAAAGGTCGAGCATGAATCATATAGCAGATATGATCAACATAGCAATGTTCATCAATGAAACTACTCCATCTCACGTGATGATCGGACATGGTTTAGTTGATTTGGATCACGTAATCAGTTAGAGGATTAGAGGGATGTCTATCTAAGTGGGAGTTCTTAAGTAATATGATTAATTGAACTTAAATTTATCATGAACTCAGTCCTGGTAGTATTTTGCAAATTATGTTGTAGATCAATAGCTCGTGTTGTTGCTTCCTATGTTTATTTTGATATGTTCCTAGAGAAAATTGTGTTGAAAGATGTTAGTAGCAATGATGCGGCTTGGATCCATGATCTGAGGTTTATCCTCATTGCTGCACAGAAGAATTATGTCCTTGATGCACCGCTAGGTGACGGACCTATTGCAGGAGTAGATGTAGACGTTATGAACGTTTGGCTAGCTCAATATGATGACTACTTGATAGTTTAGTGCACCATGCTTAATGGCTTAGAATCGGGATTTCAAAGACGTTTTGAACGTCATGGAGCATATGAGATGTTCCAGGAGTTGAAGTTAATATTTCAAGCAAATACCCGAGTTGAGAGATATGAAGACTCCAACAAGTTCTATAGCTAAAAGATGGAGGAGAATCGCTCAACTAGTGAGCATGTGCTCAGATTGTCTGAGTACTACAATCGCTTGAATCAAGTGGGAGTTAATCTTCCAGATAAGATAGTGATTGACAGAATTCTCTAGTCACCATCACCAAGTTAGTAGAACTTCGTGATGAACTATGATATGCAAGGGATAACTTAAACGATTCCCAAGCTCTTCGTAATGCGGAAATTGACGAAGGTAGAAATCGAGAAAAACATCAAGTGTTGATGGTAGACAAGACCACTAGTTTCAAGAAAAGGGCAGAGGGAAGAAGGGGAACTTCAAGAAGAATAGCAAGCAAGTTGTTGCTCAAGTGAAGAAGCCCAAGTCTGGTCCTAAGCCTAAGACTAAGTGTTTCTACTGCAAAGGGACTGGTCACTGGAAGCGGAACTACCCCAAGTGATTGGCAGATAAGAAGGATGGCAAAGTGAACATAAGTATATTTGATATACATATTATTGATGTGTACTTTACTAGTGTTTATAGCAACCCCTCAGTATTTGATACTAGTTCAGTTGCTAAGATTAGTAACTCGAAACGGGAGTTGCAGAATAAACAGAGACTAGTTAAGGGTGAAGTGACGATGTGTGTTGGAAGTGGTTCCAAGATTGATATGATCATCATCGCACACTCCCTATACTTTCGGGATTAGTGTTGAACCTGAATAAGTGTTATTTGGTGTTTGCGTTGAGCATGAATATGATTTGATCATGTTTATTGTAATACGGTTATTCATTTAAGTAAGAGAATAAATTGTTGTTCTGTTTACATGAATAAAACCTTATATGGTTACACACCCAATGAAAATAGTTCGTTGGATCTCGATCGTAGTGATACACATAATCATAATATTGAAACCAAAAGATGCAAAGTTAATAATGATAGTGCAACTTATTTGTTGCACTGCCGTCTAGGTCATATTGGTGTAAAGCGCATGAAGAAACTCCATGCTAATGGGTTTTTGGAATCACTTGATTATGAATCAGTTGATGCTTGCGAACCATGCCTCATGGGCAAGATGACTAAAACGCCGTTCTCCGGAACTATGGAGCGAGCAACTGACTTATTGGAAATAATACATACTGATGTATGAGATCCGATGAGTGTTAAGGCTCGTGGCGGGTATCATTATTTTCTGACCTTCACAGATGATTTGAGCAGATATGGGTATATCTACTTAATGAAACACAAGTCTGAAATATTTGAAAAGTTCAAAGAATTTCAGAGTGAAGTGGAGAATCATCGTAACAAGAAAATAAAAGTTTCTACGATATGATCGCAGAGGTAAAATATTTGAGTTACGAGTCAGGCCTTCAGTTAAAACAATGTGAAATAGTTTCACTACTCACGCCACCTGGAACACCACAGCGTAATGGTGTGTCCGAACATCATAACCGTACTTTATTAGATATGGTGCAATCTATGATGTCTCTTACCGATCTACCACTATCGTTTTGGGGTTATGCATTAAAGACAACTGCATTCACGTTTAATAGGGCACCATCTAAGTCCGTTGAGACAACACAATCTGAACTGTGGTTTGGCAAGAAACCAAAGTTGTCGTTTCTTAAAGTTTGGGATTGTGATGCTTATATGAAAAAGTTTCATCCTGATAAGCTCAAACCCAAATCAGAGAAATATGTCTTCATAGGATACCCAAAGGAGACTATTGGGTACACCTTCTATCACAGATCCGAAGGCAAGACATTCGTTGCTAAGAATGGATCCTTTCTAGAGAAGGAGTTTCTCTTGAAAGAAGTGAGTGGGAGGAAAGTAGAACTTGATAAGGTAATTGTACCTTCTCCCTTATTGAAAAGTAGTTCATCACAAGAAATCTGTTCCTGTGACTACTACACCAATTAGTGAGGAAGACTAATGATGATGATCATGTAACTTCAGATCAAGTTAATACCGAATCTCGTAGGTAAACCAGAGTGAGATCCGCACCAAAGTGGTACGGTAATCCTGTTCTAGAAGTCATGTTACTAGACCATGACGAACTTGTGAACTATGAGGAAGCGATGATGAGCCTAGATTCCGCGAAATGGCTTGAGGCCATGAAATCTGAGATGAGATCCATGTATGAGAACAAAGTATGGACTTTGATTGACTTGCCCAATGATCGGCGAGCCATTGAGATTAAATGGATCTTTAAGAGGAAGACGGACGCTGATAGTAGTGTTACTATCTACAAAGCTAGAATTGTCGCAAAAAGGTTTTCGACAAGTTCAAGGTGTTGACTATGATGAGAGTTTCTCACTCGTATCTATGCTTAAGTCTGTCCGAATCATGTTAGCAATTACCGCATTTTATGAAATCCAGCAAATGGATGTCAAAACTGCATTCCTGAATGGATTTCTGGAAGAAGAGTTGTATATGATGCAGCCGGAAGGTTTTGTCGATCCAAAAGGAGCTAACAAAGTGTGCAAGCTCCAGCGATCCATTTATGGACTGGTGCAAGCCTCTCGGAGTTGGAATAAACGCTTTGATAGTATGATCAAAGCATATAGTTTTATACAGACTTGCGGTGAAGCCTGTATTTACAAGAAAGTGAGTGGGAGCACTACAACATTTCTGATAAGTATATGTGAATGACATATTGTTGATCGGAAATAATGTAGAATTATTCTGCAAAGCATAAAGGAGTGTTTTTAAAGAAGTTTTTCAAAGAAAGACCTCGGTGAAGCTGCTTACATATTAAGCATCAAAATCTATAGAGATAGATCAAGACGCTTGATAAGTTTTTTCAATGAGTACATACCTTGACAATATTTTGAAGTAGTTCAAAAATGGAACAGACAAAGAAAGAGTTCTTGGCTGTGTTACAAGGTATGAAATTGAGTAAGACTCAAAGCCCGACCACGGCAGAAGATAGAAAGAGAATGAAAGTCATTCCCTATGCCTCAACCATAGGTTCTATAAAGTATGCCATGATGTGTACCAGATCTATTGTATACCCTACACTGTGTTAAGCAAGGGAGTACAATAGTGATCTAAGAGTAGATCACTGGACATTGGTCAAAATTATCCTTAGTGGAATAAGGAAATATTTCTCGATTATGGAGGTGACAAAAGGTTCATCGTAAAAGGTTACATCGATGCAAGTTTTGACACAGATCTGGATGACTCTAAGTCTTGATCTAGATACATATTGAAAGTGGGAGCAATTAGCTAGAGTAGCTCCGTGCAGAGCATTGTAGACATAGAATTCGCAAAATACATACGGATCTGTATGTGACAGACCCGTTGACTAAAATTATCTCACAAGCAAAACATGATCACACCTTAGTACTCTTTGGGTGTTAATCACATAAATGATGTGAACTAGATTATTGACTCTAGTAAACCCTTTGGGTATAGGTCACATGACGATGTGTACCTACCGCTACACCTTTACATTTTTACCCTTGTCTACGTTGCCACCTGTCGGTGACCCCTTGAGCATATAAAAGGAGGCCCGTGCGCAATGTAGGGGGGGGAGAGAAAAACTCTTAGGCTCGGTCTCGTTAGCTGCTGGGGTGTACTGTAGCACTCCGCGCTCTCGAGCAAGAACTCAATACAAATCACAAAGCAGGAGTAGGGTTTTACGCATCCGTGCGGCCCGAACCTGGGTAAACCGCTCGTGTGCTTCGCCTCGATCCGCTCTTCGTGCGACCTCCGCCCCCGCCGAACCGAAAGGGACTCGGTCCGCCGGTCCCATAGGTGCTCGTGGATCAGAACCCCGGCATCTTTGGCGCGCCAACTATGGGTGTTAATCACATGGTGATGTGAACTCTTAGTGTTGAATCACATGGCGATGTGAACTAGATTATTGACTCTAGTGCAAGTGGGAGACTGAAGGAAATATGCCCTAGAGGCAATAATAAAGTTATTATTTATTTCCTTATATCATGATAAATGTTTATTATTCATGCTAGAATTGTATTAACCGGAAACATAATACATGTGTGAATACATAGACAAACAGAGTGTCACTAGTATGCCTCTACTTGACTAGCTCGTTAATCGAAGATGGTTATGTTTCCTAACCATAAACGGAAGAGTTGTTATTTGATTAACGGGATCACATCATTAGGAGAATGATGTGATTGACATGACCCATTCCATTAGCTTAGCATCCGATCGTTTAGTATGTTGCTATTGCTTTCTTCATGACTTATACATGTTCCTATGACTATGAGATTATGCAACCCCCGTTTGCCGGAGGAACACTTTGTGTGCTACCAAACATCACAACGTAACTGGGTGATTATAAAGGAGCTCTACAAGTGTCTCCAAAGGTACATGTTGGGTTGGCGTATTTCGAGATTAGGATTTGTCACTCTGATTGTCGGAGAGGTATCTCTGGGCCCTCTCGGTAATGCACATCACATAAGCCTTGCAAGCATTGCAACTAATGAGTTAGTTGTGAGATGATGTATTACGGAACGAGTAAAGAGACTTGCCGGTAACGAGATTGAACTAGGTATTAAGATACCGATGATCGAATCTCGGGCAAGTAACATACCGATGACAAAGGGAACAACCTATGTTGTTATGCGGTCTGACCGATAAAGATCTTCGTAGAATACGTGGGAGCCAATATGAGCATCCAGGTTCCGCTATTGGTTATTGACTGGAGACGTGTCTCGGTCATGTCTACATTGTTCTCGAACCCGTAGGGTCCGCACGCTTAAGGTTTCAATGACAGTTATATTATGAGTTTATGAGTTTTGATGTACCGAAGGAGTTAGGAGTCCCGGATGAGATCGGGGACATGACGAGGAGTCTCGAAATGGTCGAGACGTAAAGATCGATATATTGATCATCAATGGTTCATCTAAACTAATTAAAGAAGGGTGTGTGCATACACGATAATATATCTGCTTCCCTCTATTTTTATGCATGTTCGAGGTGCCAGCCCCAAAAGAACAAATATTTTGCTTGATGGGGTTGGCAGCTCCATAATTAATAGAAGCATCAAATTAGTCATGCAACTTGGAAAGATCAAGAACACACAAACAAGTAATGAACAGAGGCTCGGAGCAGTGATGTAATAGCTAGCATCAGAAAATGTAGGGTAAAACGAACAAAAAGCAGCGGAACCACATGCTAGTTTGCTGATGTGTAATTAAGCATAGAGAACATTAAGCAGTCTGATGGAACCAACAGGTGGCATCAGAACAAAACTAAAGAATATTAACTATATATGCATTGGTATGTAATTTAGCACATGTAACATGTTCACTGCCAGAAGTATGGCCCTACAGGTGCAAGCAGAATAACACGTCTCATGAAAAACTGAATGATGCCCTGAAGAAATTCAAAGGTGCGGTGCTTATGCTAGGAAAGTGAACGTAGGCGCCGGCCGATGGATAATAGTACCTGATTCTCGGCGGCATATGGGTATCGTTGTCATACTTGATAGCTAAGGATCGTCGATGGTGCTCGTGTTGCGGTTGAGTTTGGGCCGGCTGTCACCGTCGCTGAAGCGGCTCCGGTGCTACAGTTGCGGCGCCTGTCGACATACAAGAAAGATCATCTATGGTAAGTGAACAGTTACACGATAAAGAGAAAAACCGAAGGAGTACAAATCCAAATAACCTGATGAGGCTGCGGCGTCGGTAAAGCAGGGCCGGTGGAGTTGAATATGGCGTCTGTGGAGCGGGTCCGGTGCAGTGGACGAAGGCTTCGGCGGGCGCGTTGTACAGTGCTTTCGGTGAGGCGGATCTGTTGCGGCGGATGAGGGCTTGTATGAAGGCCAACGAAGGGGCAGACGAGGGAGTCAATGAAGGGCCTACGCTATGGTGGACGAGGGTGCCGGTTAAGCAGATTCGGTGCGGTGGACCATGATGGCGGTCAAGGAGATCTGGAGCGGTGGACAAGCCAATTGCTGAAGCGGCTCCGGTGAAGTGGTGAGTTGGCAGTTGGGGGTTCCAAGGTGCGGAAGGTAGATCCGGCGGGGTGTGAGGTCCACCGCTTGAAGGAAATATGCCCTAGAGGAAATAATAAAGTTATTATTTATTTCCTTATATCATGATAAATGTTTATTATTCATGCTAGAATTGTATTAACCGGAAACATAATACATGTGTGAATACATAGACAAACAGAGTGTCACTAGTATGCCTCTACTTGACTAGCTCGTTAATCGAAGATGGTTATGTTTCCTAACCATAAACAAAAGAGTTGTTATTTGATTAACGGGATCACATCATTAGGAGAATGATGTGATTGACATGACCCATTCCATTAGCTTAGCACCCGATCGTTTAGTATGTTGCTATTGCTTTCTTCATGACTTATACATGTTCCTATGACTATGAGATTATGCAACTCCTGTTTGCCGGAGGAACACTTTGTGTGCTACCAAACATCACAATGTAACTGGGTGATTATAAAGGAGCTCTACAGGTGTCTCCAAAGGTACATGTTGGGTTGGCATATTTCGAGATTAGGATTTGTCACTCTGATTGTCGGAGAGCTATCTCTGGGCCCTCTCGGTAATGCACATCACATAAGCCTTGCAAGCATTGCAACTAATGAGTTAGTTGTGAGATGATGTATTACGGAACGAGTAAAGAGACTTGCCGGTAACGAGATTGAACTAGGTATTAAGATACCGAGGATCGAATCTCGGGCAAGTAACATACCGATGAAAAAGGGAACAACGTATGTTGTTATGCGGTCTGACTGATAAAGATCTTCGTAGAATATGTGGGAGCCAATATGAGCATCCAGGTTCCGCTATTGGTTATTGACTGGAGACGTGTCTCGGTCATGTCTACATTGTTTTCGAACCCGTAGGGTCTGCACGCTTAAGGTTTCAATGACAGTTATATTATGAGTTTATGAGTTTTGATGTACCGAAGGAGTTCGGAGTCCCGGATAAGATCGGGGACATGACGAGGAGTTTCGAAATGGTCGAGACGTAAAGATCGATATATTGGACGACTATATTCGGACATCGGAAAGGTTCCGAGTGATTTGGGTATTTTTCGGAGTACAGGAGAGTTACGGGAATACGTATTGAGCCTTATTGGGCCATACGGGAAAGAAGAAAAAGGGCCTCAAGGGTGGCCGCACCCCTCCCCTTGGTCTGGTCCGAATTGGACTAGGGAAGGGGGGCGCCCCCTTCCTTCCTTCTCCTTTTCCCTTCCTCTTTTCCTATTCCATATGGGAGGTGGAATCCTACTAGGACTAGGGAATCCTAGTAGGACTCCACACTTGGCGCGCCCCCTCATAGGGCCGGCCTCCTCCTCCCTTGCTCCTTTATATACGGGGGCAGGGGGGCACCTCTAGACACAAGTTGATCCACGTGATCATATTCTTAGACGTGTGCGGTGCCCCCTTCCACCATAATCCTCGATAATATTGCAGGGGTGCTTAGGCGAAGCCCTGCGACGGTAGTACATCAAGATCGTCACCACGCCGTCGTGCTAACGGAAATCTTCCCCGACACTTTGCTGGATCGGAGTCCGGGGATCGTCATTGAGCTGAACGTGTGCTAGAACTCGGAGGTGCCGTAGTTTCGGTGCTTGATCGGTTGGGCCGTGAAGACGTACGACTACATCAACCGCGTTGTGCTAACGCTTCCGCTGTCGGCCTACAAGGGTACGTAGATCACACTCTCTCCTCTCGTTGCTATGCATCACCATGATCTTGCGTGTGCGTAGGAATTTTTTTGAAATTACT
>NC_041384.1:480035624-480079938 GCF_002162155.2 Triticum dicoccoides | reverse complement strand
CGGGGAGGGGAAGGGGAGGGGCTCTGGGGAAGAATGTTGGGGGCAAAGAGGGGACAACAATGGAGTTACCAAAGCAGCCCTTTTCCATTCATGTGGCAGGGGTAAAACAGGAATATCGCAGGGCTAAACTTTCGGGCGCGTAATATTTCGATGTGAGCGGGAAGTTTGAAAGCTTTTGGCGCCTAAAATTATAAGTATTCTGCTCTTGTACGGCCGGCTATGATATTATGGCCGACAATTTGTTTGTTTTGCACGCAAAAAAATGTGCAAGTCTTGAAAATCAATGTCTCCAACTCGAAACTTAGATTGTCCATTCAATTCAAATATGGATCATTGAGCTACTACAAGCAAATACCATCATACGGTCCAATTCAAATGAAATTCCAAATGTGTTTATCCTAAATATGTTGACAAAAGCAAAAATGTGTATGTGTTTGAACAAAGTGGATGATTATAAAGTTTGAACATGCACGTATGTGTATATCTCTAGGTTTGATATATGGATTTGAAATCACGAAATCCCGGCTTAAAAAATGTACCTCCGTTTAAATGAATTACAAAAGCTAATGATGGAGTCGAATTCCAAAATTCCAATATTAGGTTTGTAATTCTGGTACATCAACGTATATCACGCATGTTCAAAAGTATCGTTATCTCATAGTACAAACTGTGAAACAAATTGATCAACCATGAGTGCACAATATCTCAATTACGCTAAAGTCCCTCAAATATAGACACCTCACTCTTTATCTGAAGTCAACCCCCCACCACCACACACACACATAGATAAGTTGTTCTCTCCCCCAAACACCAACACACGAGCACATTAACACCCCTCTCTCTTGTAAAGTACGGACCCCAACATAGGTCTCTATCACTTTGTCTCTCGGGCATGCACACATCTCTTCCCTCACTCTCTAGGTCTCCCGCTATCTCTCTTACCCAAGCACACACACTATGTAGAGTGTATATTTCCTATACACACAATACTTCGCCCCCAAACGTCTATCTCCCTAGTTATGTGGTTCTCGCACACTCACCTCACGCACCACCCCCACTGCAAACAAGCACACTTTGTCTCCTTGTGCACCACTCTCCTCTTTCTATCTCTCCCACATGTGAACCCGCCCCATGTGACGCCCCAAGACCGGAGATTCAGATGCCATCCATGGATTCCGGATTTCGTGAGGTGTTTTGTTTGCTTGTTGCTTTCCCCTTTGCATCATGTGCCTTGCATCATGTCATCATGTCAATATGCAACCCGTCTTAAAACCCACTAAATAATTTGTGTGGATCTTCGATCCATTTAAATCGAGGGAAGAGTGACTTCTCTTTATAACTTTATCCTCCTAATATTTATGGAGCTATTATAAATATTTCCATTCTTGTGGAATTACCGCGACACACTTGCAAAATATTTCCCCTTGCCTTCATCCCATGCTTCATCTCCTTCTCCTTCCCTTCTATTTTCCTGTCTTTTGATAGTCCCATTTTTTCCCTTCTCTATTAATGTCCACTCTTTTCCTATAAATTCTAGACCGTGCCAGGACCACCTCCTCCAATTTTCAGATCCTTTGGACTTGTTTGGTTGGATTCAAAAATGGCTCAAGTTTGAATCTAATTTAAACTTGAATTATTTTTCTATCTCTAAAATATTGCCAAACCATTTTATTCTATTTGTGAAAAGTTCCGGCGCTCTAAGAATATTTTATTTTCTGAAATATTCTTTCCCTAACCATCTCTGTATTTATTTTTTCTTCTCTCTATTTGTTTTCTTTTCTGTTAAAGCTAATAAGAGAGGAATGAGAGAGAGGAGTTCAGCTTAGGCCTGCCGCAGCCCAGTTGGGCCTCCCCTTCCGCGTCGGCCCACCTAGGCCAACTCCCGCACCGGCCCAACTTAAACCCCCACTAACCCTAGCCCGCACAACCTCTCGCTCTCTCTCGTCTTCCCCTCGCGCCGCCAGGAGGCAGAGCGCCTGCCTCGCTTGACCCCTCCTCTCACCTGTACCCCTCGTTCCCCATCTCCATCTCTCCCTCTCGATCTCGCGTGCCTCCCTCTGCAGCGCTAGTCGCCGACCGCGCCTCCTCCAGCCACCTTCCATGGCGCTGTTCCCCGCTTCTACCATCCTCCACGCTGAGCAGGAAGACCGCGCCACCTGTCCCCTTCGTTCAGGTCGGAGCTCGCCGGGGCCCCCAGCACTGGTCGCCTTGCCGCCTCGAGCACCCGCGCCCGCCGCGCGCAAGGCCATCGGACCAGCTCATCGGAGCTCTCAACGCCGACGACCTTCAAGACCTCTTCCCTCGCGCCTCTTTTTCCTTCTCTTTCCCTCCTCCACCTCTCATCTCTCTTGTTCTCTGTAACAGGAGACCATCTCATGGCCGCCGAACCCCTGCCTCGACTCGGTTCTCACCGGGGACGCCGTCAAACGGCCGGATCAACACCTCCCTCTGTGCCCTGCATCCCGGAGCCAGCCGCCTCAAGCCCTCGTTCGCGTCTGCGCCAAGTCCAGTGAGGGATCGCCATACCGTTGATCGCAGCGACCTCCCCTGCTCCTTTTAGTGGACCACGAGGCGTGCCCCTCGCAACGTTCCTCCAGCAGGACCAGCTCCGTTGACCTTTGCACCCACCACGGCCTCCCCTCCTTGCGTGGGTTGCGCCCCTCTCCATGGCCAAGACCGGGACCCCATGAACGTCAAGTTCCTCCACGACGCCCGAACGACTACATGACGACCCTGGACATGGGATTGCAAAACGCCAAGTACATGGATATGCCAAGTTCCTCTCCGAAACGGGTACGAATATGCCCGACAATGCGACAAGTACCTCTACCGACGACCCAGAACATCTACAAAAACGTGTACCACTACCGTCGTCGTGTACCACTACTTCCCTCAATGGCTCGTGAACGACTACTTCCTCTACGAACCGGTCCTCTTCGAAACACACGCTTCGAAGGTATAACCGCCGAGAACGAACGCCCGTGGACGAATGCATGAGTTGTATGAGATGCATGTTTGGATGTTGTATCCTCCCATGAACGGTAGTTGTTCCTCTTCGTTGCCACGCCGTCGACCCGTGGGAACCCGGTAACCGGGGTAACCCCATCTTCTTGCATGACACAATCGCACCCACTTCCTTTTACACCGGTATCTCCGTGAGCTACCGGATCATCGGAATGTTGCCGCGGCGTCATTTCCGTTTCGTCGCCGTGGTACCCCTTTCTTTCTACCACGGTGACACAAATGCTCTCATCACGCTCATGTCAACTTTTAATAATACTTGCATAAAAACTTGATCATGTCATCCGCATCATGTTAACAACATTAAGATGGTTTAAATTGTTGTTTGCATTAATTTACTAATGCATATGGGGATTTACCGGATTTGTTGTTTGCTATATCCGCCCCCATTTAAATTGTTTAGATAGATAATCCCTTTATGTTTCACCTCTTGACATGCTTAACAACATTTAATATTGTTGGGTACATAACCGAGAGAGAACTAAATAAGTCATGTGGTGTTTCGTCAATATGCAACTCGTTGCATATTGATCTCCACTTAATTTGTAGTTTTGTTTGTGCACTTTGCCATGCAATGCATATTTAAATCGGACATGCACCATACTTGGTTGTGCATCATGCCATGTTTCTGTGATGGTTGTTTACTATGTTGTGTGCTTCTTTCTGGTGTTGCTTCTTTGGGTTGGTTCCGATTACATCGCGTTTGTGAGGATCCGTTCGTCTACGTTCATTTTGTCTTCTTCATGGACTCGTTCTTCTTCCTTGCGGGATTTCAGGCAAGATGACCATACCCTCGAAATCACTTCTATCTTTGCTTGCTAGTTGCTCGCTCTTTTGCTATGCCTATGCTGCGATACCTACCACTTGCTTATCATGCGTCCCATATTGTTAAACCAAGCCGCTAACCACCTTGTCCTAGCAAACCGTTGTTTGGCTATGTTACCACTTTGCTCAGCCCCTCTTATAGCGTTGTTAGTTGCAAGTGAAGATTGGAGCTTGTTCCATGTTTGGAACATGGATTTTTGGTTGGGATATCACAATATCTCTTATTTAATTAATGCATCTATGTACTTGGTAAAGGGTGGAAGGCTCGGCCATATGCCTGGTGTTTTGTTCCACTCTTGCCGCCCTAGTTTCCGTCATATCAGTGTTATGTTCCCGGATTTTGCGTTCCTTACGCGGTTGGGTTATAATGGGAACCCCTTGACAGTTCGCCTTGAATAAAACTCCTCCAGCAAGGCCCAACATTAGTTTTACCATTCGCCACCTAGCCTTTTTTCCCTTGGGAGTCGCGCATCCCGAGGGTCATCTTTATTTTAACCCCCCGGGCCAGTGCTTCTCTAAGTGTTGGTCCAACTGAGCGATGTCCGGAGCTACCAGGGGCAACTCTGGGCTGGCCCACCCGATGTCTGGCTCATCCGGTGTGCCCTGAGAATGAGATATGTGCAGCTCCTATCGGGATTTTTTGGCACATCTGGGTGGCTTTGCTGGTCTTGTTTTACCATTGTCGAAATGTCTTGTAACCGGGATTCCGAGTCTGATCGGGTCTTCCCGCTAGAAGGAATATCCTTCGTTGACCGTGAGAGCTTGTGATGGGCTAAGTTGGGACACCCCTGCAGGGATTTGAACTTTCGAAAGCCGTGCCCGTGGTTATGGGCAGATGGGAATTTGTTAATGTCCGGTTGTAGAAAACTTAAGTTTATCTTAATTAAAACGCATCAACCGCGTGTGTAACTGTGATGGTCTCTTTCCGGCAGGGTCCGGGAAGTGAACACAGTGTTGGAGTAATGCTTGACGTAGGTTGTTCTAGGATCACTTCTTGATCATAGTTGTTCGACCGTGCTTTGCCTTCTCTTCTTGCTCTCTTTTGCGAATATGTTAGCCACCATATATGCTAGTCGCTTGCTACAACTGCACCTCATACCTTTTACCTTACCCATAATCTTAAATAGTCTTGATCGCGAGGGTGTGAGATTGCTGAGTCCCCGTGACTCACAGATACTTCCAAAACCAGTTTGCAGGTGCCGATGTTACCAAGCAGGTGACGCAACTGAGCTCCGGAGGAGCTCGATGAAGACTTTGTCCGTTGTGTTGTTTCGTTCCAGTTGATCAGTAGTGGAGCCCAGTTGGGACGATCGGGGATCTGTGTAGCATTTGGGGTAGTCTTCTTTCATTTTGGTTCCATAGTCGGACCTTGATCGTATCTGGATGATGTAATGCTTTATTCATGTATTGTGTGAAGTGGCGTTGTAAGCCAACTATGTATCTTTTCCCTTATGTATTACATGGGTTGTGTGAAGATTACCTCACTTGCGACATTGCTTTCAATGTGGTTATGCCTCTAAGTCGTGCTTCGACACGTGGGAGATATAGCCGCATCGAGGGCGTTACACCCCAGCTCCTTCCTTGTATACATATATGTCGTGACTCTTTGCATAGCTCCCTAATGTATAATCGTTCTCGATTTCGCACATTGTTCTCTGCACATCTATTCTAGATCTCTCATGAAGTCCCTATCACACACACGATGACTCGCTTCCCTTGCGTCTCCGTTCATAGGCCAATTTCGGACAACATCAACATTGTCTCCCTTTCTATACACCATTTATGGACACAAATGACCCCTCTCACCCCCTCTCTTCCTCTCTCTCTCTCCATCGCTAGCTCTCTCTTTATCTCGCTCTCACACCCCTCTCCCACACACACACTCGATGTCTCTTCCAAATAGTCTGCTCCCCGCGCCCGCACCCGTGCTATCTCGCTACTACACATGTCACACCATTCCCCCGTCCCTTATACTAGGTTTACGTCATCAGTGGTCTCTCTACTCCACATACACTCTCTCCCTCTCACACACAAACGCGTGCACAAACACACACAGACACGCACAAACACCCATTTATCTGGATCCTCATCTCTCCTCATGTCCGCATGTGTATCTCACACACTCACTCTCTAATTATGTATATGTGTCTCCATGTTACACAACACAAAGCCCCATGTACATGTCTCTCTCTATCCTCCACACACATAGACACAAAGAATCTGTTATCATTGCCTCAGTCTCTAACATATCACACACGCACACAGTCTCTCTCTCTCTCTGTCGCAAACACGCTCAACAACATATCACACACGCACACTGTCTCTCTCTCTCTCTCTCGCAAACACGCTCAACAAGGGTTTCCCCGTGAATAACTTATTACCGTCTATTCATCAACAGTCGTGGCAGTACGGCAGACATGAGACGTGATAAAGAATAAATGTACACGTGCTTAGACCACCTAGTATGACTACTAGGACTAGAGCAAGCCAAAAAGCGCGCCGCCGTCACCCCTCCTTGTCGGCAACGGGAAAATCTTTGTTTTACACAGTCGAGAAGTCATTGTGCTAAGGCCCCACACGCCGAGGCATTGAATAGAATGCAGATGCTAGTTTACGGAATCAAGTATCGATAATACGTTTGTATCTCCATATTTATATTTCTTCTCTTATAAAAAACCGAGTTGGTGATGATGGTACGTGTGCCATCTTGCAATATAGGCCATCCGATCTA
Source organism: Triticum dicoccoides (assembly GCF_002162155.2). NCBI lineage: Eukaryota > Viridiplantae > Streptophyta > Magnoliopsida > Poales > Poaceae > Triticum > Triticum dicoccoides. The sequence goes on along the minus strand of NC_041384.1, from coordinate 480,073,361 downwards.
TATCTGACGGCTGGAAATTAAACTAAAATATACCCGCACCCCTCTCCACATTTGCAGACAAGGCCTTCCCTCGTTCATCCTTATCTCCAACAAACCTCATTGTTGAGCAATTAATAAAGGAAGCCTCTGAAACAAACTGGCCTGGTGGCTGCTGCCGGCGTCGTCAATCCCCATGCATCCGCTTAGTCCGACCACCAACCACCACCACACCCCACTCCTCTTCACCTTATCTCATATTTCTCGAGATATCATTAGTTTTTACACATGGGATTACACCCGCAAGGGTCAATCACAACAAGTGTTTTATAAAAAAATGCATCTTGATGTTCCGTGCAATGCACGGATCTTGCTAGTACTCCTACACAAGACTAAGTTGGTGATGCTGGTGTGTCTGCCATCCGTCGTTTCTGACCATTAGATCTACATCTAACGATTGTGAGGTAAGTTGTTGCCTTTTCTCACCAACATCCCACTTGTATACCAATTTGCAGAAAAAACCCATAATTAGTATCTTAAAACCAGCCACATCCCTCCCCGACCTCACCAAAACAGCCCAAGGAATATATTCTAATTGAAACATAATATATCTCTAGTGACATATGTATATCAAAATTAGAGTGTTTTGTACCAAGTTTGTGAATAAATATTATTCTAATTATGATTCGTTGCAATGGACATGAACATTGCTAGTATTTCCAACCATGCATTTTTTTCCTAGTATTCTATAGTTTCGAGTTTTCCATCAAGATATTAGTCACTCATGGTTGATATTTACTTTCAATCATGTACACATATGCACTATGTAACTAGCCTTGCTTATTGGCTTCCAAAGCTTAACTTTCACTCCTACTTACAATATGTAGAGTATTTAACAAAAAACTACCACTTTCAACCAGCCCTAGGAAGAATCTGTTGTACAAAAAATAGCAAAAACATACCCAAAATTTCTTAATCCACGCCAAAAACTACCTAGTACTCCTACCGATTAGGTTCGTTTAAACCCATTTATGACAGGGTTGGCCCACACGTCCGTGCTGACGAGGCAGCTTAAACCAACACATTTTGTTTGACCGTTGACACGAGGGACCCACATTTGACCTTCTATCCTGTTATTCCCCCTCAAATCATTATTTTTCCTGAACATTACTTCGAACAGTACTGATGCATGTTCGTCGGTGGTGCCGGTGATGAGCGAGTTGGCCGCCGCTCCGCCGGACGGGCCGGACGCCGCGCTGGCCTCCGCACGGGTTGGCAGGCTGGCCCGAGCGTGACTCACGAGCGAGCAAGCCACCGCACTGGCCTTCGCTCGAGCCATATGGCTGGCCTTAGCGCGGTGCGCGCGAGCAAGCCGCCGCGCTGCCGTGCCAATCTAGCTAGCAAACCTTGCAGACAAGCAGCTGGACGGAGCTATCTTGGCTAGCTATCGGCAGCGAGCGCCGGACGAAGCTGGCATCCGGGCTGCCGCAACATGGGCTCCGCACCGCCGGCGGTTTTGACCTTGCCTTCTGCCGGCGGCAGTAGCTGTGTCCCATGGCCGAGGATGACTAGGTGGACGGGCCGGAGGTAGGAGGTCACTCGAGGATTTTTGTTGGTAAGAGCATGTACAATGGTTGCTAAGGTAGTCTTATCTTAAGTCTGCCACATATGCAAGTGGTAGTAGTTTCTTGGCATTTTTGTTGTTTCTTGCATTATTAGAGCAAGTACAATAGAGCTGAGTCAGCGGGCTATAAGAAATAAACTAGTATATTTTTGCTTAGTTGGAGGAAAGAGAAGAGGAGAGAGAAGGAAAGCGGGCTCTTCGTGAAGAGCCAGCTCTAGCACGTGCTCCTAGGCACTTTGTGATAATGAGAAGTAGACCACATAATAAAAAAGTAGTACACTCTTTTGATCTATTATTATACATATTGGCTATAAGATGGGCTGTAGATGACATGGCACTAGCTTATAGCCAGTAGCTGGCTATACTATTAACCATGCTCTTAGGGGTTTCTTGTAAGGAACAATGTACGTACTACTAGCGACAAAAGACGATTCTATGTTGCGTTGTACTCCAACGAGTACTACTAGTGGTCGTGGGAGTGTATACCTCGTTTTGTGGGTTCGATCCCGGCCGAACGCACGACGGCCTTTTTTTAAAAATAGTACTACTACACTTCGCTGCGAGCCAATATTTTACACGGGTAGTTTGAGTTTTGAAGTCAAACGGACGTGCGGCCCCACAATCTGGGTGCACTGGACAGCCTAGCCACGTGAACGGGTTTTCCTTCCCAGCATCCCGTGGCTCGCGTGCTCGCCCTAGCCGCACCTCGCTTGCAGTTCCTCATCAGCTAGTAGCGTATTTAAACTAGCGCCTCCCAATTAAGTCTGAGGAGCCGGAAAAGCCTGGCGGGGTATTGGGAACTATGCAATATGGCTCTATACGTAAAGTGCTCTACTACTACTCTGTAGCTTGTGGCGTTGCACACATGGACTTCACTCCATTATCGGCTCTACTATAAAAGAAATTCCTCTTGACGTGTTTTTTTGAAACGGAGGCAAAAGCTTTGCTTCATCTCATTCATAAAGAAGGAACTACTAACAAAGTTCGACGAGATCCATTACACCTCCCCAAATGGAAGCGAAAAGCCTAGTCTCGTTGTATCAAATAACTCAAATGTTCTGCCCCCGCAGTAACCGTCGCTGATAAACAGGCTGCTAGTGTGTGCGTGAGAGGAGCGGCTGAGTAGGCTAGCCACGTGAGAGGAGCGCCTGAATAGAGCACCGAGAGTACCCACTAGGCCACTACACAGGTGTACTTCCCCTACATTGACAGTACAACGATGGTTCTAGAGAACAGTAGTACCCTCCACTTCCAACTGTAGCTCCTTGGCCATGAGATTCAAGAGTTCAAAACTGGTGCACTATACTAGACTAGACTAGAAGTACACTACATCACACTAGTAGTTGAAAAAAGTAGTACTAGTACTGCTACAGTACGAGTACGTACTCCTCCGTCACATAATCTGAGACGTTTTTTTGACACTAGTTGGCGTGTACAAAAAATGGCAAAAACATACCCAAAATTTCTTAATCCACGCCAAAAACTACTACCTAGTGCCAAAAATTTCTTACTAGTGCTATTATTTATAGTATAATGCAATCCCATAACGTTCCATGATGCTAGTACTAGTAGTAAATAATAGCCTCACCCCTTCGTTGAGGAACGATCTACAGTTGGAAGGGACGAGGCCTTGCAGTTACACGCTCTTATCTCCTCCTCGCCAGTTCCCCTCCCCCCGAAGAGAAGGCAGTTTGTCACTGCTCCCATGGATTCGCTAGGCGGTTCTCCTCCTCGTCGGGGCTGGGAGACCTTGGACGATGATCCTCTGGGAGAAATCACACGCCGCTCCGACGTCCTCACCGCCGCAAGACTCGGTGCTTCCTGCACCAACTTTTTCAAGACACTGCTTAAACAAGCTTGGGAAAAGGCCATGCTTGTTGGTCTTTCATGCGTCCTTGAGGAGAAGGTTCTTCTATGGGACAATCCTTCGAATAGTCCATCGCTCCCTGGCCATGGTTGCACGTTGACTCCGCTAGAGTTGCCGACGTTGAGAGGTAGTCGGATTTTGTCCAATGAGCAGGTTAGTAATGGAGTTTGATCATGTAGTACTCAGTTATTCCATTTCCATCCCGTAATTTCTCCGCTGCCCACCGTCTTATATATAGGTGTGGGTCGGTGCCAACGAAGATTGGCTTGCATACCTCCAGCCGGATACCACCATCATTTTGCACAACATCCAGAGCAGTGCGGCCGTTCCGGTAGACCCCTTCTCCACCATTGGGATTGGCCTTCCGAACTGGCTGGGCTTGAATACGTATGATGAGGCCTACATGAGATTGAAGAAGATAGCAATTGCGGACCTGTCGACAAAGCGACGCGGCTATGACGATTACTATCTCATCACGGTGTTCGACATAAGGATTGCCATCAATGCAAGAGGCAGTAACGGCAGAGGCTGGCGCATGTTGGCGGCGGTAGATTTGTACCCCTACACGTTCGAAGACGCTGTGCGCCATCTAGGCCGCATCTTCGTGGTGACAAGCCAGGGGACTTGTTTCATCTGGTTGCCATCCTACGGTACGGGAGATTACAAAAGGAATGCACAAACCATCATTTGCATCCCTAACAGTACTCCATTATTTTGTAGGGACCAGTCATCCCCCGATCAAAATAAGATAGCCGATCCTGGATGTGCATTTGCATCCGCGATTCGGTCTAACCTTGAACCTTGTAGCTGACTTTGGCATATTGGGATCAACTATCTTAGCAGTCGTTACCCATGGTACCACTGATGTGCAACATGGTCACACAATCTACCACGATCGGACCGTCACCATCTACCCAGGTATTCCATTTTTTAACCCTCTCGCCTTCTCTTTCATTGTTGTACTAGTAGTATACTTTGTAGTACTAGTAGGAGTAATTTTTACCTTGGAGGACGCGTATAGCTAGCTAGGCCCTTGAAGACTTGAACCCGCTAGCTGCCACCATTTTTGTTTTTCCATGTCTTACTATCTCATCCATGTAGCCAAGAGTGGCTATATATAATAAGCCGATTATTTTACTTCCTCTATACCGGAGTAGTACTATTTGCTGCACAGTATTACTGACCGCCATATTTGAGCACAACGTTATTATGCATGGACCTTGACTATGTACGTCACCATGTGTCCAGATCTAGGATGTCACGTGTACCAGATGAACGGCGCCGAGTTCGACCCCCGTGATGCTACGTGGGTGCCGAGGAACACTCTTGGAGAGTACTCGCTTTTCCTCGGGGACAGCTACCCCATTGTGAAGCGGATGCCACCTTCCGTGCACGACAAGGAAGGCCTGCTATTCATGAAGCATGGTTGTGTCTTCAGTGCGCACCGCCGGATGAACGACATGCTGGGACACACTATCCCTGATTTATGTCGCTTCAGCTTGGATGAGTCTCCATCGTGTGGAACCAGACTAGAAAGCCGCGACAATGATTGCCATTGCCCATCGCTATGGATCGTGCCATCCATGAAGAACACCTGGGACTGGAACCTGGAGGAGGACATGTAGCCCATCTATAATGTGTAAGTGGAGTACGGTAATTGTGAACGGTAGCGCTGTGAATATATGTAGACTAGTCGTGCACAAATTTATCACATCAATTGGAGATGAACTTGTGTGGCATACTGACATTTGTCCTTTAGAATTTATTACTAGTAAATGTGTTATGTGTACGTGCAACTTGTGTGGTTGTTGCATGGGCTCCAACATGCTCTTTGAGAAAAAAAGGTGGCACAACTTTGGATATACGTGACGTGGCGGCATCATACAGTAGCATCGTTCGCTATAGTTGTAGTACACTCCTACTAGGACGACAACTCCTATAAAACCTTGCGCTTGGCTCTTTGCCTCTTCGGGAGGTTCAACAGTTCGTACTCGTGTGAACCTTGCACTTGGCTCTTCGCCTCTTCGGAAGGTCCAACAATGATGATACTACAGTACAATATGCTTTTGGCAATCTGACACCGATTGAACTGCTGCACGTCCACCGCGAGGGCGATGGAGAGGGAGAGGGAGAGGGAGAGGGCGCTGTAGTCAAAACCCTCTCCTCGTCCTGCGAACCACCGCGCGCGTGGGCGAGGGAGAGGCGTAGTAAGCAAGCTTCTCCTCGTTCGGCGAGTTGACGGAACACATCAAAGCAGTACTAGTACTAGTAGTAGTAGTACATACTACGTCCTTTCCGATTAATATGGCTTAATTTGAAACGAGAAAAATACACTGGCGGTCAACGTATGTAAAAATACGCTCTTTACGGTCACTATATATAGTTTTGCGGCGATTATACGATCACTAGCTCATCGTAGAGCACCGTATTGCACCCTACTGACCGGCCACATAGTCGACGTGGCACTTTGTTGACTAGTTAAATTGTCACCTGGTTTCTGGGTCCCACCTGTCAGTTGGCAGAGCGAAGAAATCAGTTAAACAAAACTTTACGCAGGCGCGACACGAGTCCAACCCTTGCGCGCGAACCGCTCTGGCTGTGTATGTGAGTGCATGCACGTGTCCTCTCTCGGTCTTCCAACAAAGAGTTTACATCGGCTATAAAACAAAGAGTGTAGTACATGATGTACATCTCCACTTCCAATGCATTTAGCCTTTAATCTAAATCGATATTGATTGACTAATGCACCAACTTGTGCTGTAGGTATAGGCTACATGTCTATCCTTAGTTACAACATGCAACAACCTTCATTTAATCTTATTATCTCAATGGTCGCATGCACACATAAGTCTGATACTTTTGGGCATTAATTATGCCCTGGTCAATGTGTAAATCTCTAAATGTACAGTCTTTCACGGACGTAGGGAGTAGGTTGAGCACTTGAGCGTGAGCGTGTGTGTTGCGTCGTGTGCTGTGTGCCACATGGGTGCGTGAGTGTTGCGTGCGTCCATGTGTACGTGTGAGTGTTGCATGTTGCACGCATGCATGCATGCATGGGGCTTACTCCCTCCCATTGACATGTTCATATTTCAAGCTTCCTCTGTTCCCTCCATATGGTGATACTCCCTCTATTCCCAAATAGTACGGAGTAAAAGCCTCCCTCTGTTCCCAAATACGAAGTATTTGTCTTTCTACAAATTTCAACAAGTGACTAGGTACGGAGCAAAATGAGTGAAGTGAGCGTAGAGGCATAGGGATACTGTAGAAAGGAAGTCCTTGCGATCCATTATTCCCCATCTCGGTCAGAGAGAACTATTCAACTAGTCTTCGCAGTGAAGTGACAATACACGTTGCAGCAGATGGGACACGTAATTAATAAGCTGAACCAGTGTGTTGGTGTTACTAAATCAGCCTTACCCAGTAGTGCCATCATGTTTGCCAGTAGAGCACGCTTCCGCAAATACGCATACACACCTCTGTCCTCCATTAACTGACATATGGGCCCTGTTGTGGTAGACCCACATGTCATCGGTGTAACTATTTCCACTCCGAAGGACGGTATATCCTGGTAGTAGTACTAGTAGAATTGAGATTGAATGCGCATTTTTCTCCCTCTTCCACTTTTCTTCCTCCTTTCTTCTTCTTCCTCCTCTATTCTTCTTCCTCATCTTTTCCCCATCGTCGGCCGCACACCATTTACCCCCGCTCACTGCTCGCCCGCCCATGCCATCTTCCTTGGTAGCTCATGCGTACCATATCCCCCCGCTCACTGCTTGGCCACACGAGGAGAAGCTTCTTTGCTCGCCCACCCGAATCCACTTCCCCGCTCGCTCGCAGGCACCGGAAACCCCAATGGCAGACCTGACTGACACGCAGAGCCGCGATTGGAATTCCCTCCCCGATGTTCTCTTGGAGCAGATCTGTAGTCGTATGGACCTACTCAGCATCGTCCGTATGGCCGCATGCTCGGTGTCTTTGTACCGTCTACTCGTCTGCAACTGGCCTGCTCTTTTTAAGACACCCTGCGCACAGCGCGATACAGGAGTGACGCATAATTACAAGCTGATATTCTGTTGGACAATGGAGGCTATAACCAATTACTTTTACGGGAACAATAGCACCCAGGAAATTTGAAGGGTAGGTATGAACAAAATTGGAACTGCACATGTACTGCTAAGTGATTCAATACACACATTACCAATCGAGGAGGAGAACGATGGTCGCGGCGGCCTCTGTGAGTCATGGTCGGCAACGGGAGTCAGTTCATTGTCCACGACGGTGGTACTTCTGCGCTTCGCGTCAGCTTCCGAGAAGCAGATACGAGACCGTGGAAGACGATGCCGGGGAAGAGGCTCCGTGTACGACGATAATGGTAGACCGGCTCCAGTGCGGCATACGAGGTCGTCGATTAGGCTGATGTGCTACGGTGGACGAGTGCGCCGATGTAAAGGGGAGGATCACAAAGGTTGCGGTGCCGTGGAGAAGTCTATTTTGCGGTTGGGATAGAAATTGGGGAGTATTCAGGTGTACTACTCTGGGTGCTGGGGTGGGGTTGGCTGGGTAGGGTGAACCTGAAGTTACGAAAACAGCCCCCTACCAAGCGTCATCTGTAGGCCTATTCCGAAGGCTATGATGGTAACTTCCCACTGCTCGAATCAGGGTCGCAGGAGATTTTCCCGCCGACCTCAAAATTTTGTGACACTGGACTCCCCGTGTGGCGTGTTGAGTGATTCGGCTAAGAAACTAGCGAGTAGTAGTAGTAAACTCTGCATATTAGGTTTGACTGAAGTCAAACTTCCTAAAGTTTGACCAAGTTTATAGAAAATATAAACATTTACCATAACAAATATGTATGATGTGAAAGTACATTCAATAATGAATCTAATGGTATTTATTTGTTATTGTATATGTTAATATTTTTTGTTATAAGCTTTCTGAGAGTTTACAAAAACTTGACTTTGACCAATGCTAATACGCGGACTTAAATAAAAACGGAGGGAGTACACATTTGTTTTCTTAGTTTGTAGTGAACTAATCATTTGTTGAAATTGTGAAATAAATATATTAGGCTATTGACTTCGAATGTAATGGTCTATACAATTCAATAGTTACAATCATTGTTGAATCCCAAGATGTATACAAGGTCTATAGTACTTCACAACATGCTCAAACTCACATAATCCCAGTCAAATGAGAATCTAAATGCATTTCATAGTTATTACTTTGTAGGATGCAACAAGAACAACCATAACTCTACATCAGCCATTATAGAAGCAACATTTTGACATATCCCAATGTGTGAATGAAACATGCAGAGAGAGCTTTTGAAGATGGAGCAGATAGGGTGGGAAAGATTGTATGTATGTGGATGAGAGAGTAGGAGACAAACCTAACGAGACAAAGAGAGAGGGATAGAGAGAGAAAGAGAGAGGAAGAAGTTAGGTCTGTGAGAAAGATGCATACATGTAATATACATGAGATGCGTGTGCATCTGGATTCTGTATACATGGAAGGAGAAGAGACAACATGTTTGATGAGAGAGCAGGAAAAACATGGACGAGAGGGGAAGGATCTCGTGGGTTGAGGGATTGACAATTTTGTGCGGGGGAGAGAGGGATTGGTAATTTTGTGCAGGAGAGAGAGAGGGTGGGGGGAGGAGTCAGTCAGCCGTCATCACATCACCCTGCTTCCAAATGACCCCGCATTCTCTAGCGCGGTGTGGTCGCCGTCTTAGATCTGCTCGTTGCCCTCTTTGAAGATTGAGGTGTTGTGCATGTTGGGGTGCAAGGAAGCACAAGCGAGAGTGGTCGCCGTATAACCTTGGATGGGGATGAATTGTGTGCTCGGGGGAGTGTGTGTGTGTGTGTGTTGTGCTGCGTGTCTCTCTCTGTGTGTGTGTGTGTGTGTGCATGTGTGTGTGTGTGTCAGATATTGAGAGAAAACAAACCTAATGAGAGAAATGGGTATTCACGAAGAGATTGTGCGGGCCTTGAGGTGGCAGGGGCTGGGTGAGGGTGTCAAAATGTGCGCGTTGATGCATGTGTTGCATGCGACCGTGCGAGGGACGGACGAATCGAGAGAGATGGTTGTTGTGTTACAGATGCTCCTCTCTCTGTCACTCTCTCTCCCTCTCTCTCCCCCTCCTCTCTCTCTCTCACACACACAACTAAACTAGAAGACCGTTCTCCCATGTATACACAACATATCGGCATCTGTCTATGTCTCACTCATGCACGATCATTTGCACATTCACACCTCTCTATGTCTTTATCACATGCAAATCGTCTCCACATTGCCCTTCCTCCACAACACACATATGGACACATACACACGTCCTCTCTCAGTCACACACACAAAATCGGTATTAAAAAAACTAGGGCTCACCTAAAACGTCCAAATCCAAATAAACACGAACTGGTGCTAAATTCAAATATATGGAAATATTGCAGCGTCAAGAACTTTCACAGGAAAAAAAAGTTGAGTTATATTCGAGGATTCTTTTCACACACACACAAAAAGGTTCGGTGGATGTCCTTTGAGCGCGACACGGTGACGCACCGTTAGATCGACCGCACGACCACAGTTCACGCGCTTGCACAGGATTTCGTATCATGGCCATGGTACTAAGGCTGGTCACAATGGGCAAGAACATAAGCTAGTAACTAATAAAAGCGCTGCCTAAGTCTAATGTTTACGTGTACTAGTACAGTTTTCTTTTAAGTTTGACCAACCTTATATATAAAACTAAAGTAAGCTCCCACACGCGCACTCATCAATATGCCGCCGCCGCCGTTGCGCATGCCGGTGCCCACCTACTCCGGCCAACAATTTCTCGCCCATCACCGCCGTGTCACCGCCATCCCTGTGCCATGAAGCCGAAGGCTCGCCCGCTCACGTCGTCTGCAGTCTGTCCTCGCGATGCCGCCGCACTGCCAAGCACGCGAGCAGCTGGTGGAGCCGTGTCTATGCACACAGCATACGAAGAGGAGGACGAGCGCATGCTCCAGCATGCCGGCGAGGATGAACTAGCGTGTCATTGTCGTCTCCGCCCGCGCGGAGGAGGCACGCATGGTGGCTATCGTGGCGGAAGCCGGTCGTGCGCGCGTCGAGCCCGCAAACCGGGTGCGGACGCGGAATCTACCTTCGGGACCTTGAATGCCACGTGGATACTGCAATCTGAAGAAGCAATTTGGGTTAGTCGACTCATGTAAGCCGTTTGATGCAACATGGATGGCTAGAAGGGCTTCTTCCACCTCTTCTGCCGTCTTCTTCCTTCGCTCCGTCGAACTTATTTCACAAATCGACTGACCCAAATTATACTACTAGTACGAACGTAATAAGTACAGTAGGAACACGAAGATACGAGTAGTAGTACCAACTGCAAGAAGAACAGTAGTAAGACATAGTACTAGTACTACTGTACGTACTAAAGAGTTCAAATAACAAGAAAGAACATAAACATAGGGGCTGTTTGGTTCCTAGCCACACATTGCCACACTTTGCCACACCTAACCTTAGGCAAGTTTGACCAAGTTAGGTAGGTGTTTGGTTCTAGCCACATTTGAGACAAGGAATTTTTTATGAGTAGTGAACCCCACATGTCATAGACACAAAAAGTGTGGCAAGATTCCCTTAGGCAAGCCAAAGTATGGCTAACAATTTGAGCAACTCAAGTAAGGCAAGTGTGACAAATGTGGCAAAAATCATGTGCCAACATATGGCAAAGATAGTCACAATCCAAACAGCCCTATAGTTCTGATGGGGCCTCAGCACAACACACCCTTGAAAATAAACTAATAAGAAACTAGTCCGCTTGACACTGCAGTAGAACCAGCATGAGCAACGACACTGCCACCTACTTGGAGTCCGAGTCCACGTCCTCGACTTCGTCCTCGTCCCTCTTCCTCTTCCTCTTCGCCGATGCTTCTTTGCCTGAACCAGACACTGGGCTCTGGTTCCTCATCCAACCCTTGTAGATATTTAAACAAAGGTAGGCATCCATTGCTGCGTACAGGATGTGATCTTCATCTAATGTCTTCGACTCCCATGCATGATGAAACTCGTGATGAGGTTTCTTCAGTTTAGCGTACGAAGGATCAATCATGGCTGCTGCCAGGGTCAACATTGAAGGTTGAGAGGAGGACACCAGGCTTGCCTTCTGGAGATCGAAGGGCTGGCCTACAATGAGACCTATCCGACACAGGACGTCACTGTCGTTCTTAAAGCCTACAGTAACGAATTTCACTCTTTTGTCCTTGAGGAAGTTCTTAAAATCCTGGCACTCAATGTCGGCATGGCATATGTGGTAGACCAAGCAAACGTTATGTACGCAAACATGGATCACGGCGGGCTTCTTCCTCTCTTCGTCCTTTAGATCCTTCTCTCGTCCCAGGACTGTGGTGTACTCAACATCTAGCCCAGCGACCCACTCATCCGTTGAACTGTTGAACATGCGTAGGAAGCGAGCAAGCCATGCTTTCACCGTCTCAGATCCACGTGTGTAGATGACGATGAACTGATCGCCGGTGATGGCTCTAACCTGGTTGCCATCGGCGACCATGGAGATTTGGGAGGCCATGGATTTTGGAGGAGGGTTAAGAGAAGTTGAACTGTTGTACCCCGCAAAAAAAAACTAGGAGCAAACTAATGTGAAAGGACAGGAGGACTGGGAGCGAATTGTTGTAAGGTAGAAGACGGGGACGAGTAGGGCGTGCAAACTGCATGGGGTTGCTGGCTTGCCTAGTGGATAAACGGCTGCAAGCCCCAAAAGAGTTGTCGAGAACTATGCGGGACCCACTAGATGTCGTGTCTAATAGACCCATATCGTAGGCCTGACGGTATAGCTTCTGCCTGTTCGCACGCCATGCCGGCGCGTGGATGTAACTTCACTTAATTCCGTCAAACATCGCGCCTCCCACGACCTACGCCTCCCTCGCGCGGTCGCGCCCTTTGAGACTTCGACCGGCTATAAATGAGCAATTTTTTTGCCTTTTTTTAGACAAGCAATTTTTTTGCCTACTCCGCATGCATGATACTCCCTCTGGTAGTTTTTACTCCCGTCAACCGTTTGCAAAGTGTTTGACCAAATTTATACTTTTTTTGAACACCATCTTATATTAATTAACCAGCCACACCAGTACACTCATTCGATACAATATTCACCACACAGGGCGGTACGTTATTTACAAGAATACCATCTAATCTATTGTCAAAGCTATACTTAGCGATTAAGTGTGCCACCTTATTGGCCGAACGGCTAATCTTTGACAATTGAAGATTGTTGATCAACTTCGAGATGCTCAACTCTTTCATCTTCAGGTCACGCATAGCAGACCTGTCAATGCTTTGACAGGCATCAATGAAATCCCACGACCAAATTTATACTAAAAATATCAATATCTACAATACTCCCAAAACACTTAGGCACGGTGCATTAACTTCTACCTTGTTTCTTGTTTCTTGACATATCAACCAATAGGAGATGTGGGTTTGCATGCTTTTAATGACTTGAGACTACGAAACACGACATGCAGTGGTTAGTTCATTGCATGCAATGCTATTAATTAGGAAATAAACATTAAGATCTCGCGTTTTCCCCTCCTCCTTGGTCACAGTGCACAATCTAAGATGACTTGCTCACCTAGACGGAGGGAGTATAAGAACTACGTTTTATAATGAGTGTAAAAATATTGATTTGACATTGTGAATGTTGACACATTGTGGAGTAGTTTTTGAAGTCTGCAAATGTACTGAACTAGTGCTGTCGTTCTCCACAAAAAAATGTGTTTACCAATGCATGCATGAACTCTAGTTACTCTAACCCCCCTCTCTTCTTTAATTCTTTGCCACGCCAGCATGTTTGCTATTCCCGTGTGCATGATACCAGCTAAGATACCACCATTATGGCCAGCCTTAATCATCGCATGCAATAATTTAGTGCACCTTGAAATATGAACATGTGCGGGGCGTGTTTCTTTTCAATGACTTGAGACTATACCTAGCCCGGCATGCAAGATGACTTATTATGCACCGTTCCCCATACCTACAGGAAGCCCGTTCGTCTCCAAATTTTTTCCTCTCCATGTGTGGAAACAATATGCCTGCCAAACTCTCCTTCTCCTTCCGGCGGTCCCACCACTCCATCCCGTGTGAAAAAATCTGCATGCATGACTCTCCTCCCCCCACGCTCGTCCAATCCGTTGTGACCAGCAATATTTCCACCCCTTTGCTCCCCCGTAATTTACTCCAACAAATATGCCCACGTAGCTGTTACTTAACTGCAGGTGCATTCGGTCACTGACATATGGGCCCAACAGGGGTCTGGCCCACATGTCAGTGACGCAACTGGACCGGCAGTTAAGTCAGTGCAGCTCAGTCCATATCCTACGTAGGTGTGCTATTGCTCGCTATAAATACTGTGCCTCCCACGACATCACTATCTCCTCCCCCTCACGTTCACGTTCATCGCTATCTCCTCCCCCTCCCTCTCATGTCGACCACCATGGCATCGCCCCTCCCAAGTCCTAGGAGCCCCTCGCAGCACCGCGCGAACGGTCACGCGTCGCCGTTCCATTCCTCGCCGCCACTAGTCGAGGAGGATGCGTTGGTGTTCCGCTCCTCGCCGCTACGCGACGCGTCGCCGTTCCGTTCCTCGCCGCCACTAGTCAAGGAGGATGCATCGATGTTCCGCTCCTCGCTGTGACGCATCTAGGTGGACGCGTCGGCGTTCCCAATCTCGCCAGCACGCGCACCGGAGGACGCCTCGACATCGGCTCCCCGCTACGAGGAGAATGCCGCGCCGCCCGCCGAGCCCCCCAGCCTTGAGGAGCTTTGGAAAGAAATGGATGTCGCCTTGTGGGAGGCTTTGCCTCCAGCAGAGCGCGCCAAAATAGGGGCGAAGAAGAAGGCCGAGGAAGAGATGCGCACCGTGGAACAAGCTGTCTAGGAGGCCTATGTCGCATCCGAGAGAGTCAGGCAATTGGCTCTTTGGCAGAAGGCTCGTGCGAGGGCCGTGAGGGTGGGGGAGGACGCCCGTGTCGACGCCCTAAGTGCAGTCGGGCCCAAGCGCCTCATCTATGCTTGGCGGTACGTGGACCGGGTGCACGCTTCCAGCGAGGAGGAGTACCTATTTGCGCCGGATCACCACACCGGTGAGATCGCGCTCGCCCGCCGGCAAGCCGCCAATCAGCACCTCGCGAGGTGCGAGGCTGAGGAAGAGGCGTTGTAGCAGCGCGCTGGGAAACGGCCGCGCACCAGGGCACTCGTGGCGCGCCGCAAGCGCTCATGCGAGCGTCGTGGCTTTTAGGAGGAGTATAATTTTTGTTTCGTAAGGCAATCTCATTAGTTTTGGGACGCAAATGATAAATCCCGAACGTTCATGAATTTTTAGCGTCCTTAATTAAGTATGTAAAAGGGAAAGTTTGGAAACCTTGTGTATTCGTATGGATTTTGCAAGCACGTGCATATAGCACAAACTTTACTATATACTATCGTAGGAAAAGAATTCTATGAGACCAGGTCTCATGCGAGACTGATACGTCTCCAACGTATCTATAATTTTTGATTGCTCCATGCTATATTATCTACTGTTTTGGACTATACTGGGCTTTATTTTCCACTTTTATATTATTTTTGGGACTAACCTATTAACTGGAGGCCCAGCCCAGAATTGCTGTTTTTTGCCTATTTCAGTGTTTCGGAGAAACAGAATATCAAACGGAGTCCAAACGGAATGAAACCATTGGGAACGTGATTTTCTCACCGAACGTGATCCAGGAGACTTGGACCCATTGCCAAGGCATCGGAGAGGTGGTCATGAGGGTGGGGGCATGCCCCTGCCTCGTGGGCCCCTCGGAGCTCCACCGACATCCTTCTTCCTCCTATATATACCTACGTACCCCCAAACGATCAGAACAGGAGCCAAAAACCTAATTCCACCGCTGCAACTTTCTGTATCCACGAGATCTCATCTTGGGGCCTGTTCCGGAGCTCCGACGGAAGAGGGCCGTTATCACGGAGGGCTTCTACATCATCATAGCCTCTCCGATGAAGTGTGAGTAGTTTACCTCAGACCTTCGGGTCCATAGTTAGTAGCTAGATGGCTTCTTCTCTCTTTTTGGATCTCAATACAAAGTTCTCCCCCCTCTCGTGGAGATCTATTCGATGTAATCTTCTTTTTGCAGTGTGTTTGTTGAGACCCATGAATTGTGGGTTTATGATCAAGTCTATCTATGAATAATATTTGAATCTTCTCTGAATTCTTTTATGTATGATTGGTTATCTTTGCAAGTCTCGTCGAATTATCCGTTTGGTTTGGCCAACTAGATTGGTAGTTCTTGCCATGGGAAAAGTGCTTAGCTTTGGGTTCGATCTTGCGGTGTCCTTTGCCAGTGACAGAAGGGGCAGCAAGGCACGTATTGTATCGTTGCCATTGAGGATAACAAGATGGGGTTTATTTCATATTGCATGAATTTATCTCTCTACATCATGTCATCTTGCTTAAAGCGTTACTCTATTTTTAACTTAATACTCTAGATGCATGCTGGATAGCGGTCGATGAGTGGAGTAATAGTAGTAGATGCAGAATCGTTTCGGTCTACTTGTCACAGATGTGATGCCTATATACATGATCATGCCTAGATATTCTCATAACTATGCTCAATTCTGTCAATTGCTCAACAGTAATTTGTTCACCCACCGTAGAATAATTATGCTCTTGAGAGAAGCCACTAGTGAAACCTATGGCCCCCGGGTCTATTCTCATCATATTAATCTCCATCACTTTAATCTTGCTTTGCTTTTTTACTTTGCTTTTACTTTTCACTTTGCATATTTATACCAAAAATACCAAAAATATTATATCTATCACATCTCACTCTCGTAAGTGACCGTGAAGGGATTGACAACCCCTAATTGCGTTGGTTGCGAGTAGCTATCATTTTGTGCAGGTACGAGGGACTTGAGCGTGGCCTCCTACTGGATTGATACCTTGGTTCTCAAAAACTGAGGGAAATACTTACGCTACTCTGCTGCATCATCCCTTCCTCTTCGGGGAAATCCAACGCAAGCTCAAGAGGTAGCAAGAAGAATTTCTGGCGCCGTTGCTGGGGAGTCTTCGCAAAAAGTCAACATACCAAGTACCCATCACAATCCCTATCTCTCGCATTACATTATTTTCCATTTGCCTCTCGTTTTCCTCTCCCCCCAATTCACCCTTGCCGTTTTATTCACCCTCTCTCTCTATCATCCCTCTCCTTTTGCCTCTTTTGCCTGTTTGCTTTTGTTTGCTCGTGTGCTAGTTTGCTTGTTTGTCGCGATGGCTCAAGATACCACCAAATTGTGTGACTTCACCAATACCAATAATAATGATTTCCTTAACACTCCGATTGCTCCTCTTGCCAATACTAAATCATGTGAAATCAATACTGCTTTGTTGAATCTTGTTATGAAAGATCAATTCGCCGACCTTCCTAGTGAAGATGCCGCTACTCATCTAAATAGCTTCGTTGATTTATGTGATATGCAAAAGAAACAAGATGTCGATAATGATGTCGTTAAATTGAAGCTATTTCCTTTTTCTCTTAGAGATCATGCTAAAGCTTGGTTTTCGTCTTTGCCTAAAAATAGTATTGATTCTTGGAACAAGAGCAAAGATGCTTTTATCTCTAAGTATTTCCCTCCCGCTAACATCATCTCTCTTAGAAACGATATTATGAACTTTAAACAACTTGATCATGAACATGTTGCACAAGCTTGGGAGAGAATGAAATTAATGATACGTAATTGCCCTACTCATGGTTTGAATTTTTGGATGATTATACAAAATTTTTATGCCGGATTGAATTTTGCTTCTAGAAATCTTTTAGATTCGGCCGCGGGAGGCACTTTTATGGAAATCACTTTAGGATATGCTACTAAACTCCTAGATAATATTATGGTTAATTATTCTCAATGGCATACTGAAAGAACTTCTAATAAAAAAGTGCATGCGATAGAAGAAATCAATGTGTTGAGTGGAAAGATGGATGAACTTATGAAATTATTTGTTACTAAGAGTGTTTCTTCTGATCCTAATGATATGCCTTTGTCTACTTTTATTGAGAATAACAATGAATCTATGGATGTGAATTTTGTTGGCAGGAATAATTTTGGTAACAATGCTTATAGAGGGAATCTTAATCCTAGGCCATATCCTAGTAATCCTTCTAATAATTAGGGGAATTCCTACAACAACTCTTATGGAAATTATAATAAGATGCCCTCTGAATTTGAGAATAGTGTTAAAGAGTTTATGAATTCACAAAAGAATTTTAATGCTTTGCTTGAAGAGAAATTGCTTAAAGTTGATGATTTGGCTAGGAACGTTGATAGAATTTCTCTTGAGGTTGATTCTTTAAAGCTTAGATCTATTCCTCCTAAGCATGATATCAATGAGTCTCTCAAAGCCATGAGAATTTCCATTGATGAGTGCAAGGAAAGAACCACTAGGATGCGTGCTTCCAAAGATGCCTTTATTAAAGCGTGTTTTTCCAATTCCTATGAAAATCAAGATGAAGATCTAAAAGTTATTGATGTGTCTCCTATTAAATCTTTGTTTTGCAATATGAATCTTGATGAAACTGAATATGATCTTCCTTTACCTAGAAGGCGTTCTAAAAATTCGGAGTATTTAGATCTTTATGATGAAATTGATGAAAGTGGGATTGAAAGAAATAAAAATCTAGATGTTGCTAAACCCACTATATTGGATTTCAAGGAATTTAATTATGAAAGTTGTTCTTTAATTGATTGTATTTCCTTGTTGCAATCCGTGTTAAATTATCCACATGCTTGTAGTCAAAAGAAAGCCTTCACCGAACATATTGTTGATGCCTTGATGCAATCTTATGAAGAAAAACTTGAGTTGAAAGTTTCTATCCCTAGAAAACTCTATGATGACTGGGAACTAACTATTAAAATTAAAATTAAAGATCATGAGTTTTATGCTTTGTGTGATTTGGGTGTTAGTGTCAACACTATCTCCAAAACTTTGTGTGATTTGCTAGATTTCTGTAATTTTGATGATTGCTCTCTAAACATGCATATTGCGGATTCTACTATTAAGAATCCTATGGGAAGGATTAATGATGTTCTTACTGTTGCAAATAGAAATTATGTGCCCGTAGATTTCATTGTTCTTGATATAGATTGCAATCCTTCTTGCCCTATTATTCTTGGTAGACCTTTCCTTAGAACGGTTGGTGCGATTATTGATATGAAGGAAGGGAATATTAGATTTCAATTTACATTAAAAAAGGGCATGGAACACTTTCCAAGAAATAAAATAAAATTACCATATGAAACTATCATGAGAGCCACTTATGGATTGCATACCAAAGATGGCAACACCTAGATCTATCCTCGCTTTTATGCCTAGCTAGGGGCGTTAAGCGATAGCGCTTGTTGGGAGGCAACCCAATTTTATTTTTATTCCTTGATTTTTGCTCCTGTTTAGTAATAAATAAATTATCTAGCCTCTGTTTTGGTTGTGTTTTTTGTGTTTAATTAGTGTTTGTGCCAAGCAGAACCGTTGGGAAGACTTGGGGAAAGTCTTGTTGAACTTGCTGTAAAAAACAGAAACTTTAGCGCTCACGAGAACTGCTTTAATTTTTATTTGGAGAGTGATATTTAGTTAATTATTTTTGTAGATGATTCATAGATAAATTCCTCACGTCCAGAAATTTATTTTAGAATTTTTGGGGTTCCAAATCTTGCTCTAGCTACAGATTACTACAGACTGTTGTGTTTTTGACAGATTCTGTTTTTCGTGTGTTGTTTGCTTATTTTGATGAATCTATGGTTAGTAAAATAGTTTATAATCCATAGATAAGTTGGAATACAGTAGGTTTAACACCAATATAAATAAATAATTAGTTAATTACAGTACATTGAAGTGGTCTTTTGTTTTCTTTCGCTAACGGAGCTCACGAGTTTTCTACCTTAAGTTTTGTGTTGTGAAGTTTTCAAGTTTTGGGTAAGGATTTGATGGATTATGGAACAAGGAGTGGCAAGAGCCTAAGCTTGGGGATGCCCATGGCACCCCCAAGATAATCTAAGGACACCTAAAAGCTAAAGCTTGGGGATGCCCCAGAAGGCATCCCCTCTTTCGTCTACTTCTATCGGTAACTTTACTTGGAGCTATATTTTTATTCACCACATGATATGTGTTTTCCTTGGAGCGTCTTGTATTATTTGTGTCTTTTCTTGTTAGTGTGCCACAATCATCCTTGCTGTACACACCTTTTGAGAGAGCAATACATGAATTATAATTTGATAGAATACTCTATGTGCTTCACTTATATCTTTTGAGCTAAGTAGTTTTGCTCTATGTGCTTCACTTATATCTTTTGAGCGTTATAATTTTGCTCTATGTGCTTCACTTAGATCTTTTAGAGAACGGTGGTGGACTTATTTTAAAGAAACTATTGATCTCTCATGCTTCACTTAAATTATTTTGAGAGTCTCTTAATAGCATGGTAATTTGCTTAATAATAATATGCTTGGTATTCAAGATTTGTGAAACTTTCTTTTGAGTGTGTTGAATACTAAGAAAAGATTGAAGCATGATAATTGTTTTGAGATATGGAGGTGATAATATTAAAGTCATGCTAGTTGAGTAGTTGTGAATTTGAGAAATACTTGTGTTGAAGCTTGTGATTCCCGTAGCATGCACGTATGGTGAACCGTTATGTGATGAAGTCGGAGCATGATTTATTTATTGATTGTCTTCATTATGAGTGGCGGTTGGGGACGAGCGATGGTCTTTTCCTACCAATCTATCCCCCTAGGAGCATGCGAGTAATACTTTGCTTTGATAACTTATAGATTTTTGTAATAAGTATATGAGTTCTTTATGACTAATGTTGAGTCCATGGATTATATGCACCTTTTCCCATCCTTCCACCATTGCTAGCCACTCTAATACTGCACACCCTTCGCCGGTATCATACACCCACCATATACCTTCCTCAAAACAGCCACCATACCTACCTATTATGGCATTTCCATAGCCATTCCGAGATATATTGCCATGCAACTTTCCACCGTTCCGTTTATTATGACACACTCCATCATTGTCATATTGCTAGCATGATCATGTAGTTGACATCATATTTGTGGCAAAGCCACCGTTCATAATTCTTTCATACATGACACTCTTGATCCATTGCATATCCCGGTACACCGCGGGAGGCATTCATATAGAGTCATATTTTGTTCTAAATATCGAGTTGTAATTGTTGAGTTGTAAGAAAAATAAAAGTGTGATGATCATCATTATTAGAGCATTGTCTCAGTGAGGAAAGGATGATGGAGACTATGATTCCCCCACAAGTCGGGATGAGACTCCGAAAAAAAAGAGGCCAAAGAAGCCCAAAAAAAGGAGAGGCCATAAAAAAAGGGGAAGGCCCAAATAAAAAAATGAGAGAAAAAGAGAGAAGGGACAATGTTACTATCCTTTTACCACACTTGTGTTTCAAAGTAGCACCATGATCTTCATAGTAGAGAGTCTCTCATGTTATCACTTTCATATACTAGTGGGAATCTTTCATTATAGAACTTGGCTTGTATATTCCAATGATGGGCTTCCTCAAATTGCCCTAGGTCTTCATGAGCAAGCAAGTTGGATGCACACCCACTTAGTTTCCTTTTGAGCTTTCATATACTTATAGCTCTAGTGCATCCGTTGCATGGCAATCCCTACTCACTCACATTGATATCTATTGATGGGCATCTCCATAGCCCGTTGATATGCCTAGTTGATGTGAGACTATCTTCCCCTCCTTTTGTCTTCTCCACAACCACCATTCTATTCCACATACAGTGCTATATCCATGGCTCACGCTCATGTATTGCACGAAGATTGAAAAAGTTTTGAAAAAGTTAGAGTATGAAACAATTGCTTGGCTTGTCATCGGGGTTGTGCATGATTTAAATACTTTGTGTGGTGAAGATAGAGCATAGCCAGACTATATTATTTTGTAGGGATAACTTTCTTTAGCCATGTTATTTTGAGAAGACATAATTGCTTTGTTAGTATGCTTGAAGTATTTATTTTATGTCAATATAAACTTTTGTCTTGAATCTTTCTAATCTGAATATTCATATCACAATTAAGAAGATTTGCATTGAAATTATGCCAAGTAGCACTTCGCATCAAAAATTATCTTTTTATCATTTACCTACTCGAGGACGAGCAAGAATT
The DNA here is from genome assembly GCF_002162155.2 of Triticum dicoccoides. Classification (NCBI taxonomy): domain Eukaryota; kingdom Viridiplantae; phylum Streptophyta; class Magnoliopsida; order Poales; family Poaceae; genus Triticum; species Triticum dicoccoides. Next base: position 480,051,653 of record NC_041384.1, on the reverse strand, counting down.
AAGCTTGGGGATGTCTGATACGTCTCCAACGTATCTGTAATTTTTGATTGCTCCATGCTATATTATCTACTGTTTTGGACTATATTGGGCTTTATTTTCCACTTTTATATTATTTTTGGGACTAACCTATTAACCGGAGGCCCGACCCAGAATTGCTGTTTTTTGCCTATTTCAGTGTTTTGGAGAAACAGAATATCAAACGGAGTCCAAGCGAAATGAAACCTTCGGGAATGTTATTTTCTCACCGAACGTGATCCAGGAGGCTTGGACCCTACGCCAACGCATCGGAGAGGCAGTCACGAGGGTGGGGGGCACCCCCCCTAGGGCGCACCCCCTGCCTCATGGGCTCCTTAGAGGTCCGCCGACGTACTTCTTCCTCCTATATATACCTACGTACCCCCAAATGATCAGAACAGGAGCCAAAAACCTAATTCCACCGCCGCAACTTTCTATATCCATGAGATACCATCTTGGGGCCTGTTCCGGAGCTCCGCCGGAAGAGGGCCGTTATCACGGAGGGCTTCTACATCATCATAGCCTCTCGGATGAAGTGTGAGTAGTTTACCTTAGACCTTCGGGTCCATAGTTAGTAGCTAGATGGCTTCTTCTCTCCTTTTGGATCTCAATACAAAGTTCTCCCCCTCTCTCGTGGAGATCTATTCGATGTAATCTTCTTTTTGCAGTGTGTTTGTTGAGACCGATGAATTGTGGGTTTATGATCAAGTCTATCTATGAATAATATTTGAATCTTCTCTGAATTCTTTTATGTATGATTGGTTATCTTTGCAAGTCTCTTTGAATTATCCGTTTGGTTTGGCCAACTAGATTGGTAGTTCTTGCCATGGGAAAAGTGCTTAGCTTTGGGTTCGATCTTGCGGTGTCCTTTGCCAGTGAGAGAAGGGGCAGCAAGGCACGTATTGTATCGTTGCCATCGAGGATAACAAGATGGAGTTTATTTCATATTGCATGAATTTATCTCTCTACATCATGTCATCTTGCTTAAAGCGTTACTCTATTTTTAACTTAGTACTCTAGATGCATGCTGGATAGCGGTCGATGAGTGGAGTAATAGTAGTAGATGCAGAATCGTTTCGGTCTACTTGTCACATATGTGATGCCTATATACATGATCATGCCTAGATATTCTCATAACTATGCTCAATTCTGTCAATTGCTCAACAGTAATTTGTTCACCCACTGTAGAATACTTATGCTCTTGAGAGAAGCCACTAGTGAAACCTATGGCCCCCGGGTCTATTCTCATCATATTAATCTCCATCACTTTAATCTTGATTTGCTTTTTTACTTTGCTTTTACTTTTCACTTTGCATATTTATACCAAAAATACCAAAAATATTATATCTATCACATCTCACTCTCGTAAGTGACCGTGAAGGGATTGACAACCCTAATCGCGTTGGTTGCGAGTAGCTATCGTTTTGTGCAGGTACGAGGGACTTGAGCGTGGCCTCCTACTGGATTGATACCTTGGTTCTCAAAAACTGAGGGAAATACTTACGCTACTCTGCTGCATCATCCCTTCCTCTTCGGGGAAATCCAACGCAATCTCAAGAGGTAGCAGAGAGCCATCCTGATGGATGACATGTGGCATTCACAAATCACAAAGCATCCCACACCCCCTACTTAAAAGCCACGTGTCATCCATCAAGACGGGTCTCACCTACTAACCGTGAGACTTGGTCTCATATACGAGTATTTTTTTTCCACTATCGCACTACACGTCTCTCTCGATATATGCTTGCAGACTGTGCTACTCCCTCCGTCCAGGTCAATAAGTCATCTTCGGTTGTGCACCGTGACCAAGAAGGAGGGAAGACTTATACACCTAGATGGAGGGAGTACTAACATTACGATGCGGTTTTTGTAAAAGTAGAAAAATAGCACTAGTCAAGCTTGTGAAATGATTCAATGCAAAACAAATGCAAAAATGCTTGTTTGATTGTTTACTTTTAGCTTCCTTCTCTGTGGTTATTTCTCTGTCGTACTTTGTATGGAGTATCTCACTGGTTGGAAAGGCATGCAAATTCCCAAACCGCTTCCTACACCCTGTATCTCACTGGTTGCCGGCGTTGATGTTGTCGCCCATGTCGTCGAGGATGAGGTTGCCGATGTCGGGGAAGAAGTTGTCGTTCGCAACTAATCATGTGGACTAGCATAGTAGTAGGATACAGAGTAGAAACATGAATTTTACAACGATTTCTAACAGGAAGGACAGAAACACATACGGTGCAACGGGAGTTGCACCGTTGGCGGTGAGGTTGTCACCCATGTCCAAACGCCACGTAGACACAATCTTTGAGCACGGTTCGTAGTCGTTCCATGCTCAGGCATTGAAGTTTGTAACTATGTTAGATTAGAATATACTACTCCTCTGGTGCTAGTAGTAGAGCAGAGTCCTACTCTACTACTCTACTCAAGCAAGTTAGGGCATAGCATTGTAGGGAGTACCAGTACTGAGATCACTCAAGCAAGTTGTCTGGCATCGACATGACCCTACGTTGCTGGTATGTGTCACGTAAGTCAAGCGGCATGTTGTAGTCATCATGTCCTGTCCACTTCCCGCAGCACATATTCACTTCTCCATCTTTGTCCGCACATAATCTCGTCCAATCTTCCATCCCCGCTAAGGCGCCTCCCCCCCTCGTCCGAAACCCAAGCACTAACAATGGCAGAACCGAGCAGCGTCCGCCGAAAGAGTGGCTGGAATTCGCTCCCCACAGAGGTAATCAAGCTCATTGTTTCGCGTGTGGACAATCTCAGTACCATGCCGCTCGCCGCATGCTCGTCGGGGCTGTACCGTTTACTCAAAGCCCTTAGGCCGGAGCTTTTCAAGCCAGCTCCTTGCTTGCTGATGCCACCTGATCTTCAGAAACGGCGTGTCACGCAGCATAACGATCGTAGGGTGGCGAGCATCAACCCCCTTGACTGCGATCCGATCCCCGTCAGCCTCAACTACATTAACGGTATGTACTGGGTCGGCATGAACACGTCTTGGATGGTGCTCGTCGACGGTCGCGGCAGCTGGATGCTCGTGGAGGTCTACACCCAGTGATTGATCCCCCTTCCTTCGATAAACACTGCACTGCTTTGGCACCGCGGCCCAGAATACTCAGAATCTTACAGTAGCCAACATGATACCAAGTTTGATTTGCTCAAGGTTGTAATCTGCCAAGTGCCCACAAGATCTGCGAATTATAAGGACTTCAGGCTAATTGCGTTCTTCAACCGCGGTCTCGCCTATCTGACAGGTCACTGCGGTAAGTGGATAAATCTGCCCGTCCATCGCAGGATCATACATCCTCCATGGTTCTCTGATGCCATTGAACACAAGGGCTTCATTTACGCTGTCGACTCCTTCTATGGCTGGACGTATTGCTGGCCTACTCCAGTCATCACTACAAACGGCTGATCATACATCCTCCATGGTTCTCTTATATTAATGTCAACATTTGCTGAAAAAATATTCATGCTCATAACATGCTGTTCTTAAGATTGACTAAACCAAGAGCCCTTTTTTATTTGACTCCAACTTGATATGATGTTGTAGGCCGCTTGGTGTCCCTACCCTTCCTAATCCCAGAACCTTTCAAAGAAAAGCGGCATGGCAGTTGCAGGTGGTTCCTGGCTCGATCAGACGATGGCGAAAGATTGATGATCGTTCGCACGTACCGAACGTGTTGTTTCGCGGAATACAATCACAGTCACTGCAAGGTCTTTGAGCAGGATCCCAGCTTCTCTGGGCCATCATGAATTTTTGACTGGAGGCTGGTAAGTAGCCTTGGTACACGCTCTCTGTTTGTCGGACTGAATTATTCGATTAACCAGGAGATAACCAACGGCAAGGATCATGATGGCAGCGCGGTTTCGTTCATCAGGCTAAACTATGTGTACACAGCGTACCATGCGTCTCTGCATGCACCATACCCTGATATGTGCCGCCACGCTCTACAGCCCAAAGTAGGAGAGAGGGTCGCAAGTATCAGACTTCGACCTCCTGGCTGGAGTTTCGCCCGTCAGGCACCCATCTGGTTCAAGCCGTCAGCCAATCTCCATAGCTTAATAAATAGTAACGTATAACTGAGCCAGTTAGTTAGATCCGTACACTTGGTGTAGTAGGATCTTTATTTAGTTTGATGCATACACTTGTTCTTTTTTGGTAGCCCTTTTGTAATGATGGCTGATGTTTGGTTTGGAAGAGAGAGTTGCGCCTTCACTCTTCGGGCCTGCTTACTGCTTCTGTTGCACCCCCAGCCCTGGTTGCTGGTGCTGCTGTTTTCAATGTACAATCAGTAGTATATTTCGTCTGTTGGTTGAATAAATGTGTTGTTAGAACGACAAACACAATGTTTTGGAAGTCGTTGCACGGTTCGATCCTTTAGTGCCCCGTACTGTATGTAGCGCATACTATTTATCATACAGAACACTTTTTTTTTGAAACTCAAAACACATTTTCCACTTGTTGATAACATGCAGCCCACTAATGAAGGCCCAATAGAGAAGCCCATAATTAACTGTAAGGGAGGCTCTCACATGAATCCGGCCCAGGTACATGCTCATGGTCCCCTAAACATAAATAAGTAAATAAATAAATAAAGCTAAATGCTCATGCACCTGTTCTTTGGGAAAATAGGTAGCCCAGTATTTCTTTTTGAAGAATACCCAAGCTAAGCCTATTTGTTTTCTCCGAATTACCGGGCTGCAAATCTTTCAAGACGAGGAGGGATGCATTCCGGCCTGGCTTAAGAGTATGGTCAATGTCTGTTAAAAGTAATATCAAAAGGGGTTGAAAATTTCAAAAAATGATAGCAAATGGGATATAAGTTTCTTTTTTTTGTCCTTCACTGATATCTTATACGCATTTCATTGGATTTAACATGACATAGTACTAATTTATTTTTAAATTTGTTTTAGTATGGCTATTAATTTTTGGATCAAGAATATTTCATTCCCCAGCAAAAATTTGCGAATTTTCAAAATTTCCCACATATTTAGTTAATTTTTTGACCCTGGTACTGACCAGAAAATGGCCATCAATTCTAAAAATGGAAAACGGGCTGCAATAAATTCCATATGAATTAGAAAATGAGTAAAAATTATAAAAATAATAGCAAATGGGCTGTACACGCCATAGATTTCGAGGCTGACTTGTTTACACAAGGCTTTGTCAGTGAACACACGATTCTAGCAGCAGTTAGTGTTGGATGTCCATCCAACGACCGACGTTCTTCTTCAATCTCTGATCTTCCTGCTCCAGCCGCCTAAACTAGCGCCGGCGGGACTGCCTGCTCCCTCCTCTTGTAGCCCGCTGTGATGCCGCGCAGGCTTCCCCGGCCCACCCTACTCCCTCCGCTGGCCTGGCCGCACGCAATCAACTGCCTCCTTATTACACGAAAAAAATGATTCCTCCCACTGACATCTGGGGTGCACCGGTTGGGAGGCTGACCTGTGGGCCTACTAAGTTTACGCGTATGCAGGGCTTGTCAACTTAGTCAACAAACAATTCTAGCAGCAGTAACCGTTGGATTTGAATCGAACGGTCCTGCTGCTTCTTCAATCGCTGCTCTTCTTGCACCAGCCGCCCAAACCAGTGCCGGGGAGACCGCCTACTCCTGCCTCCAGTGGCCGGCTGTGCTGCGGATGAGGCCTCATCGCCCCTACTACTCCCACCGCTAGCCAGGCCCTGCAGCGATGACAGCCTCACACCGCAGCCAAACCAGTGAACCCTTGTACTCCTCTCCGCGTGGGCATCCACTGCCGCGTCTTCCCCGGCTCCGCGTCGTCCCCTTCCTAGGCCTCGCCGTCATCCACCGCCTTGGTGCTCTCGGCGCGGCATGGTTAACGTGGTCAACGACATTCCATCGTAAGAGTACTATACGTGGAGAGGCTGATAGCTGGGTCCACGGCCACAGCCCAGTTTTTTTGTGATTTGCCAAGTAAGTTGCTTTGTCAGGCCTATTGGGCTGCAAATCTTTCAAGACGAGGAGAGCTTTCATTCGGCTGGCGGAGAAAATGGCCCATCAGTAATGAGAAATGGGCTGTACATTTTTAAAACACATCAAACCGGCAATTAGTTTCAAATATCTTTTCTTCATTTCGAGATTTGAAATTGCATTAATTTTTATGCGTGGAGAATTTGTTGGATTTTATATTGATATACATTTATTTTTAAAATCAGTTTGAATGTGAGTCGAAATTTCGGGATTAAAAACAGTTCGGACCGCACCGAAATATGCAAAATTTCGTATAATTTTTTAACCATGGCCACAATATGGGCTGTAATGCTAACAAAAAGAATATGGGCTCCAAAAAAACCTTAATAATTAGCAAATGGGCTGTAAATTATTAGAAATAATGGCAGATGGGCTGTATGCTGTTTTCCACAGATTTGAGGCTTTCCTAAAAAAAGGTTGACGCACAAGCAGTGACTGTTGGATGGCCATCCAACAACCGTCGTGCTTCTTCAATCTCTCCTCTTCCTGCTCCAGCCGCTCAAACACGCGCCGGCGGGACTGCCTGCTCCCTCCTCCCCGCGGCCGGCTCTGCTGCCGCACAGGCCTCACCGCCCCACCATACTCCCATCGCTAGCCTAGCCATCCCTCTACTCACCCACACCCGCTGTTATTCTCCGGCGACGGCAGGCGAACCAGTAAACCCTCATACAGTCGTACTCCCCTCTGCGTGGGAAACAACTGCCGATTCTTTCCTACCTCCGTGTCGTTCCCTTCCTAGGCCTCACCGCCGTCCACCGCCCTGGTGCTCTCGGCGTGGCCTGGTCAACATGGTCAACGACCGACATGCATCTGAAGTGGACTATACGTGGAGAGGCCGACAGCTGGGTCCACGGCCGCATGCAAGGAAATGCCTCCTTATTACGCGCAAAATAATGATTCCTCCCCTGACATCAGGGACCCACTGAAAGGGCCTCTGTATTTTGTGAAAAAACGTTACCGCCGCTGACAGCTCGGACCCACCAGCTATATCCTCGCACGCAAGGAAGTGCCTACTTATTACGCTCAAAAAATGAATACCCCCTGCTAGCTGGGACCCACCTTGGTGGGAGGCTGACTTGTGGGCCTACTAAGTTGACGGGGACAGAGGGCTTTGTCAACATAGTCAATATGCACGATTCTAGCTCAAGTGATCGTACGATGTCCATCCAACGGTCGTAGTGCTTCTTCAACCTCTGGTCTTCTTGCTCCAGCTGCCCAAACCAGTGCCGGTCGTGCCTCGTGCTCCTGCCTCCTGTGGCCGGCTGCGATGCGGCAGAGGCCTCACCGCCCCCTACTACTCCCACCGCTGGCCAGGCCATCCCTCTACTCACCCACACCCCCTGTTATTCTGCGGCGATGGCAGCCTCACACCACAGCCAACCAGTGAACCCTCGTACTCCTCTACGCGTGGGCATCCACTGCCACGTCTTCCCCGGCTCCGTGTCGTCCCCTTCCTAGGCCTCACCGTCGTCCACCGCCCTGGTGCTCTCGGCGCGGCATGGTCAACGTGGTCAAGGAACGACTTCCGTCGGACGTGGACTGTACGTGGAGAGGTTGATAGCTGGGTCCACGGCCGTAGCAAGGAAGTGCCTCCTTATTACACGCAAAATAATTATTCCTCCACCTGACAGTGGGACCCACCAGACGGGCCACCATATTTCACGAAAAAAACGTTTCCCCCTGACTGCTGGGACCCACCAGCTACATCTTCGCACGTAAGGAAGTGCGTCCGGGCAAAAAAAATGATTCACCCCTTGACTGCTGGGACCGACCAGCTACATCTTCGCAGGCAAGGAAGTGCCTGACAGTTGGGACCCACTTGGTCTAAGCGTACGTAGTGTTGTCATTTTGGTCGCGAACGTGTACGTACATACTGGTCGATGTAGAGGCGCGCATGTGTCGTAGTAGAGGCACACATGTGTCGTAGTAGAGGCCTGCACGTAGCATTTACACGTACGTACACCGGCCAGGGTGCAAGAAAGAAAATACGGCCACATATGTGTACATACGAGCGGGGTCTCGAACACCTACTCGCGCATACGTATGGCGAGGGCTTGTGTACATGGCTGGGTCAGAACGGAGAAACAATGTCGTCGTCGTGTTCATGGGGAGGCAACGGAATGCGTCGTGTTCATGGGGAGGCAACAGAATGCGTCGTGTTCATGGGGAGGCAACGGAATGCGTCGTGTTCATCGGGAGGGCTTGGACGGAACAGGCGATGGAAACGAGGCCTGGCGTACCGCAGAACGGAGAAAACGGCCTTGTGTTCGACCGGCGACGTTTGAAACGGGATCCTGTTCATCGGGAGGGGTCTGGCGTACCGCAAAAGGGAGGAAACGGACTTCCTACGGTCGGAATGGGAGTCCTGTTGATCGGGAGGGGTGTGGCGTACCGCAAAACGGAGGAAACGGACTTGTGTTGGAGCGCTACGGTCGAAACGAGGGTCCTGTTCATCGGGAGGGGTGTGGCGTACCGCAAAACGGGACTCCACGGGATACTGTTCATCTCCGCCGTCAACCTCCTCCAGCCTCCACGGGCTCCTGTTCATCCAGCCTCCACGGGCTCCTATTCATCCAGCCTCCACGGGCTCCTGTTCATCCAGCCTCCACCGCGCGCTACTCCACCAGCTACTGTTCAACCACCCCTCCATCGTCTACTGTTCATCCAGCCCTCCACACCACAGGGTCCTGTTCAACCACCCCTCCACCGTCTACTGTTCATCCAGCCCTCCACACCACGGGGTCTTGTTCAACCACCCCTCCACCGTCTACTGTTCATCCAGCCCTCCACACCATGAGGTCCTGTTCATCCACCCCTCCACGGGCACCCCTCCACCGTCTACTGTTCATCCAGCCCTCCACCACACCAAGGGGTCCTGTTCATCCAGAGGCAACGCCACCGCTCACTGTTCATCCAAACCCCCCTGCAACGCTCACTGTTCATCCCATCGATCGGCATCAGTTAGCAGCAGTAGCGAAGGAATCGCTCGATCGGGTTCAGTTAACAACCATTGATCGATCGCTCGGGTTCAGTAACGCGTAGCCTGCAGTGCAATCACTCGGGTTCAGTTAGAGGCCAACGCCTCGCTCGGGTTCAGTTAGAGCCAACGCCTCGCACACATGCGCGCACGTGTACGAGTGAAACGGGCATCGCTCGGCCCCCAACCTCCCACCGTAACCGGGAACTCCCCGAAATTTTCCTCGCCCTCGCTTCTACCACGGTTTTTTCCGTCATGGACGGCCCAAAGAATGTCATGCGGCTGCGTCTCTGGCCTGCCCAGGATGAAAATCCCATTTTCTATCATGATTTTTTGTCATAGAAGTAGGAGCCCATCACATCTATGATGATACCGGGTTTTGTCACAATTATCGTCATAGAAGTGTCATTTGTATGACATAATTTTTTTTCGTTCGGCCTAAAATGTCATGGATGTGTATTTTTTTCTAGTGATATTGTACTGTAGTATCATCATTGTTGGACCTTCTGAAGAGGCGAAGAGCCAAGTGCAAGGTTCACACGAGTACGAACTGTTGAACCTCCCGAAGAGGCAAAGAGCCAAGCGCAAGGTTTTATAGGAGTTGTCGTCCTAGTAGGAGTGTACTAGTACAACTATAGCGAACGATGCTACTGTATAATGCCGCCACGTCACGTATATCCAAAGCTGTGCCACCTTTTTTTCTCAAAGAGCTTGTTGGAGCCCGTGCAACAGCCACACAAGTTGCATGTACACATAACACATTTACTAGTAATAAATTCTAAAGGACAAATGCCAGTATGCCACACAAGTTCATCTCCAACTCATGTGATAAATTTGTGCACGACTAGTCTACATATATTCATAGCGCTACCGTTCACAATTACCGTACTCCACTTACACGTTATAGATGGGCTACATGTCCTCCTCCGGGTTCCAGTCCCATGTGTTCTTCATGGATGGCACAATCCATAGCGGTGGGAAACGGGAATCATTGTCGCAGCTTTCTAGTCCGGTTCCACACGATGGGGACTCATCCAAGCTGAAGCGGCATAAATCAGGGATAGCGTGTCCCAGCATGTCGTTCATCCGGCGGTGCGCACTGAAGACACAACCATGCTTCATGAACGGCAGGCCTTCCGTGTCGTGCACGGAAGGTGGCATCCGCTTCACAATGGGGTAGCTGTCCCCGATGAAAACCGAGTACTCTCCAAGAGTGTTCCTCGGCACCCATGTAGCATCACGGGGGTCTAACTCGGCGTCGTTCATCTGGTACACGCGGCATCCCAGATCTGGACACATGGTGACGTACATAGTCAAGGTCCATGCATAATAATGTTGTGCTCAAATGTGGTGGTCAGTAATACTGTGCAACAAATAGTGCTACTCCGGTATAAAGGAAGTAAAATAACCGGCTTATTATATATAGCCACTCTTGGCTACATGGATGAGATAGTAAGACATGGAAAAACAAAAAAGGTGGCAGCTAGTGGGTTCAAGTCTTCTAGGGCCTAGCTAGCTATACGCGTCCTCCAAGGTAAAAAGTACTCCTACTAGTACTACAAAGTATACTACTGGTACAACAATGAAAGAGAAGGCGAGAGGGTTAAAAAATGCAATACCTGGGTAGATGGTGACGGTCCGGTCGTGGTAGATTGTGTGACCATGTTGCACATCAGTGGTACCATGGGTAACGACTGCTAAGATAGTTGATCCCAATATGCCAAAGTCAGCTACAAGGTTCCAGGTTAGACCGAATCGCGGATGCAAATGCACATCCAGGATCGGTGATCTTATTTTGATCGGGGGATGACTGGTCCCTGCAAAATAATGGAGTACCATTAGGGATGCAAATGATGGTTTGTGCATTCCGTTTGTAATCTCCCGTACCGTAGGATGTCAACCAGATGAAACAAGTCCCCTAGCTTGTCACCGCGAAGATGTGGCCTAGATGGCGCACGGCGTCTTCGAACGTGTAGGGGTACAAATCTGCCGCCGCCAACATGCGCCAGCCTCTGCCATTACTGCCTCCTGCATTGATGGCAATCCTTATGTCGAACACCACGATGAGATAGTAATTGTCGTAGCCGCGTCGCTTTTTCGGCGGGTCCGCAATTGCTATCTTCTTCAATCTCATGTAGGCATCATCATCATACGTATTCTTGCCCAGCCAGTCCAGAAGGCCGATCCCAATGGTGGAGAAGGGGTCTACCGGAACGGCCGCACTGCTGTGGATGTTGTGCAAAATCATGGTGGTATCCAGCCGGAGGTATGCAAGCCAATCTTTGTTGGCACCGACCCAGACCTATATATAAGATGGTGGGCAGCGGAGAAATTACGGGATGGAAATGGAATAACTAAGTACTACATGATCAAACTCCATTACTGACCTGCTCATCGGACAAAATCCGACTACCTCTCAACATCGTCAACTCTAGCGGAGTCAACATGCAACCATGGCAAGGGAGCGGTGGACTATTCAAAGAATTGTCCCATAGAAGAACCTTCTCCTCGAGGACGCATGGAAGACCAACAAGCATGGCCTTTTCCCAAGCATGTTTAAGCAGCGTCTTGAAAAAGTTGGTGTAGGAAGCACTGAATCTTGCGGCGGTGAGGATGTCGGAGCGGCGTGCGATTTCTCCCAGAGAATCGTTGTCCAAGGTCTCCCATCCCCGACGAGGAGGAGAACCGCCTGGCGAATCCATGGGAGCAGCGATGAACTGCCTTGTCTTCGGGGGGAGGGGAACTGGCGAGGAGGACATAAGAGCGTCGTAACCGCAGGGCCTCGTCCCTTCCAACTGTAGATCGTTCCTCAACGAAGACGTGAGGCTATTATTTACTACTGTACTAGTACTAGCATTATGGAACGTTATGGGATTGCATTATACTGTAAATAATAGCACTAGTAAGAAATTTTTGGCACTAGGTAGTAGTTTTTGGCGTGGATTAAGAAATTTTGGGTATGTTTTTGCCATTTTTTGTACATGCCAACTAGTGTCAAAAAACGTCGTCCATTATGTGATGGAGGAGTACGTACTCGTACTGTAGTAGTACTAGTACTACTTTTCTCAACTAGTAGTGCGATGTACTGTACTTCTAGTCTAGTCTAGTCTAGTATAGTGCACCAGTTTTGAACTCTTGAATCTCAGGGCCTAGGAGCTATAGTTGGAAGTGGAGGGTACTACTGTTCTCTAGAACCATCGCTGTACTATCAATGCAGGGGAAGTACACCTGCATAGTGGCCTAGTGGGTACTCTCGGTGCTCTATTCAGGCGCTCCTCTCACGTAGCTGGCCTACTCAGCCGCTCCTCTCACGCACACACTAGCAGCCTGTTTATCAGCGACGGTTACTGCGGGGGCAGAACATTTGAGTTATTTGATACAGCGAGACTAGGCTTTTCGCTTCCATTTGTGGAGGTGTAATGGATCTCGTCGACCTTTGTTAGTAGTTCCTTCTTTATGAATGAGATGAAGTAAAGATTTTGCCTCTGTTTAAAAAAACACGTCAATAGGAATTTCTTTTATAGTAGAGCCGATAATGGAGTGAATTCCATGCATGCAGCGCCACAAGCTACAGAGTAGTAGTAGAGCACTTTATGTACAGAGCCATATTGCACAGTTCCCAATGCCCCGCCAGGCTTTTCCGGCTCCTCGGGCTTGAGGCGCTAGTTTAAATATGCTACTAGCTGGAAGCTGCAAGCGAGGTGCGGTTAGGGTGAGCACGCGAGCCATGGGATGTTGGGAAGGAAAACCCGTTCACGTGGCTAGGCTGTCCAGTGCACCCAGATTGTGGGGCCGCACGTCCGTTTGACTTCAAAACTCAAACTACCCGTGTAAAATATTGGCTCACAGCAAAGTGTAGTAGTACTATTTTAAAAAAAAATGCCACCGTGCATTCGGCCGGGATCGAACCCACAAAACGAGGTATGCACTCCCGTGACCACTAGTAGTACTCGTTGGAGTACAACGCAACCTAGAATCGCCTTTTGTTGCTAGTAGTACGTACATTGTTCCTTACAAGAAACCCCTAAGAGCATGGTTAATAGTATAGCCAGCTGCTGGCTATAAGCCAGTGCCATGTCATCTACAGCCCATCTTATAGCCAACATGTAGTACTAATTTATTTCTTATAGCCCGCTGACTCAGCTCTATTGTACTTGCTCTAAGAATGCAAGAAACCACTAAAATGCCAAGAAACTACTACCACTTGCATACGTGGCAAACGTAAGATAAGACTACCTTATCAACCATTGTACATGCTCTTACCAACAAAAATCCTCGAGTGACCTCCTACCTCCGGCACGTCCACCTAGTCATCCTCGGCCATGGGACGCAGCTACCGCCGTCGGCAGAAGGCGAGGTAAAAACCGCCGGCGTTGCGGAGCCCATGTTGCGGCAACCCGGATGCCAGCTCCGTCCGGCGCTCGCGGCCGCTAGCTAGCCAAGATAGCTCCATCCAGCTGCTTGTCTGCAAGGTTTGCTAGCTAGATTGGCACGGCAGCACGGCGGCTTGCTCGCGCGCGCCGCGCTAAGGCCAGCCATCTGGCTCGAGCGAAGGCCAGTGCGGCGGCTTGCTCGCTCGTGAGTCACGCTCGGGCCAGCTTGCCAACCCGTGCGGAGGCCAGTGTGGTGTCCGGACCGTCCGGCGGAGCGGCGGCCAACTCGCTCATCACCGGCGCCACCGACAAACACGCATCAGTACTGTTTGAAGTAATGTTCAGGAAAAATAATGATTTGAGGGGGAATAACATGATAGAAGGTCAGATGTGGGTCCCTCGTGTCAACGGTCAAACAAAATGTGTTGGTTTAAGCTGCCTCGTCAGCACGGACATGTGGGCCAATGTCGGGACCCCGATCCTAAGTCACACCGATCTAGCATGTAACACTTCATATCACTTTGCGGCCTCACGCACGGTATTCCCACGGGTGCCAACTTACCTGGCCCAAGACCGTTTGCGCATTTTGGCTCATGTATATGATAGTGTCGCTAGCATCCATATGACAGAGAACCCGGGCCGACATGACTAGTCGTGAACCAAAGGTGGCACCAACTTATGGGGACAGGCATACATGAATCAACATCGAGCATGTCGGTCAGCAGCGTGTGAATCCGGGCTGTAGCACTGGGCTAACAGGACTCCGGGAACCCGGGCTGTAGCAGGCTAGGAAGGACTCCGGATGTCACCGCGTGACATTTCCCCGAAGGGACAGACACATGAACGAAGTGAATCACATGCCGGCCAGTCAAGTGTTCCGGAGCAGTAGTGCTGGGCTAGCAGGACTCCAGTGAACCGGGCTGTAGCGGACTACTATGGCTCATGGAAGAACAAGACTACATTTCCCCATAAGAAAGGCTACCAGGGATAAACAACTAGGTTGTCAGACCCCACACATAGCAATACACGTTACACGTACGCATAACATGCAAGTATGTGCTGTACAGCATGACATCACAACATAACTCAAACTCATATAGATAAAGGCCCAGAAGAGCCACATAGAATTCAATACAAACAGGGGTCTCATGACCCATCATTCAGAGCTTACAAGCAACGGAAGCATTACATGTCTGAGTATAGACAACTACAAAAGGAAAAGACTAAGAAGCCTGACTAGACACGACCCTCCCAAGGGTACAAGATCATAGCTAGGATACAAGCTACTCGCCGAAGTCACTTGTCTAACCAACTGCAAAACATAAATAAGCAAATGTGAGTACGAAGGTACTCAACAAGTCTTACATCAGAACTATCTACATATGCAACATTATCAACAAGGCGGTGGTGGAGTTTTAACAGCAGCAAGCTAGCTTTGACTCAGTGGCTAGCCTATACCATGAGTATCAGAAACTTCTTTGAGGTGAGGAGACGCACACGAGTCCACATATTCACCATATCAATACTCCACTATGGATACATTCCCGTCTCCATATGAGAAGGCCATCCATAGCACTCACGCTTATCTTGCGGATTTTAGGGTATCCACTTCAAGTTTTCTATGTACTACATAAGTCCTCCAAGTTTCCATATGTGAGGAAAATGACTATTCGAATAACCCTGCAGGGGTGTACTTCTTCACACACGCTCTCGCCACTTATCGCCCTGTACACGTCATGTACCTCGGCAACCTTCAAGCGGAAGCCGGGCGAGGGTGTCGGCCACGACCTGACTAACCACACAAGTCTCTCGTCCTGGTTTATCGCCTATTCAAGTTCCATCCGCAAGGAGTTCAGGCCGAAGTCTCAGTACGGCCCCAAACGATGTGTGCAGGGTTCCCAAGCCCACCATCCGGGTGCCACTTGGTACACCGTGCCACGGTGCCTAGTCTGTCCCAAGCCCGTCCCGTCGGACACCACCTGGTAGACAAGTAGCACTACCTACATACGCCAGAAACTAGTTGCAACTCCTGGACAGAAATCAAGTGGATTAATAAGCCGAGAGGGGTCGGATAACCGGAACCCAATGTGTGGTAGTAACTGGACTTGGATAACATATACAGAACTCAGTGCTTAGGGACGGTTTCAATGAGACAACCCACCATGTACTCCTACATGGCCTCTCATGGCTACCTTTACCAAAACATGTTCACACACTTAGCCTTTATCGGTAGGACATGTTCACCACTCCGATTCATTCCCGATGAATCAGACCCGACACAACTCTAAGCATAGCTGCATAAAGAAAACAAGCATGGATGAGTAGGCACATCAAGGCTCAAGCAACTCCTACTCATGCTAGTGGGTTTCAACTATTTACTATGGCAATGACAGGTCATGCAGAGGAATGGGTTCAACTACCGCAGCAGAAAAGTAGTAGTTGAATCGTTGTTGTCCTAATGCAGTAAAAGGAGCAGGAGCGAGAGAGTGGGATTTATCAAAATGCTCAAGGGGGGGTTGCTTGCCTGATAGAACGACGAAGGGGTACGGCTCCTCTGACAGGTACTCGGGAACACCTTCGGGAGTGGAACCTATCGAGAAGAAACGGTGCCGGCGATCAACACACAAACAAATGCAACAAAATGATGCATGAACATATGTAGGATCTA
>NC_041384.1:479999147-480035410 GCF_002162155.2 Triticum dicoccoides | reverse complement strand
AAAGTTGCAATTTTTAGGCCTTTTTGGTTTGAGTGGATTTTTAGGCACAATTTCAACATACACAATACATATCAAGCAAGCATGCAAAGAGTATATGAGCAGCGGAATGTAAAGCATGTAACTTGCAAGAATGTAAGGGGAAGGGTTTGGAGAATTCAAACGCAATTGGAGACACGAATGTTTTTCCCGTGGTTCGGATAGGTGGTGCTATCCTACATCCACGTTGATGGAGACTTCAACCCACGAAGGGTAACGGTTGCGCGAGTCCATGGAGGGCTTCACCCACAAAGGGTAACGGTTGCGTGAGTCCACGGAGGGCTCCACCCACGAAGGGTAACGGTTGCGCGAGTCCACGGAGGGCTCCACCCACGAAGGGTCCACGAAGAAGCAACCACCCACAAAGGGTCCACGAAGAAGCAACCACCCACAAAGGGTCCACGAAGTAGCAACCTTGTCTATCCCACCATGGCCATCGCCCACGAAGGACTTGCCTCACTAGCGGTAGATCTTCATGAAGTAGGCGATCTCCTTGCCCTTACAAACTCCTTGGTTCAACTCCACAATCTTGTCGGAGGCTCCCAAGTGACACCTAGCCAATCTAGGAGACACCACTCTCCAAGAAGTAACAAATGGTGTGTAGGTAATGAACTCCTTGCTCTTGTGCTTCAAATGATAGTCTCCCCAACACTCAACTCTCTCTCATAGGATTTGGATCTGGTGGAAAGAAGATTTGAGTGGAAAGCAACTTGGGGAAGGCTAGAGATCAAGATTCATATGGTAGGAATGGAATATCTTGGTCTCAACACATGAGTAGGTGGTTCTCTCTCAGAACATATGAGTTGGAATTGTGTATGTGTTCTGATGGCTCTCTCCATGAATGAAGAGGAGGTGGAGGGGTATATATAGCCTCCACACAAAATCCAACCGTTACACACAGTTTTCCAATCTCGGTGGGACCGAATCAACAAACTCGGTCGGACCAAAAAGGTAAGCCTAGTGACCGTTAGAGATTTTTGGTGGGACTTACATGCAACTCGGTAGGACCGATATGGTTAGGGTTTGGGCATAACGTAATCTCGGTGAGACCGATTACACAAACTCGGTGGGACCGATTTTGGTAATAAGCTAACCAGAAAGTTGGTCAGGCAAACTCGGTGGGACCGATTTGCTCTTTCGGTGAGACCAAAAAGTTACAAAAAGGAAACACTGAATTTACATTGCAATCTCGGTGGGACCGATTCGCTCTTTAGGTGAGACCGAAAAGTTACGAAATGGAAACAGAGAGTTTGCAATCCCATCTCGGTGAGACCGAGATCCCTATCGGTAGAACCGAATTGCTAGGGTTTGGCAGTGGCTTATGACAAGTGAAACTCGATGGCGCCGGATAGAAAGAATCGGTAGGACCAAGTTTGGCTTAGGGTTTAGGTCATATGTGGAAGTGGGAAAGTAGTTGAGAGTTTTGGAGCATATCACTAAGCACATGAAGCAAGAGGCTCATTAAGCAACACCTCATCCCTCCTTGATAGTATTGGCTTTTCCTATGGACTCAATGTGATCTTGGATCACTAAAATGTAAAATGAAGAGTCTTGAGCTTGAGGCTTTAGCCAATCCTTTGTCCTTAGCATCTTGAAGGAGTTCCCACAACCTTTAGTCCATGCCACTCCATTGTTGAACTTATCTGAAACATGCTAGATAGAAATGTTAGTCCAACAAGAGATATGTTGTCATCAATTATCAAAACCACGTAGGGAGCACTTGTGCTTTCAATCTCCCCCCTTTTGGTAATTGATGGCAACATACATCAAAGCTTTAGATAAAGATATAAAGAACAACAAGTAAAGCTTTGGAAGGACATGTAACAAGCATAGGCTCCCCCTACATGTATGGACTCATGTAAATATGAAATATAGAGGCATGTGAGAGCATAACCATGACAGAGTAGGCAATGTGTTACATGTATCTTGGGCATATGCATCAGAGCAAAAGATTATCAAGGAGAATACCTTCATGCTCATGAGTCCTTCTTGCAAACAGTATGTACATAAGCAAGAACTCCTCATACTCATGATTTTGATGCATATACTTACCTTGTGGTCTTGAGTTGTCTTAGGATGGAATGAACCTGCACAAACAAAGTTAGATAACACAGGTACATCCACTAGCCAGAGTAAACAAAAGAAACCACAAGAATACCAAGACTGGGATGACATGTAGAGAGTGAGTGCAAGGTACCACATTGGACTCAACATGTCCCCAAGAATAAAGATATGCAATGAATTTGACTGATTTCTTTCCCTTAGGTGTCTTGCTCCCCCTGAATCTTACATGGGATATTGGGAGAAGATAGGGAACAGAAAATCAGAGCTGAAAGATACAAATGGATAGAACTTAATGCAAATAAGCGTATATGAACATGTCTTTCCCCCACAAAGACATGTGACATCTCTCCTCTTGAACATCAAGCATCTGGGATCCTTGAGTATTTTCTCTCCCTGGAAATCTCTCTCTCCCCCTTAATAACATCTGGGAAATCTCTCTCTCCCCCTTAACAACATCTGGGATCCTTGAGACTTTCTCTCCCCTTGAGCTTTGATGTGCTTTGATGTGATCTCTTTCTCCTGCAAGCTTTGATGTGATCTCTCTCTCCCCCTTTGACATCAATTTCCAAGAAGGGCTTTCTAGAATCCGTCGTATAGGTTTGGTCCTTGAGACTCAGCACAAAGCAAAGGATAAAATTGTGATGCTTGTAGAGGACAAGATTCATTGAGTGGAGCTGGATCAGAAGAAATGTAGAACAAGTGGCAAACTGTTTTCGGATTGCAAAGTCGGTGGCACCGAGTGGCATATTTCGGTGGTACCGAAAAGATTCGGTTGGACCGAAAATTGCAAGTCGGTGAAACCGAGTTTACACAGAGAAAAACACTTGTCACCTCAGCTCACTAGACATGTAGGATCTCACAAAGATTTGCAATGAATTACCTGAAGGATTTGCAAGGAATTAAATGCAGAAAATGCAGAACAAAAACAAAGAGAAAAGAGAAGAAACTGAAAGATCTAGATGGAGTTTTTTTTGTTTTTGAAAAAGATAAAGAAACTAAACATGCACGAGACAAATGCAATAACACAGAAAAGAACACAAGAGAACTTCATCTAGAGTTGGGCGGTGACATAGTCACCTATGTTAGAGTATATTGACTTAGGAGTCAAGTGAGAACACTTGATCATAGGTCATACTCATCGTTTAAGCTCAAAATGGGGTTACCATTTTTCGTTTAAGCATCTTGATGTATTCACATCTTGTTGAGTTGCTTTGACTCATGTCTTGGAGTAAAGCTTCTCTAAGATGGAACCGACGGCGAGGAGCTCGGCCGCGGCGGCCGGAGCTCGGGTGCGCGCGGGGTTAGCGTTGCGGGGTGCAAGCGGGAAAGGGGAGGCGCTAGCGAGGCTCAGCGCGGGGCAGCAAGCTCGGTGGACACTCGTCATGGTCACCGGAGCGTTGCCGCCGACGAGCTCGGGCGGCGGCGCGGTTCGGTCGACAAGGGGGCAACGGCTGCGGGGCGTAAACGAGCTCGGGAAGAGGGGCAACAGACACAGAATCTCACATCAGAGGCGACGGGATGGTCAGCGGGCTCGGGGACGAGTCGGAGACGACGGATGGGCACCGGCGATCTCGGCGGCCGAGAGGTTGAAGACGACGGAATTGATGGCGAAGCAGAGCTCCCGGCGATGTGTGGCTCGACGATGAGGACGAAGGAGACGAGGTGAATCCCTGGGGCACGTCGAGGAGGCGAGAGGGAGGCGGTGGATGTAGCTATGGTGAACGGCGGTGACAGGCTCCGTTCGGAAGCGAGCAGAGAAGGGGGAGGGGGTCCAGAGCGAGAGGGGAGAGACGCAGGGGTCGAAGGAGGTGCGTGGCGACGCGAGGGAAGGTCCAGGCGAAGGGAGGACAGCCAGGCAGGGTGGAGGTGGCACGCGGTGGCCGTGCGCGTGCGTTGTACCCAGCTTCTCCTCTGCCTACTGGCAAGAGGTAGAAGATGGGGCTGCCCCTGGTGGGCTGGCCAGCTGGGCTGTAACAGTGCCAGGCCTCAGGCAAGCTTTCCCTTTTTTCTTTTCTATTTCTGACATTTGTTTTTGACTTAAAATAAATACTAGCACAATTATAAAAATGTTGTGATTCCTTGTGACCACTAGTTATAATATACCAGAGGCCCTCACCAAATTCCAACATTTTTGGAGCCTTTAAAATATTTATATTATTTTAAACAGCCCCAATTCAAATACATATGGGTTCATTCAAAAATCCAAAATGTTTAGCAAAAATGTGCATCATCTTTGGTTGTTGTTTCCAACATTTTCCAAAGACCATGAACATTTTTGAAAAGCATTTTGGGTTCATTGAAATTCCATTTTTAATTTGAACCTATTTGAATTTGCTTTGGTGCTAGGGTTTGAAACATTCCCCATTCCAAATTCATTTGAAACTTAAACATGATGCACAAAGCAAGCCTAGGTCATACCAGAACTAGGGATGTGACAACTCGCCCCCACTCGGAAGAATCTCGTCCCGAGATTCAGGAGTTGGCGGAAAGAAAGCGGGGTACTCAAGTCGAAGACGATCTTCTTGCTCCCAAGTAGCTTCTCTCTCGGTATGATGAGACCACTGAACCTTGAGAGACTTGATGTTACGACGTCGTGTGACACGCTCTGCTTGATCCAGAATGCGAACATGGTACTCTCGATAAGTGAGGTTATCTTGGAGATCAAGCGTTTCGTGGTCCACTCGGCGGATGGGATCCGAGAAGCAATGCTTGAGTTGAGAGACGTGGAAGACATCATGAACTCGAGAAAGATGTGGGGGTAGTTCCAACTGGTAGGCAACCTCTCCTCTTTTAGCAAGAATGCGAAAAGGACCAATGTAATGAGGAGCCAACTTGCCCTTGATACCGAAACGAT
This sequence comes from Triticum dicoccoides, assembly GCF_002162155.2. Taxonomy (NCBI): domain Eukaryota; kingdom Viridiplantae; phylum Streptophyta; class Magnoliopsida; order Poales; family Poaceae; genus Triticum; species Triticum dicoccoides. The sequence goes on along the minus strand of NC_041384.1, from coordinate 480,030,456 downwards.
GGGTACCCTTCAAAGGAGTAACCCGAAGGTAAGCCTTATCGCCAACTTCATAAGCCACTTCCTTATGACGATGGTCATACTGGCTCTTTTGACGAGATTGGGCTATTTTCAAATTCCCACGAATGATGCGAACTTGCTCTTCTGCCTCCTGGATCATATCCGGTCCAAAGAATTGTCTTTCATCGGTTTCTGACCAGTTCAAAGGTGTTCGACATCTTCGTCCATACAGAATCTCGAAGGGTGCTTTCTTAAGACTGGATTGGTAGCTATTGTTATAAGCAAACTCGGCAAAGGGAAGACATTTCTCCCAATCCATACCGAATGAGATAACGCAAGCTCTAAGCATGTCTTCGAGAATTTGGTTGACCCTTTCCACCTGACCACTTGACTGAGGGTGGAAAGCGGTACTGAAAGAAAGATGAGTTCCCATGGCATTCTGGAAACTTTCCCAGAAATGAGAGGTGAAAAGACTGCCACGGTCTGAATTGATCTCTAGTGGAACACCATGGAGTGACACTATTCGGGAGATATATAAGTCAGCGAGCTGACTAGCAGTGATACTCTCTCGAACAGGTAGGAAGTGAGCCACTTTGGAGAGACGATCAATGACTATGAAGATAGCATTATTTCCTTTCTTGGTCCTGGGAAAGCCAGTGATGAAGTCATACCAACTTTGTCCCATTTCCACTCGGGAATAGCTAAAGGTTGAAGGGTGCCAGCAGGTCTTTGATGCTCTGCCTTCACGCGACGACAAACGTCACAGTTGGCAATATACTGAGCGATTTCTCTCGTCATCCTAGTCCACCAGAACCTCTGGCGTTGGTCCTGATACATCTTTGTACTACTGGGATGAATCGTGAGAGGGGATACATGGGCCTCCTTAAGGATCAGTTGCTCTATCTGTTGACTTTTGGGAACCACCAAACGGTTTCCAAAGTAAACAACACCTCGTTCATCCATAGAGAAATAGTTGGCAACTCCCTTGGAAATATTTTTCTTAATCAGGGAGATTCTTGTATCATGCTTCTGAGCCTCTATGATCTGATCCGTAAGGGTAGGTTTCGCCACCAAGGTAGAAAGGGAACCATGAGGAGCTATGTGAAGGTTAAGCTTACAGAATTCCTCATGGAGGGATGGTTGACATTGTTGCAACATGAGGTTGTTGCAATAGGATCTACGACTTAAAGCATCAGCCATGACATTGGCTTTGCCTGGGGTGTAGGTGATTTCTAAGTCGTAATCCGAGATCAACTCCAACCAACGTCTCTGTCTGAGATTCAGATCCAGTTGGGTGAAGATATACTTGAGACTCTGATGGTCAGTGTAGATTTCGCAACGGTTACCAAGAAGGTAATGTCACCAAGTCTTAAGTGCATAGACTACGGCTGCAAGCTCTAGATCATGTGTAGCATAATTTTCCTCATGGGGATGCAACTGTCGAGTTGCATAGCCAATCACATGATGATCCTGCATAAGAATGCAACCTAGTCCTTGATGCGAAGCGTCGCAATAGATAACAAAGTCTTTAGTGAAATCCGGTGGCATGAGTATGGGCACAGAAGTCAGGCGTCTTTTCAGTTCCTGAAAACTGTGCTCACACTGTGGGGTCCACTCAAACCTTTTATCTTTCTTGAGAAGTTCTGTGAGGGGTTTGGGCACTTTGGAGAAGTTTTCGACGAAGCAGCGACAATAACTGGCTAGACCAGGGGAACTCCTAACTTGTTTGACCGTTTCGGGTGGAGTCCAATCGAGAACGGCTTTAACTCTCCCGGGATTGACAGCAATGCCCTTACCAGAGATCACGTGGCCCAAATAGGTCACTTCTGGCAACCAAAATTCACACTTGGAGAACTTGGCATAAAGGCGGTGCTCTCTGAGTTTTTCTAACACAAGTCTAAGATGTTCGACATGATCTTCCTCGTTCTTCGAGTAAATAAGAATATCATCGAGATAAACCACAATGAACTTATCTAAGTACTCCATAAAGATTGAGTTCATCAAGCGGGAGAAAGTAGCTGGAGCATTTGTTAGGCCGAAAGACATCACGGTGTACTCGTATTGACCATAACGAGTGACAAAGGCCGTTTTGGGGATGTCCCCATTTCTGATTTTGATTTGGTGGTAGCCTAACCTCAAATCCATCTTGGAAAATACCGAGGATCTAGTGAGCTGATCATACAAGTCGTTGATCCTGGGGAGCGGATACTTGTTCTTTATCGTGACCACATTAACGGGACGATAATCTACAACCATCCAATCTGTACCATCCTTCTTCTTGACAAAGAGGACAGGAAAAGCCCAAGGAGAAGAACTGGGATGGATGAAGCCCTTTTGCAAGGACTCATCAAGCTGTTTCTTAAGCTCGGCTAACTACAAAGGTGCCATCTTGTATGGTCTCCTAGAGATTGGAAGAATTCCTGGGATAAGTTCTATGACAAACTCTACATCTCTGTCAGGTGGAACACCTGGCAGTTCTTCTGGAAAGACATCTGGGAAGTCCCAGACTACCGAAATATCTTCAAGGTCTGGAAGAGGGCTGGCATTAAGAGAATAGAGTTGACGCCTTGCAACTCTAGTAGAGACAATGACTATTTTGCCAGATGGATGTGTAAGTTGAATAGATCTGGTGTAACAATTGATCTTGGCATGATGAGCTGTCATCCAGTCCATGCCCAAGACGATGTTAATATCTGAAGACTTGAGAGATATCAAAGAAGCAAGGAATACCAGTCTGTCAACAAGGATTTCATTACCATGGCTTACCTTGGAGGTTTGCCATTTGGAACCAGGAGTCTGGATTATTAGTGGAGTTGGCATATCAGAAAATGACATGTCGTGCAACCGAGCATAACCTTCAGATATGAAGGAGTGGGATGCTCCAGTATCGAACAGAACTGAAGCTGGGTGACAATTGACAAGAAGCGTTCCCAGTACGACGTCGGGATCATCTTGAGCTTCTGTAGCTGAGACGTGGTGCACACATGCTCGTTCAATGGAGGCTGGCTTGGTACTGATCATCTTGCCTGATGGCTTTTCATGGCCAACAGACCTCTTGGACTGGGGTGGAGTATAACTGGACTGAGGGCAATCACGTGCGTAGTGTCCTGGTTCTCCGCAGGTGAAGCAAGTTCCCGAGGTAGGACGTGGTCCTACATTGGCAAGTGTTACACTAATAGGCCTGGGTGGAGCACATTGGTGAGCTGGGTGAGGCGCCACATCGGATGGCCTCGGTGCATATCCAGGTGGAAGAGCTGAGTTCGGAATCCAAATCCGTCGCTTCTAAGAGCCAGAGCGGGAGGAAGAACCCAGATCACGGTTGTTCTTACGAGACTCCTCGTAAGTGAGCTGAGCTGTCTCTGCATTAATGGCCTTGTTCACAAGAGCCTGGAAAGTATCACAATGATGCAAGTGGAGATCACGACGCAACTTAGGGTTGAGACCCTTCCGGAACCTAGCCTGCTTCTTGGCGTCCGTGGACACTTCTTCTGTAGCATAGCGGGCGAGGTTTCCAAACTCTCTACTCTAAGCATCAATAGGCATCTTACCCTGGGTAAAACTACAGAACTCTTCCCTCTTGCGGTCAATGAGAGCCTGAGGAATGTGGTGCTCACGAAAAGCCTCGGTGAAATCCTTCCAGGTAGGAATCTGGCCAGCTAGAAGCATAGCCTCATAGCTCTGCCACCAAGTACTAGCAGGACCTTCTAGGTGATAGGTAGCATAGGTGACCTTGTCACCTTCAGCCACGCTCGCAGAATGCAACTTGTGAGTGATGCTCTGGAGCCAGTCATCCGCATCGAGTGCCTCAATGGAATGATGGAAGGTGGGTGGTTTCAGACCAATGAAGTCGGTGATAGAAACCAGCTTCTTACGCTGATGTGTGGTGTTCTGCTCAATCCGTGCCAGCAAGCGGTTAGTCTCACGCTTGTCCCTCTCGGATGCTAACAAGAACTCTGCCATCAAAGGCTGGTCAGGAGGATCCTCATCCCTACCATCTCCGTGGTTCTTGCTATGAGCAACTGAACCTCAGTTAGCAGACGACATCCTAGCACAGAAACCAAGGAAACAAGGATGGAATTAGCATCGACATGAGGATGCGGAATGTAATGCAAAAGCATTGGAAACTCTTGAAATCCTAGGACAATTTCGGCAGCATAACGATTGTAAATGCTGAAAAGGATTTTGAGACATTCATCAAAGGAATAGCATAGTCATTCAGCATCATAATATCAAGGTTCTGGGTCAAACTTATGACACACGGAAGTAATAGAACCGTACGGAGACACAACCCAACAATCCTAAGACTTTATGGTTTAGTAACACGTCATCCTGAGAGATAGAGGAGAAACCTAGGCCTTAACCCTCGTAGAAAAGAAGAGGCTGACTCAAAAAGAATAACATGAGGTAAAGGAGTAAAAAGAGCCTTACGTTCCCTTCCACAATCAATTCCCTTATATAACTAAAGCATTTCTGGACTCAACTTCGACTAGTTTGGCTTGGTAATCCTACAGTCAGTCAGGCTCTGATACCAACACTGTCGGGACCCCGATCCTAAGTCACACTGATCTAGCAGGTAACACTTCATATTAGTTTGCAGCCTCACGCATGGTATTCCCACGGGTGCCACCTTACCTGGCCTAGGACCGTTTGCGCATTTTGGCTCACGTATATGATAGTGTCGCTAGCATCCATATGACAGAGAACCCAGGCCGACATGACTAGTCGTGAACCCAAGGTGGAACCAACTTATGGGGACAGGCATACATGAATCAACATCGAGCATGTCGGTCAGCAGCGTGTGAATCCGGGCTGTAGCACTGGGCTAACAGGACTCTGGGAACCCGGGCTATAGCAGGCTAGGCAGGACTCCGGATGTCACCGCGTGACATTTCCTCGAAGGGACAGACACAGGAACAAAGTGAATCACATGCCGTCCAGTCAAGTGTTCTGGAGCAGTAGTGCTGGGCTAGCAGGACTCCGGCGAACCGGGCTGTAGCGAACTACTATGGCTCATGGAAGCACAAGACTACATTTCCCCATAAGAAAGGCTACCAGGGATAAACAAATAGGTTGTCGGACCCCACACATAGCAATACACATTACACGTACGCATAACATGCAAGTATGTGCTGTACAACATGGAATCACAACATAACTCAAACTCATATAGATAAAGGCCCAGAAGAGCCACATAGCATTCAATACAAACAGGGGTCTCATGACCCATCATTCAGAGCTTACAAGCAATGGAAGCATTACATGTCTGAGTACAGACAACTACAAAAGGAAAAGACTAAGAAGCCTGACTAGACACGACCCTCCCAAGGGTACAAGATCATAGCTGGGATACAAGCTACTCGCCGAAGTCACTAGTGTAACCAACTGCAAAACATAAATAAGCAAACATGAGTACGAAGGTACTTAGCAAGTCTTACATCAGAACTATCTACATATGCAACATTATCAAACAAGAGGGTGGTCGAGTTTGAACAGCAGCAAGCTAGCTTTGACTCAGTGGCTAGCCTATACCACGAGTATCAGAAACTTCTTTGAGGTAAGGAGATGCACACGAGTCAACATATTCACCATATCAATACTCCACTATGGATCCATTCCCGTCTCCATACGAGAAGGCCATCCATAGCACTCACGCTTATCTTGCAGATTTTAGGGTATCCACTTCAAGTTGTCTATGTACTACATAAGTCCTCCAAGTTTCCATATCCAAGGAAAACGGTTATTCGAATAGATAATGGTAACCCTGCAGGGGTGTACTTCTTCACACACGCTCTCGCCACTTATCGCCCTGTACACGTCATGTACCTCGGCAACCTTCAAGCGGAAGCCTGGCGAGGGTGTCGGCCACGACCTGACTAACCACACAAGTCTCTCGTCCAGGTTTATCGCCTATTCGAGTTCCATCCGCAAGGAGTTCCGGCCGAAGTCTCCAGTACAGCTCCAAACGATGTGTGCAGGGTTCCCAGCCCACCATCCGGGTGCCACTTGGTACACCGTGCCATGGTGCCTAGTCTGTCCCAAGCCCGTCCCGTCGGACACCACCTGGTAGACAAGTAGCACTACCTACAAACGCTAGAAACTAGTTGTAACTCCTGGACAGAGATCAAGTGGATTAATAAGCCGAGAGGGGCCGGATAACTGGAACCCAATGTGAGGTAGTAACTGGACTTGGATAACATACAAAGAAGTCAGTGCTTAGGGACGGTTTCAATGAGACAACCCACCATGTACTCCTACATGGCCTCTCATCGCTACCTTTACCAAAACGTGTTCACACACTTAGCCTTTATCGGTAGGACATGTTCACCACTCCGATTCATTCCCGATGAATCAGACCCGACACAACTCTAAGCATAGCTGGCATAAAGAAAACAAGCATGGATGAGTAGGCACATCAAGGCTCAAGCAACTCCTACTCATGCTTGTGGGTTTCAACTATTTACTGTGGCAATGACAGGTCATGCAGAGGAATGGGTTCAACTACCGCAGCAAAAAAGTAGCAGTTGAATCGTTGTTGTCCTAATGCAGTAAAAGGAGCAGGAGCGAGAGAGTGGGATTTATGGAAATGCTCAAGGGGGGGGGGGGGGTTGCTTGCCTGGTAGAACGACGAAGGGGTACGGCTCCTCTGACAGGTACTCGGGAACACCTTCGGGAGTGGAACCTATCGAGAAGAAACGGTGCCGGCGATCAACACACAAACAAATGCAAAAAAATTATGCATGGACATGCCATGTGCAAATGCTAGTGTTTGGGCTAATGCAAGATGCTACCAAGTTGGTTGAAGCCCATTTGAATCAAAGATTCAAATGCAATTCAAAATGAAGCATTTAAAATGCCCATATTATGTTTTCACTTATACAGCATGTATAAGTTGGTTTTTCATGCATGTAACTGGCATAAATGGATTCCTTGCATTTTTCTGATAATTTTTCATATATAATTTATTTCATTCTGAGCTACGGTTGAATTATTATGATTTTTGAAGTTTAAGCAATATTCTGGAATTTCCTGAGTTAAAATAATTCCAGAAATCAATTATTGCGTCAGCTTGAGGTCAGCACTGCGTCAGCAGGTCAACTGGGTTGACCATGGTCAAACCTGACGTGCGGGGTCCACACGTCAGTGACACAGGGACTAATCCCGGTCAAACCTAGCACTGACTAGGGTTTGACCAGTGGTTGGGCCCACTGTCAGTGCCTATCAGGGGGTGCTTAGCTGGCGGCGGTTAGTACTAATGACATCCACGTCGTTACGCTGGAGTTTGGCCGGCGACGACCATCGAACACGGCGGAGGCGCGCCGGAATCGCGCTGCGGTTGTCGGTCGAGCAAGTGGCTTGGTCCTATGGCGAGCTGGAAGTATGCCGCATCCAGCGGTGCAGGCGGTTGGGTGCGGGGAGGCCGGAAACGATGGCGAGGAGCTCGGCCGCGGCGGCCGGAGCTCGGGTGCGCGCGGGGTGCAAGCGGGCAAGGGGAGGCGCTAGCGAGGCTCAGCGCGGGGCAGCAAGCTCGGTGGACACGCGTGTGGGACCAAATGGTCACCGAAGCGTTGCCGCTGACGAGCTCGGGCGGCGGCGCGGTTCGGTCGACAAGGGGGCGACGGCTGCGGGGCGTAAATGAGCTCGAGAAGAGGGGGAACAGACACATAATCTCACAACGGAGGCGATGGGATGGTCAGCGGGCTCGGGGACGAGTCGGAGACGACGGACGGGCGCCGGCGATCTTGGCGGCCGAGAGGTTGAAGACGACAGAATTGATGGCGAAGCAGATCTCTCGGCGATGTGCGGCTCGACGATGAGGACGAAGGCGACGAGGCGAATCCCTGGGGCACGTCGGGGAGGCGAGAGGGAGGCGGTGGCTGCGGCTATGGCGAACGGCGGTGACGGGCTCCATTCGGAAGCAAGCAGAGAAGGGGGAGGGGGTCCAGAGTGAGAGGGGAGAGACGCAGGGGTCGAAGGAGGTGCGTGGTGACACGAGGGAAGGTCTAGGCGACAGGAGGACAACCAGGCAGGGTGGAGGTGGCGCGCGGTGGCCGCGCGCGTGCGTCGTGCCCAGGTTCTCCTCTGCCTACTGGCAAGAGTTAGAAGACGGGGCTGCCCCTGGTGGGCTGGCCAGCTGGGCTGTAACAGTGCCAGGCCTCAGGTAAGCATTCCCCTTTTTTTCTTTTCTATTTCTGACATTTGTTTTTGACTTAAAATAAATACTAGCACAATTATAAAAATGTTGAGATTCCTTGTGACCACTAGTTATAATATACCAGAGGCCCTCACCAAATTCCAACATTTTTGGAGCCTTTAAAATATTTATATTATTTTAAACAGCCCCAATTCAAATACATATGGGTTCATTCAAAAATCCAAAATGTTTAGCAAAAATGTGCATCACCTCTGGTTGTTGTTTCCAACATTTTCCAAAGACCATGAACATTTTTGAAAAGCATTTTGGGTTCATTGAAATTCCATTTTTAATTTGAACCTATTTGAATTTGCTATGGTGCTAGGGTTTGAAACATTCCCCATTTGAAATTCATTTGAAACTTAAACATGACGCACAAAGCAAGCCTAGGTCATACCAGAACTAGGGATGTGACAGCCAACCCTGTCATAAATGGGTTTAAACGAACCTAATCGGTAGGAGTACTAGGTAGTTTTTGGCGTGGATTAAGAAATTTTGGGTATGTTGTTGCTATTTTTTTGCACAATAGTTTCTTCCTAGGGCTGGTTGAAAGTGGTAGTTTTTTGTTAAATACTCTACATATTGTAAGTAGGAGTGAAAGTGAAGCTTTGGAAGCCAATAAGCAAGGCTAGTCACATCGTGCATATGTGTACATGATTGAAAGTAAATATCAACCATGAGTGACTAATATCTTGATGGAAAACTCGAAGCTATGGAATACTAGGAAAAGAAATGCATGGTTGTAAATACTAGCAATGTTCATGTCCGTTGCAACGAATCATAATTAGAATAATACTTATTCACAAACTTGGTACAAAACACTCTAATTTTGATATACATATGTCACTAGAGATATATTATGTTTCAATTAGAATATATCCCCTGGGCTGTTTTGGTGAGGTCAGGGAGGGATGTGGTTGGTTTTAAGATACTAATTATGGGTTTTTCTGCAAATTGCTAGACAAGTGGGATGTTGGTGAGAAAAGGCAACAACTTGCCTCACAATCGTTAGATGTAGATCTAATGGTCAGAAACGACGGATGGCAGACACACCAACATCACCAACTTAGTCTTGTGCAGGAGTACTAGCAAGATCCGTGCATTGCACGGAACATCAAGATGCATTTTTTTATAAAACACTTGTTGTGATTGACCCTTGCGGGAGTAATCCCATGTGTAAAAACTAATGATATCTCGAGAAATATGAGATAAGGTGAAGAGGAGTGGGGTGTGGTGGTGGTTGGTGGTCGGACTGAGCGGAGGCATGGGGATTAACGACGCCGGCAGCGGCGACCAGGCCAGTTTGTTCCAGAGGCTTCCTTTCTTAATTGCTCAACAATGAGGTTTGTTGGAGATAAGGATGAATGGGGGAAGGCCTTGTCTGCAAATGTGGAGAGGGGTGCGGGTATCTTTTAGTTTAATTTCCATCCGTCAGATATAGATCATACGGTCTATATTGCAAGATGGCACACGTACCATCATCACGAACTCGGTTTTTTATAAGATAAGAAATATAAGTATGGAGATACAAACGTATTATTGATACTTGCTTCCGTAAACTAGGATCTACATTCTATTCAACGCCTTGGCATGTGGGGCCTTAGCACAATGACTTCTCGACTGTGTAAAATGAAGATTTTCCCGTCGCCGACAAGGAGGGGGTGACGGCGGCACGCTTTTTGGCTTACTCTAGTCCTAGTAGTCATACTAGGTGGTCTAAGCACGTGTAGATTTATTCCTTTTCACATCTCATGTTTGCCGTACTGCCACGACTGTTGATGAATAGACGGTAAGTTATTCACGGGGAAACCCTTGTTGAGCGTGTTTGCGAGAGAGAGAGAGAGAGAGAGAGAGAGTGTGCGTGTGTGATATGTTTGAGACTGAGGCAATGATAACAGATTCTTTGTGTCTATGTGTGTGGAGGATAGAGAGAGACATGTACATGGGGCTTTGTGTTGTGTAACGTGGAGACACATATACATAATTAGAGAGTGAGTGTGTGAGATACACATGCAGACATGAGGAGAGATGAGGATCCAGGTAAATGGGTGTTTGTGCATGTCTGTGTGTGTTCGTGCACGTGTTTGTGTGTGAGAGGGAGAGAGTGTATGTGGAGTAGAGAGACCGCTGATGATGTAAACCTAGTATAAGGGAAGGGGGAATGGTGTGACATGTGTAGTAGAGAGATAGCATGGGTGCGGGCGAGGGGAGCAGACTATTTGGAAGAGACATCGAGTGTGTGTGTGGGAGAGGGGTGTGAGAGCGAGAGAAAGAGAGAGCTAGAGACGGAGAGAGAGAGAGAGAGAGAGGAAGAGAGGGGGTGAGAGGGGTTGTTTGTGTCCATAAATGGCGTATAGATAGGGAGACAATGTTGATGTTGTCCGAAATTGGCCTATGAACGGAGACGCAAGGGAAGCGAGTCATCGTGTGTGTGATAGGGACTTCATGAGATATCTAGAATAGATGGTGTAGAGAACAATGTGCGAAATCGAGAACGATTATACATTAGGGAGCTATGCAAAGAGTCACGACATATATGTATACAGGGAAGGAGCTAGGGCGGGTCCGCGTGTGGGAGAGATAGAAAGAGGAGAGTGGTGCACAAGGAGACAAAGTGTGCTTGTTTGCAGTGGGGGTGGTGTTTGAGGTGAGTGCGCGAGAACCACATAACTAGGGAGATAGACGTTTGGGGGCGACGTTTTGTGTGTATGGGAAATATACACTCTACATAGTGCGTGTGCTTGGGTAAGAGAGATAGCGGGAGACCTAGAGAGTGAGGGAAGAGATGTGTGCATGCCCGAGAGACAAAGTGATAGAGACCTATGTTGGGGTCCGGACTTTACAAGAGAGAGGGTGTTAATGTGCTCGTGTGTTGGTGTTTGGGGGAGAGAACGACTTCTCTATGTGTGTGTGTGTGTGGTGGTGGGCGGGGGGTTGACTTCAGATAAAGAGTGAGGTGTGTATATTTGAGGGACTTTAGCGTAATTGAGATATTGTGCACTCATGGTTCATCAATTTGTTTCATAGTTTGTACTATGAGATAACGATACTTTTGAACATGCGTGATATGCCTTGATGTACCAGAATTACAAACCTAAGATTGCAATTTTGGAATTCGTCTCCATCATTAGCTTTTGTAATTCATTTAAACGGAGGTACATTTTTTAAGCCGGGATTTCATGATTTCAAATTCATATATCAAACCTAGAGATATACACATACGGGCATGTTCAAACTTTATAATCATCCACTTTATTCATACACATACACATTTTTGCTTTTGTCATCATATTTAGGATAAACACATTTGGAATTTCATTTGAATTGGACTGTATGATGGTATTTGCTTGTAGTAGCTCAATGATCCATATTTTAATTGAATGGTCAATCTAAGTTTCGAGTTAGAGACATTGATTTTCAAAACTTGCACATTTTTTTGCGTGCAAAACAAACAAATTGTCGGCCAGGATATCATAGTCGGCCGTACGAGAGCAGAATACTTATAATTTTAGGTGCCAAAAGCTTTCAAACTTCCCGCTCACGTCGAAATATCACGCGCCCGAAAGTTTAGCCCTGCGATATTCCTGTTTTACCCCTGCCACATGAACGGAAGGTCTGCTTTGGTAACTCCATTGTTTTCCCCTCTTTGCCCCCAACATTCTTCCCCAGAGCCCCTCCCCTTCCCCTCCCCGACCCCCCCAACCACGGCAAGCCGCCGAATCTAGTCCTCCGCCGCAGCGGTGGACCTCACACCCCGCCGGATCTACCTTCCGCACCTTGGAACCCCCAACTGCCAACTCACCACTTCACCGGAGCCGCTTCAGCTACTGGCTTGTCCACCGCTCCAGATCTCCTTGACCGCCATCATGGTCCACCGCACCGGATCTGCTTAACCGGCGCCCTCGTCCACCATAGTGTAGGACCTTCACTGACTCCCTCGTCCGCCCCTTCGCTGGCCTTCATACAAGCCCTCGTCCGCCACAACAGATCCGCCTCACCGAAAGCACTATACAATGCGCCCGCCAAAGCCTTCGTCCACTGCACCAGACCCGCTCCACGGGCGCCATATTCAACTCCACTGGCCCTGCTTTACCGACGCCGCAGCCTCATCAGGTTATTTCGATTTGTACTCCTTTGGTTTTTCTCTTTATCGTGCAATTGTTCACTTACCACAGATGAGCTTTCTTGTATGTCAATAGGCGCCACAACCGTAGCACCGGAGCCGCTTCAGCGACGGCGACAGCCAACCCAAACTCAACTGCAACACGAGCACCATCGACGATCCTTAGCTATCAAGTATGACAACGATACCCATACGTCGCCGAGAATCAGGTACTATTATCCAACGGCCGGCGCCTACGTTCACTTTCCTAGCATAAGCACCGCACCTTTGAATTTCTTGAGGGCATCATTCAGTTTTTCATGAGACGCGTTATTCTGCTTGCACCTGTAGGGCCATACTTCTGGCAGTGAACATGTTACATGTGCTAAATTACATACCAGTGCACATATAGTTAATATGCTTTAGTTTTGCTTTGATGCCACCTGTTGGTTCCATCAGATTGCTTAATGTTCTCTATGCTTAATTACACATCAGCAAACTAGCATGTGGTTTTGCTGCTTTTTGTTAGTTTTACCCTACATTTTCTGATGCTAGCTATTATATTACTGCTCCGAGGCTTTGTTCATTACTTGTTTGTGTGTTCTTGATCTTCCCAAGTTGCATGACTAATTTGATGCTTCTATTAATTATGGAGCTGCCAACCCCATCAAGCAAAATATTTGTTCTTTTGGGGCCGGCACCTCGAACAAGCATAAAAATAGAGGGAAGCAGATATACTCCCTCCGATTCTATTTACTCTGCGCATAACTCTTAACCCGCATACCAAGGAGGGCACTGGTTTAATTTTTCTGGACTAATTTGCCATTTAATTAGGGCAGAGGCAGATGGGGCGGGGCACAAAAGGAAACCAGTGCTAGACTAATACGAGAAAACTGAGAAAAAGTTATACGCAAAGTAAAAAGAATCGGAGGGAGTATTGTCGTGTATGCACACATCCTTCTTTCATTAGTTCAGATGAACCATTGATGATCAATTCGGACCAGTGCATGCGATTAAAATTAATTTTACCTAAATAGATGGTGTAGAATAAACTACAACAACTAGATTTGCAACCACGGATGCTGACAATATCTTCAAAGAACATTGCAACAGCAGCTAGGCTTCACAGCAACATATGGTAAGCCAGTGTGTTTTAGTACATGTGAAATGTAATGCGAGTGGGCTGCTTTCTTGGCTTGTGCCCTCAACGTGTAATCCTACTGAATTACAAATACTTCAGTTGTCTGCTTTGCTGTATTGCTTGATTCGAATGCTTATTTGTTGTTACGCTATACCTGAGTTGGCCAATATGTTAGTAGTGCCTGCTATACTATCGTAAAGAAATGCATGCATATTTCATTTGAGTCCTTAACTTTTCCTCTCAACTTCATCACAAGACTGTCTTCGTAGTTTATATGAGGCCACACTGTTAAGTGCTTTCTCAGATTATTTCAACTGCTTAGATGCCTTGGCAACTTAAATATAGCGGTTGGACATTCCCTTTCAACTAGGGATGTCAACTGGGTCCGGTTTAATCCCGATTAAAGTCCACTAGTGGTATGATAGTTTAAAAGAGTTTTTGTTTTTTTGAGGAAAATGAACTAGGGAGGTAGCAAAAACTAACTAGATAGGACTGGCGGATTTAGTTTATTTGCCACTTACATCCCTAGTTTCATATTACCATTTTAATTTCTTTTCGGCTGATGCTGCTTCGAACCATTTAAATATAGTTTTCCATGCTCGGCAATAATTCGTTCGTCGTTTACCATGTAAGCTTACTGCCTGGATCATACGATAACTATCTCTTACTGATGTCCAGCGGAAACCTTTCAGGATGCTATTCACACTAGGACACAATGTACAACCCCAGAATCTATTTGTGGAAGCACTGCGCCATCCATGTTACCAGATGGTAGCAGTTTAGAGGCAACACCGCCGGAGAGCAGTCTGAGCACAGATATTATAGTGATTGAGGCTCTACTAGAGGCAGAAAGAGATGGTGTGGCTGCCATGAATGAGGTAATCTTTATCTTGAGGCTGGAAATTACGGAATTAGCAGCACACATTATGCAAGCAACCCAAGAATTGGAGGAAGTAAGAATGTTGCATTTGAAGACGGAGGAGGTCCTGCTGTTTCTGCTATCTGAAGCCCAAGATAATCTCGGTTCTTCTTTAGATACCAGCTGAAATTTTCATTAGATTATTATACTTGCATGTTGTGTCATGTCTCTGAATGGATTATGTTGCAAGACCCCTTATGTTGTCCATGTGTTGTAATGATTCGAATTTTTTAGGCGAGGTAATCCTCAGTACTTGTATGATTGACATAAGGTGAACTATTTTTCTTGTGAGCATATTGTATTGGATGAAATAACTGTTTGACTCAGAGTGTATCCAACTTACTGAATTCGAAGATCACATCATTTCTAAATCATAATCATATATAAAGGTGGAATAAATCTTTGTTGTGGTTTTGAAGAAATAAATAACAAAACATATAATTATCTGTGGATATTCGTAATCGAATACAAATTGGATTTGAATTTAGTTTGCCAGGTCCTAGGGCAAACGTGAATGCTAATTCTCCCAAGTTTTGAACGAAGCAGCTAAACACCCACTATAATTTGTGGGCTGCCCAAAGCAAGTGTTTGTGAGATGGAAATTACTGTCTACCCCTCACACTTGACATCCTTATCGACAGGATTTACACTTCTGTCGATAGGGGTAGACTAGTAACTTCAATCAGACATGACACGATGGCCTCTGAGCCCATTCAGACACGGTGGGCGCCAAACGTGGGCGCCAAAACACATTTGATTCAAGCTCGTCCGAAAGACATGTGTCTCTTCCTCCATTTCCCCATTCATACATGATGGGCGGCAAAACAAACTCTCCTTGTCCGAAATTGATGTAGGCTTATATTTTAAATAGGGGCAGATGTGTAACTTCCATCAGACGTGACACAACCGCCCTACCTGTTAGCCCCGTTCATACACCGTGGGCGCCAACCATGGGCGGCAAAACACCCTCT
This sequence comes from Triticum dicoccoides, assembly GCF_002162155.2. Lineage (NCBI taxonomy): Eukaryota > Viridiplantae > Streptophyta > Magnoliopsida > Poales > Poaceae > Triticum > Triticum dicoccoides. The sequence goes on along the minus strand of NC_041384.1, from coordinate 480,015,135 downwards.
CCTCGCCCGAAATAGTTACGGGCAAATATTTGGGAGATGCAAGATTACCTTCCTATCCCCAACCGATGCGATGTCCGAAATTTTAAATGGGGGATACGTTCGTAACTTTCCCCCATTTCAGAGAAGTGCGTCCCAAAGTTTGAGATCCCCCTCCCCTCCATTTCCCCATTCATACACCGTCGGCGGCACGACAACCTCCGCACTGCGGCCAGCCTCCTCCGTCCGCCACCCCATCCTCCACCTTGCCGGAGCCGCTACCCCTACCCGTCGTCCACTGCAAGAGATGGACGTCTCTTATCCATGGCGCTAGACCAGGATCCTTTCATCGCCTCCTATCGCTTCATCGACGCCGTCATCCACCTTGCCGTTGCCGCTCCTACCACCGCCTTGTCCACGGCAACAGGATATATCCCCCGACCCGGCCATCTGCCGTCTAAAGTCTTCTTCCCCGCCGCTGACATCCATCGCACCCGCAGCACCCTCAACGTATCAGCATATGCCTACATGGCGTCGCAAGAGAGGTGGTACTCTTCCATATGTGCTTAAGTTATTGATCTAACCCAGAAAATAGATCGTAATTTGTTTATTGTAATTTTCTTGTCCGTACCAAATCGTAGTGGCTAGTTGAAAGCAAACATTGGTTGCGAAGTAGCTTTGTCCGGTTTGCACCTTCAGATCCGCCATGGCACGGGCACTATACTCGTAAAGCTTATGGTTCCCCCCTTTATATTCACTACCATCATTGTAGGTGCTTCGTGTCGTGCTAGCACTGCTCCTCAAGACCCCAACCCAAAGCTTATGTGTTGAAATACGAATCTGATATGTTGCTCATATCACTAAAACAAAGAATGTTTAATTGGTCACCTAATGTTCCTATATTCGTTTCGAAAAGCATGTGCGCCACCCACTGGTCCAGCTAGTTCCACTTTCCTGTTTTTTATCTTGATGCTTAGAGTTTTCCCCTTTTATCTACTCTACTATGATCTGCGTAGGTGCTTTCTGTCGTACTAGCATTACTCCACCCTTCAAGCTAAACAACACAACACTCAGAATTCGAAAGGTTAGTTGTTCAAATATGATTGTCATATGATACTGATATTAGTTAACCGACACATTTAATTGGTTAGCTAAAGGTCCCACTTGAGTTTCCAAATGCATGTCGTGACATATTGAGAGACAACATAATTGCATTTCTTTGTCACTTGTTGACCGTACTTTCTTGTCCATACCAAATCTTAGTTGTTAGTTCAAAGCAAACATCGGTTGCTAACTACCCTTTGCGTGGTTTGCAGCTTCAGATCTGCCATCCCACTGCCACGGTCAACACTGTACTCATCATGCTTATGTTTTCCCCATTTTATGATGACCACAATCAGCCTACGTGGTTCATGTCGTAATAGCACTGCTCCACCCATCGAGCTAAACAAGCTTAGTTGTACAAATTCATATCTGATATTATTGCTGATATTAGTAAAACTGAGAGAGATTGAATTGGTTAGCTAAATGTTCCTACTTTAGTTTCGAAATGCATGTGAGCCACATATGGAGAGACCGGAAAGAATAGTATTTCTTTGTGCGCTCTGGTTCATCATGGGTGGCCAACCGACATTGTATTAAAATACTTGTAATATCTTCAATCTGCTTGCTCTTCTGCTCTTCTTTAAGATGATACTCTTCTCTTGCGGTCGACTGGTCAGGTCGAGTTGTTCTCCCTTAGTATATTTTGAATCTATCAGGTCAGGTCGACTTGTTCTTCTTTACGATATGTTGAAGCTATCATCTACGAAGTGTCATCACTTCTGGAGCTCTCATATTTTGAGTAGTAGGCCACATTATATTAATGCACACAACAAATTACAGCATGCATGGCATCTTTTAAAAGATTTGCAGAGATAGCACAAAGGGGTTTACATGGAGGCAGTATTGGATTGGAATCACTTCTGCATTACAAAGAAAATCTCACTTGTTTTTATGTTTTCATGCATGTCAAATATTGAACATTATCAAAATGAATATGAGAATGGGCGCACGAGAGGAATATTGCGGAACGATCCACTGGCTAACAAACTTGGCATGGTGGAGGATGGCCTATCTTATTCACCCATCAAGGTGCTTTCTCTAACTTTGCAAAGTTGTATTGGTCGCACATATTTTGCTTCTGACCTCTTGCATTACTTCTACTTTGTTACACCATCTGCTTAGTTTAAGCATCATATATGAGTATATGCCATACCTATCCATTTTCTGTACCTATTCCATGTGTCGTCACACTATGTTTTTCTAGTCAAATGTTGTTCTTTTGTAATAGATGTCCAAAAGGAAGAGGGTGAGTGCAGATCCTCAAGGAGTACAAACTAGGTATTTGGAAAAGGTAGTGATTCCTGTTAAATCAGATAGATCAGCAGCCACAGAAAACACAGGCCCAACTGTACCACACTTTACCCCTACTCTAGTGGCCAAACCCCTATTACAACTGCTGGGAGCCCAGCGTCAGGTACTGTCTATGATATCAATTCAAAATTTGAACTCCTAAATATCTTCTTGTGCCTTACCTTCTCTCTTGTATGAAAACTAATTTCAAATGAATCTCCTTGCTCAAAGGATCATACGATCTCAAAACAATAATGGGCTCTGCATTGCTCTTGTCAGTACCTCTCTCCCTTTTGCCTTGTAATGCTGTACTTAATTCATTGCTATTTGATTATGTATCATCAGTCTGCACCTGAGCTTCATTATCCTCTGTTTCTTCCAATATTATTTGATCTATATTTACTCTTTGCAAAATGTAGAATAATGGCAACGCTTATAAAGAATTTTCTTTGGGGAATTTATTGAATTATCCTTCCATCAACATGGAGAAGGGCTTTGTCCAACACGTGTTAACATGTAATGTAAGTTCATCCTTCTCAAGCCTTCGAACTTTGTTCTAGTATAGATTAGGATAGGCATCATTTCCTCCACTGCTATTTGCTTTGCTGTTTACATTTGATTAGATGTTTGCAACAACTACCAGTTTCAAATTGTAGTTGTAAAAACATGTTCCTTATGCAGAACAGATCCATTTATTTGCTTATATAATTGTGAAACCTATTACTTGTCTCCTCGTTTCTGTTTTAGACTCGTATCTCTTACGCCAGGCAGAACTTTAGGGAAGATAGTGAGCCAAACCATCTTGAGGACAGCGAGATGACCCCAAAGTCCTGTCTTGATGAAGACAGTGAGTTGAAGCTACTCACCAGCAGGTGTGAGACAACCTCTGTGCAGTCACTGCCTCAATCAGTTCGACTTCTTTAGTCTCAACTTAAAGCGGAAAGGCTTGCTTCAGCTCAGCTTTGACTTGAAGTCAAAGATGCAATGAATATGTCAGAGGACTACCGTGCGAACCATCATGCCCTAAATCTAGTGTTGATGCATCTATCATTGACACAACTAAGGTCTACTCAACTTCTTCAGCTGTTTGGGGGGGCGACCTGGCCAGTCCTAGTGCCTTCTGAAGTGCTCTCAGTTTTGTATATTCTTTTGTCGGTGCATTTATTTGCACTGGTGGCGAACTTTGATGCCCAGTGGATGTATGTGTGATAGCCTAGCATAAGTTGCTTGCTTATTTATTTCCTTGTTGTCTTGTTTATTTGTTTGCTTCTAGTCATTGCAGTTCTTTTTCCGCGGTTTGCTAGTGGCTGCAATAACCTATTTTTTAAAACTAGGCCACAATAACCATGGGCTAATATTTACTGTAGTGACACTGGGCCTCCTACGGGCCGTAGAAATAGTGGGCCTTCTACGGGCCGTATCATCAATGGGCCTTATGTTGGGGAACATAGCAGGATTTAAAATTTTCTACGCATCACCAAGATCAATCTATGGAGTCTTCTAGCAACGAGAGGAAAGGAGTGCATCTACATACCCTTGTAGATCACGAGCGGAAGCGTTCAAGAGAACGGGGTTGATGGAGTCGTACTCGTCGTGATCCAAATCACCATTGACCGACCGCCGAACGGACGACACCTCCGCGTTCAACACACGTACGGTCGGGGAAGACGTCTCCTCCTTCTTGATCCAACAAGGGGGAAGGAGAGGTTGATGGAGATCCAGCAGCACGACGGCGTGGTGGTGGAAGCAGCGAGATCTCGGCAGGGCTTCGCCAAGTTCTTACGAGAGGGAGAGGTGTTACGGGGGGAAGAGGGAGGCGCCAGGGGCTTGGGTGCGTAGCCCACCCCCCTCTTTATATAGGGGTCCAGGGGGGCGCCGGCCCCTCTAGATCCCATCTAGATGGGGGGCGGCGGCCAAGGGGGGTGGCTTGCCCCCCAAGCCAAGTGGGGCGCCCCCACCCCTAGGGTTTCCAACCCTAGGCGCAGGGGAAGGCCCAAGGGGGCGCACCAGCCCACCAAGGGCTGGTTACCCTCCCACTTCAGCCCATGGGGCCCTTAGGGATAGGTGGCCCCACCCGTTGGACCCCCGGGACCCTTCCGGTGGTCCCGGTACAATACCGGTGACCCCCGACAGATTCCCGGTGGTCGAAACTGGACTTCCTATATACAATTCTTCACCTGTGGACCATTTTGGAACTCCTCGTGATGTCCGGGATCTCATCCGGGACTCCAAAGAACTTTCGGGTTACCGCATACTAATATCTCAACAACCCTAGCGTCACCGAACCTTAAGTGTGTAGACCCTACGGGTTCGAGAGACATGCAGACATGACCGAGACGACTCTCCGGTCAATAACCAACAGCGGGATCTGGATACCCATGTTGGCTCCCACATGCTCCTCGATGATCTCATTGGATGAACCACGATGTCGAGGATTCAATCAATCCTATATACAATTCCCTTTGTCAATCGGTACGTTACTTGCCCGAGATTCGATCGTCGGTATCCCAATACCTCATTCATTCTCGTTACCGGAAAGTCACTTTACTCATTCCGTAATGCATGATCCCATGATCAACCACTTGGTCACATTGAGCTCATTATGATGATGCATTACCGAGTGGGCCCAGAGATACCTCCCCGTCATACGGAGTGACAAATCCCAGTCTTGATTTGTACCAACCCAACAGAGACTTTCAGAGATACCCGTAGTGCACCTTTATAGTCACCAAGTTACGTTGTGGCGTTTGGCACACCCAAAGCACTCCTACGGTATCCGGGAGTTGCACAATCTCATGGTCTTAGGAAATGATACTTGATATTCAGAAAAGCTCTAGCAAACGAACTACACGATCTTGTGCTATGCTTAGGATTAGGTCTTGTCCATCACATCATTCTCCTAATGATGTGATCCCGTTATCAATGACATCTAATGTCCATAGTCAGGAAACCATGACTATCTTTTGATCAACGAGCTAGTCAACTAGAGGCTCACTAGGGACGTGTTGTGGTCTATGTATTCACACATGTATTACGATTTCCGGATAACACAATTATAGCATGAACAATAGACAATTATCATGAATAAGGAAATATAATAATAACCATTTTATTATTGCCTCTATGGCATATTTCCAACAGTCTCCCACTTGAACTAGAGTCAATAATCTAGTTACATTGTGATGAATCAAACACCCATAGAGTTCTGGTGTTGATCATGTTTTGCTCTAGGGAGAGATTTAGTCAACGGATCTGCTACATTCAAGTCTGTATGTACTTTACAAATATCTATGTCTCCATTTTGAACACTTTCATGAATGGAGTTGAAGCGACGCTTGATATGCCTGGTCTTCCTGTGAAACCTAGGCTCCTTGGCAAGGGCAATAGCTCGAGTGTTGTCACGAAAGAGAGTCATCGGGCCCGACGCATTGGGAATGACTCCTAGGTCGGTAATGAACTCCTTCACCCAGATTGCTTCTTGTGCTGCCTCCGAGGCTGCCATGTACTCCGCTTCACATGTAGATCCCGCCACAACGCTTTGCTTGCAACTGCACCAGCTTACTGCCCCACCATTCAAAATATACACGTATCCTGTTTGTGACTTAGATTCATCCAGATCTGTGTCGAAGCTAGCATCGACGTAACCCTTTACGACGAGCTCTTCGTCACCTCCATAAACGAGAAACATATCCTTAGTCCTCTTCAGGTACTTCAGGATATTCTTGACCGCTATCCAGTGTTCCATGCCAGGATTACTTTGGTACCTTCCTACCAAACTTACGGCAAGGTTTACATCAGGTCTGGTACACAACATGGCATACGTAATAGACCCTATGGCCGAGGCATAGGGGACAACACTCATCTTTTCTCTATCTTTTGTTGTGGTCGGGCATTGAGCCGTGCTCAATTGCACACCTTCCAATACAGGCAAGAACCCCTTCTTAGACTGATCCATATTGAACTTCTTCTATATCTTATCAAGGTACGTACTTTGTGAAAGACCAATGAGGCGTCTCGATCTATCTCTATAGATTTTGATGCCTAATATATAAGCAGCTTCTCCAAGGTCCTTCATTGAAAAACACTTGTTCAAGTAGGCCTTTATGTTTTCCAAGAATTCTATATCATTTCCCATCAACAGTATGTCATCCACATATAATATGAGAAATGCTATGGAGCTCCCACTCACTTTCTTATAAACACAGGCTTCTCCATAAGTCTGTGTAAACCCAAACGCATTGATCATCTCATCAAATCGAATGTCCCAACTCCGAGATGCTTGCACCAGCCCATAGATTGAGCGTTGGAGCTTGCACACCTCGTTAGCATTCTTAGGATCGACAGAACCTTCCGGCTGCATCATATACAATTCTTCCTTAAGAAAGCCGTTAAGGAATGCCGTTTTGACGTCCATTTGCCATATCTCATAATCATAGAATGCGCCAATTGCTAACATGATTCGGACCGACTTCAGCTTCGCTACGGGTGAGAAAGTCTCATCGTAGTCAACCCCTTGAACTTGTCAATAACCCTTAGCGATGAGTCGAGCCTTGTAGATGGTCACATTACCATCTTCATCTGTCTTCTTCTTAAAGATCCATTTATTTTCTATGGCTCGCCGATCATCGGGCAAGTCAGTCAAAGTCCATACTTCGTTTTCATACATGGATACTATCTCGGATTTCATGGCTTCTAGCCATTTGTCGGAATCTGGGCCCGCCATCGCTTCCTCATAGTTCGAAGGTTCACCGTTGTCTAACAACATGATTTCCAAGACAGGGTTGGCGTACCACTCTGGTGCGGAACGTGTCCTTGTGGACCTATGAAGTTCAGTAGCAACTTGGTCTGAAGTTTCATGATCATCATCATTAACTTCCTCTCTAGTCAGTGCAAGCACCTCAGGAACATTTTCCTGAGTTGCGCCACTTTCCGGTTCAAGAGGTAATACTTCATCAAGTTCTACTTTCCTCCCACTTACTTCTTTCGAGAGAAACTCTTTCTCTAGAAAGGATCCGTTCTTGGCAACAAAGATCTTGCCTTCGGATCTGAAGTAGAAGGTATACCCAATAGTTTCTTTAGGGTATCCTATGAAGACGCATTTTTCCGACTTGGCTTCGAGCTTTTCAGGTTGAAGTTTCTTGACATAAGCATCGCATCCCCAAACTTTTAGAAACGACAGCTTAGGTTTCTTCCCAAACCATAATTCATATGGTGTCGTTTCAATGGATTTCTACGGAGCCCTATTTAAAGTGAATGCGACAGTCTCTAAAGCATAGCCCCAAAAAGAGAGCGGTAGATCGGTAAGAGACATCATAGATCGCATCATATCCAATAGAGTGCGATTACGACGTTCAGACACACCATTTCGCTGAGGTGTTCCAGGCGGCGTGAGTTGTGAACTATTCCACATTTCCTTAAGTGTGTGCCAAATTCGTGACTCAAATATTCCCCTCCAAGATCTGATCGTAAGAACTTTATTTTCCTGTCACGTTGATTCTCAACCTCACTCTGAAATTCCTTGAACTTTTCAAAGGTCTCAGACCTGTGTTTCTTTAAGTAGACATACCCATATCTACTCAAGTCATCAGTGAGAGTGAGAACATAACGATAGCCACCGCGAGCCTCAACACTCATTGGACCGCACACATCAGTATGTATGATTTCCAATAAGTTGGTTGCTCGCTCCATTGTTCCTAAGAACAGAGTCTTGGTCATTTTACCCATGAGGCATGGTTCGCACGTGTCAAATGATTCGTAATCAAGAGACTCCCAAAGTCCATCTGCATGGAGCTTCTTCATGCGTTTGACACCTATGTGACCAAGGCGGTAGTGCCACAAGTATGTGGGACTATCATTATCAACCTTACGTCTTTTGGTATTCACATTATGAATATGTGTAACATTACGCTCGAGATTCATTAAGAATAAACTATTCACTAGCGGGGCATGACCATAAAACATATCTCTCATATAAATAGAACAACCATTATTCTCGGATTTAAATGAGTAGCCATCTCGAATTAAACGAGATCGTGATACAATATTTCATGCTCAAAGCTGGCACTAAATAACAATTATTGAGGTTTAAAACTAATCCTGTAGGTAAATGTAGAGGTAGCGTGCCGACGACGATCACATCGACCTTGGAACCATTCCCGACGCGCATCGTCACCTCGTCCTTCGCCAGTCTCCGCTTATTCCGCAGCTCCTGCTTTGAGTTACAAATGTGAGCAACCACACCGGTATCAAATACCCAGGAGCTACTATGAGTACTGGTAAGGTACACATCAATTACATGTATATCACATATACCTTTAGTGTTGCCGGCCTTCTTGTCCGCTAAGTATTTGGGGCAGTTCCGCTTCCAGTGACCACTTCCCTTGCAATAAAAACACTTAGTCTCGGGCTTGGGTCCATTCTTTGGCTTCTTCCCGACAGCTTGCTTACCAGGCGCGGCAACCCCCTTGCCGTCCTTCTTGAAGTTCTTCTTACCCTTGCCTTTCTTAAACTTAGTGGTTTTATTCACCATCAACACTTGATGTTCCTTTTTGATCTCCACCTCCGCTGATTTCAGCATTGAATATACCTCAGGAATGGTCTTTTCCATCCCCTGCATATTGAAGTTCAATCCAAAGCTCTTCTAGCTCGGTGGAAGCGACTGAAGGATTCTGTCAATGACCGCGTCATGTGGGAGATTAACTCCCAGCTGAGTCAAGCGGTTGTGCAACCCAGACATTTTGAGTATGTGCTCACTGACAGAACTATTTTCCTCCATCTTACAACTGAAGAACTTGTCGGAGACTTCATATCTCTTGACCCGGGCATGAGCTTGGAAAACCATTTTCAGCTCTTCGAACATCTCATATGCTCCGTGTTGCTCAAAACGCTTTTGGAGCCCCGGTTCTAAGCTATAAAGCATGCCGCACTGAACGAGGGAGTAATCATCAGCACGCTGCTGCCAAGCGTTCATAACGTCTTGGTTCTCTGGGATGGGTGCGTCACCTAGCGGTGCTTCTAGGACATAATCTTTCTTGGCAGCTATGAGGATGATCCTCAGGTTCCGGACCCAGTCTGTATAGTTGCTGCCATCATCTTTCAGCTTGGTTTTCTCTAGGGACGCGTTGAAGTTGAGGGCAACATTAGCGTGGGCCATTTGATCTACAAGACATATTGTAAAGATTTTAGACTAAGTTCGTGATAATTAAGTTAATCTAATCAAATTATTCAATGAAGTCCCACTCAGATAGACATCCCTCTAGTCATCTAAGTGAAACATGATCCGAGTCAACTAGGCCGTGTCCGATCATCACGTGAGACGGACTAGTCAACATCGGTGAACATCTTCATGTTGATCGTATCTTCTATACGACTCATGCTCGACCTTTCGGTCTTCCGTGTTCCGAGGCCATGTCTGTACATGCTAGGCTCATCAAGTCAACCTAAGTGTATTGCGTGTGTAAATCTGGCTTACACCCGTTGTATTCGAACATTAGAATCTATCACACCCGATCATCATGTGGTGCTTCGAAACAATGAACCTTCGCAACGGTGCACAGTTAGGGGGAACACTTTCTTGAAATTATTGCGAGGGATCATCTTATTTAAGCTACCGTCGTTCTAAGCAAATAAGATGTAAAACATGATAAACATCACATGCAATCAAATAGTGACATGATATGGCCAATATCATTTTGCTCCTTATGATCTCCATCTTCGGGGCACCATGATCATCATCGTCACCGTCATGACACCATGATCTCCATCATCGTGTCTTCATGAAGTTGTCTCGTCTTCTATTACTTCTACTGCTATGGCTAACGGTTTAGCAATAAGTAAAGTAATTACATGACGATATATGTTGACACGCAGGTCATAAATAAATTAAGACAACTCCTATGGCTCCTGCCGGTTGTCATACTCATCGACATGCAAGTCGTGATTCCCATTACAAGAACATGATCAATCTCATACATCACATATATCATTCATCACATCCTTTTGGCCATATCACATCACACGACACATGCTGCAAAAACAAGTTAGACGTCCTCTAATTGTTGTTGCAAATTTTTACGTGACTGCTATAGGTTTCTTAGCAAGAATGTTTCTTACCTACGCCAAAACCACAACGTGATATGCCAATTTCTATTTACCCTTCACAAGGACCCTTTTCATCGAATCCGATCCGACTAAAGTGGGAGAGACAGACACCCGCTAGCCACCTTATGCAACTAGTGCATGTCAGTCGATGGAACCTGTCTCACGTAAGCGTACGTGTAAGGTCGGTCCGGGCCGCTTCATCCCACGATGCCGCCGAATCAAGATAAGACTAGTAACGACAAGTAAATTGACAATATCGACGCCCACAACTGCTTTGTGTTCTACTCGTGCATAGAAACTACACATAGACCTAGCTCATGATGCCACTGTTGGGGAATGTAGCAGGATGTAAAATTTTCTATGCATCACCAAGATCAATCTATGGAGTCTTCTAGCAACGAGAGGAAAGGAGTGCATCTACATACCCTTATAGATCACGAGCGGAAGCGTTCAAGAGAACGGGGTTGATGGAGTCGTACTCGTCGTGATCCAAATCACCGATGACCGAGCACCGAACGGACGACACCTCCGCATTCAACACACGTACGGTCGGGGAAGACGTCTCCTCCTTCTTGATCCAGCAAGGGGGAAGGAGAGGTTGATGGAGATCCAGCAGCACGACGGCGTGGTGGTGGAAGCAGCGGGATCTCGGCAGGGCTTCGCCAAGCTCTAACGAGAGGGAGAGGTGTTACGGGGGGAAGAGGGAGGCGCCAGGGGCTTCGGTGCGCAGCCCTCCCCCCCCCTCTTTATATAGGGGTCCAGGGGGGCGCCGACCCCTCTAGATCCCATCTAGATGGGGGGGCGGCGGCCAAGGGGGTGGCTTGCCCCCCAAGCCAAGTGGGGCGCCCCCACCCCTAGGGTTTCCAACCCTAGGCACAGGGGAAGGCCCAAGGGGGCGCACCAGCCCACCAGGGGCCGGTTCCCCTCCCACTTCAGCCCATGGTGCCCTCCGGGATAGGTGGCCCCACCCGGTGGACCCCCGGGACCCTTCCGATGGTCCCGGTACAATACCGGTGACCCCCGAAACATTCCCGGTGGTCGAAACTGGACTTCCTATATACAATCCTTCACCTCCGGACCATTTCGGAACTCCTCGTGACGTCCGGATCTCATCCGGGACTCCGAACAACTTTCGGGTTACCGCATACTAATATCTCAACAACCCTAGCGTCACCGAACCTTAAGTGTGTAGACCCTACGGGTTCGGGAGACATGCAGACATGACCGAGACGACTCTCCGGTCAATAACCAACAGCGGGATCTGGATACCCATGTTGGCTCCCACATGCTCCTCGATGATCTCATCGGATGAACCACGATGTCGAGGATTCAATCAATCCCGTATATAATTCCCTTTGTCAATCGGTACGTTACTTGCCCGAGATTCGATCGTCGGTATCCCAATACCTCGTTCAATCTCATTACCGGCAAGTCACTTTACTCGTTCCGTAATGCATGATCCCGTGATCAACCACTTGGTCATATTGAGCTCATTATGATGATGCATTACCGAGTGGGCCCAGAGATACCTCTCCATCATACGGAGTTACAAATCCCAGTCTCGATTCGTGCCAACCCAACAGACACTTTCGAAGATACCCGTAGTGCACCTTTATAGTCACCCAGTTACCTTGTGACGTTTGGCACACGCAAAGCACTCCTACGGTATCCGGGAGTTGCATAATCTCATGGTCTAAGGAAATGATACTTGACATTCGGAAAAGCTCTAGCAAACGAACTACACGATCTTGTGCTATGCTTAGGATTGGGTCTTGTTCATCACATCATTCTCCTAATGATGTGATCCTGTTATCAATGACATCTAATGTCCATAGTCAGGAAACCATGACTATCTTTTGATCAATGAGCTAGTCAACTAGAGGCTCACTAGGGACGTGTTGTGGTCTATGTATTCACACATGTATTACGATTTCCGGATAACACAATTATAGCATGAACAATAGACAATTATCATGAACAAGGAAATATAATAATAACCATTTTATTATTGCCTCTAGGGCATATTTCCAACACCTTATACGGGCAGTATGATCAATGGCCAAACATGGGCCAATAACAGGCCGCATTATGGCCGTAAACGAGCTAGAGTTGGAATCGTCCGTTCATGGGCCGACCATAACGGGCCATCGTTAATAGGTCGTATTTGATGATGCTATCAAAACGGCCCAACGTATTAATGGACCACAAACGGGCCGACTGTAACGACGGGCTGAATTTGGCCCACAAGCAGAAAATGACAATAATGGGCCGTAAGTAAACGAATGCTGGAAATGAGCCCAAGAATAAATGGGCTCTGCGAAGGCCGAAAGATAACATGGGCTGGAAACGGCCCAATGGAATAATGGGCTGTTAATGGGTATAAAGTGATACACTGTTCATTACGGGCCAGTTTTACCACGGGTCGTTAATGGGTGTAAAGTGATACATTGTTCATTACGGGCCAGTTTCACCACGGGCCGTTAATAGGCCAAGAGTTACATAGGGCCTCATATGGTCCGAAAGACGTCATGGGCCATACATGGGCTAGAAGTGAAAACGGGCTGAAATCATATTGGCTGGCCCAGATGACGCTACTGGGCCTAATTCGGATAGGGCGTAACGGGCCTTGGGTTAGCGGGCTGTAAATGGGCTATATGCGAACAGGCCGTTAACATGCTTTACATGGGTCGGCCCGCCACCTTTTGACCAAGTCAAACAGGCTGGCCTTTCACAGGAATGGGCCTCTGTTGGGTCGTGCCACGTGTCAATGTATCATAGGCGCCTATCTGACCCACTAACGAGCTGACACATGTTTCGTCCGGCCAATAAGAATTTTACACGTGGAAATTTCCCATTAGTCGGGGCTTTTAACAGGTTATCGTATCCAAAACCCGACCCGATAGCTTAACGGCATTCCGTTACGGTGGATGCCACGTGTCGGTCACCCTTGATGAAAGCACTTCTGTGACGCGTGATTTATTGTCATGGAAGTGGACACTTCCGTGATGATAATTTTGGTAATGTCATGGAACACTTCTACGACAATATAGGTATGACTATCTTGATTCTGTCATAAATTTGTCATGGATGTACATGCATGACAAAAAGCGCGACCTACTATGACAAACACGTATCATCACAGAAGTGTATTTTTTTGTAGTGCGCCCTGGTGCTCAGGTCCGGAGGACGACGGGTCGCCGAGCCGCGGCCGTGGCGGAGCAGGACCAGCGAGGTCCCCTTCGGACCTTCAACCCAGGAGGAGGCGGCGATGGCCGCCGTGACCCGTCGCCTGCGAGGGCGGACGGAGCGGATCCAGGCCTTCGCCCAGGCCGAGGTCGAGGTGACGCAGGAGCTGGAGCGCGCCGTCTTCGTAAGTTTTCGTTTGCGTTCTGCTGTTCTCTTTTCATTGTTTTCTCCTTCGTGGGGGCACACCAGCGCACTCACTGGGTGTAGCCCTCGAGATTCGGGCCAACTGTGTAGCAGTTGGATCAAATCTTATCTTGCTAGCTTGCGTTGATCGTTTCCTTCTACAGCAACTAGACTCCTACCGGGTCAACGTCTTCAACCGGCCCCTTGAGACGCACCCGCATCTCAAGGAGAGGCTCGCCGCCAAGGAGGAGGAGCTCCGCGTCACGGCAGGTATTTCTCTTTCATGCTCTATTCTAATGGGGGGCGCTAGCGCACCCACTGGGTGTAGCCCCCGAGATTCGGGCCAACTGCGTAGCGGTTGGGTTGAATCTTAAAACAGTACTTTGTTGCTGAGTTCTTCATCTGCACCCGAGGTGCTGTCTTGGAAGACCCGGCTGATTCGGGCCGGTTTTCACTAGACCGGCTTGTCGCAGACGTCGTCCGGCTCGGGGCCGAGGTGGAGAAGGCGAAGGCGGAGGCGATGGGTGCCCGGCAGGCGCTTGACGAGGTCAGTCGGCTGCGGGAGCAGCTGGCAGGTGAGAAGAGCCGCCTCGAGGCCGAGGTGGAGTGTGTCAAGGCGGAGGCCGCCAAGGTCGTGGAGGCGCAGCAGGCCCATGCCGGGGCGGACCAGCAGCGCGGCAAGCTGGCCGACGACAAGGGGCAACTCCAGGCCGAGGTGGAGCGCCTAAAGGCGCTGGTGGCCACGGAGGAGGAGACCCGGCAGGGGGAGACCCGACGCCGCGAGGAGGCCGTGAAGGCGACCGAGGACAAGGACGCGAGCTGAAGGCAACCCTTGCCAAGGTTGCCGACCTGGAGAAGGCGCTGGAGGAGTGTGACCGCACTATTTCCCAGGAGCGGCGCGGTACGTTGCTCGAAGCACAGCGCCTGGAAGAGTTCTTCTCTAGTAAGTGCTTTCCTTTGGTTTTGTTGTTGCCGGGTTGGGACTCCGGCTTTCCTCCCTTAGTGACTTTCTTCTAACTCGCTTTTCTTCTCGGCAAGGGCTTTTCCGGAGACACGCCAGCTGGCGGAGGAGGGGGTACGCTTCCAGCGTGACCCGCAAGGGATCGTCGGCTCCGGGACTGACCCACGGGTGGCCTGGACCTTCCCGGAGATCGTTGCCGCTGCCGAGGCCCGTCTGCGAGTCTTGAGCGAGCAGAGGGGGAGGCTCTCTCAAGCCGGCGCGGCGATGACGGCGGCCCTTTGGCCGGGTGCCGTCGTGCCGACCAGCTTCACGCGGCTGGCGCGATGGTTGGAGGCAGGCCCGGACCGCCTTCACGAGTGGCGGATTTCCGCCGCTCATGCCGGCGCCGAGATGGCACTCCAGTTCGCGGTGTCGTGGCATCTGGACTTGGCGCTGGATGCGTTGATGGGCCAGCGAGCTGTCTCGGAGAGCCAGCTGCAGGCGGAGGCCGGACGGATCGCCGCCCGGGCCAGCTACATCGCCGGGTTCGCCTTCATGATGAGTTACAGCCGGAGCGGGAGGAGGATGGCGGGGACGTTCCTGCCGACGACTACGGCCTGCTTCTGGACGACACAGAGGGCAGCTCTAAGGAGACGGACGTCTACCACGACGCGGACGCCATGGAGGAGGATACGGCACCTCCACGGACCCGGGAGCCGCGCGCTCTAGCGGAGGCGAAGGCTGATTTTTTAACTTATAAAAAATTTCTGTTAGGTAGCAGTTCCACCCACCCACTAGGGGTTGAATGGGTGTAATGAACTCTGGCGTTGGGCCTGTTTGAATTTATGATGTATGAGCTGCGTGAATGTCTGCGCCTTTACTTCTCGTTTTTGGAGTCGTTTTCTTGCAACCTTCCCCCTTTGGGCCTCCCCCCGCCCCGCTATTCTGACGGCCGAGGCTCCGGCCCGTGACAAGGGGTTCAACCTTTGAGAGGAGCGTACAGTACTTGGGCTTTCGAAACGTTGAGCGTGAGTGAAACACCCATTGGGCCGGCTGGCGACAATCCGGCGGGGCCGGGTTGGCGAGCAGCCGGTCATGCGGCAATTTTAAGTGCTGAGGCCGGGTCGAGCGATCCGGCGGTATGCGGAAACTTCGTGGATGCCTGCGCTTTTGCTTTTCGTCTTTAGAGCCGTTTTCTTGCAACTCTCC
>NC_041384.1:479958892-479998972 GCF_002162155.2 Triticum dicoccoides | reverse complement strand
GGCCGAGGCTCTGGTCCGTGACAAGGGGTTCGACCTTTGAGAGGAGCGTTCAATACTTAGTCTTTCAAAACGTTGAGTGCGAGCGAAACACCCACTGGGCCGGCTGGCAGCAATCCGGTGGGGCCGGGTTGGCGAGCAGCCGGTCATGTGGCAACTTAAAGTGGCAAGGCCGGGTTGGGCGACCCGGCGGTTCTTGACTTAGTGTTCGTGGCGTGCTGGTGCTTTTGGTCTCATGTGCTTGCCAGCCGACAACCGAAGCCGGATCTGCAGTTAGGGCGAAGCGAGAGGCCATGGCGATCCAACGCGTTTGAGAACCGCTAAGAAAAACGATGGGTGGCCAAGCCGGCCAGCCCCCGAGCCTCTGGGTCGAGTGAGTCGACCCGGTGGCCGAGTTTGGCTTAAGAGTAAAGTAGTGCATAAATGTAGGAGACACAATAGCTTGGTCGCAAAAGGGGCAGCCCCTCAACATCATTCGGGGATCCCATAGTTTCAGATGATTACAAAAGGCAGTAATACATACATGCACACGGCTAACTGTAAAACGAGCGGAGGAGCTCTGCATTCCATGGCCGTGTTGTTTCTTCACCGACAGTGTCCCTCTTGCGCTTGTTCGTCTTGTGGGTGTCGATGAGGTAGTACGCGTTGCGGTCGCATAAGGCCTTGCTAACGATGAAGGGGCCCTCCCATGGGAAGGACAACTTGTGTTAGCCGGTCTGCTCTTGGACGAGTCGGAGGACAAGGTCTCCCTCTTGGAAAGCGAGGAGCTTGATCTTCTTGCTGTGGTAATGCCTTAGACCTTGCTGGTAGATGGATGAGCGACTGAGCGCTAGGAGGCGTGCTTCTTCGAGCAGGTCGACACCGTCTTCGCTGGCTTCCTTTGCTTCGGCTTCCGTGTACATCGTGACACGCGGCGAGTCGAACTCGATGTCGGTCGGGATGACTGCTTCTGCTCCGTAGACGAGGAAGAATGGGGTGAACCCGGTCGGCCTGTTTGATGGTGCGGAGGCTCCAGAGGACGGTCGGCAACTCGTTGAGCCAACTGCCGGATGAGCGGATGAGCGGATTGACGAGTCGCGGTTTGATGCCGGATAGGATGAGGCTGTTGGCCCGCTCGACTTGGCCATTGGACCGCGGATGTTCCATGGAAGCCAGGATGAGGCGGATGCCGGAGACGGAGCGGTACTGTGCGAGCGAGCCCTTGGCGAAGTTGGTGCCGTTGTCCGTCACGATGCTGTTCAGCATGCCATAGCGCACTGCGATGTCCTTGATAAATCGAACGACCGTTGGACCGTCCAGCTTCTCGATTGGCCTTGCTTCGATCCAGTTGGTGAACTTGTCCACTGCCACTAGTAAATGCATCATGCCACCTCGAGCGGTCTTGAAGGGTCCCACCATGTTGAGTTCCTAGACCGTGAAGGGCATGGTGATCTGGAAGGTCCGGAGTGCCGACGCCGGCTGGTGGCTGCGCTTGCTGAAGCGTTGGCATCCCTCACACCTGAGGACGAGCGACTCTGTGTCTTCGAGGGTCGTGGGCTGGTAGAAAACATGGTGGAAAGCCTTGGCCACCAGGGACCACGAGGCGGCGTGGTGCCTGCACTCGCCCTGGTGTATGTCGAGGAGGATCTCAATGCCCTTGTCCTGCTCGACGCAGCGTTGGAACACGTCGGTGGAGCTGCGCTTGACGAGCTCGTTGTTGATGATGTTGTAGGCGGATGCTCAGCACTGCACTTGCCGGGCTTCAGTCTCGTCCATGGGAAGGACCCCGTTTTCCAGGAACTCCGAGATGGGCACGGCCTAGGATGGTGCCGCGACCCTGGCGAGGACAATCATCACGACGGGTTTCGGGGTGGTAGCCCCCGAGCCGGGTTGGGGTGTGGCCGGGCTAGCTGGAACAGTCCCCAGGCCGGGTCAAAGCACGGTCGGGTCAGTTGGAGTAGTCCCTGGGCCGGGTTGAGGCATGGTCGGGTTGGTTGGAGCAGTCCCCGGGCCGGGTCGGCTGGAGCAGTCCCCGGGCCGGTTTAAGGTGCGGCCGGGTCGGCTGGAGCAGTCCCCGGGCCGGGTTGAGGCGCGACTGGGTCGGCTGGGATATGGATGGACTCGGAGTCTGGAGATGGCTTGATGGATGGCTTGTGCAGATGCTCGAGGGAGACGCCAGAGGGAATGGACTGCCGGGGTGAGGCGATCTTAGCGAGCTTGTCGGCCGCTTCATTCTCTGCGAGTGGGACGTGGAGGAACTCACAGCCCGCGAAGAATCCGGATAGCTTCTGCACGAGGAAGCGGTAGCTTGCCATGTTGGAGTCGTGGGCATCCCACTCGCCGGAGCTATGCCGCACCACCAGGTCCGAGTCGCCGTAGCACAGGGTGCGCCGGATGCCGAGTTCCTTGGCAAGCCGGAGGCCGTGCATGATGGCTTCATACTCGGCGGCGTTGTTGGAGGCAGCGAAGTGGATCTGAAGCGCGTACTTGAGCCCGTCGCCCTTGGGGGAGGATAGCATGATGCCGGCCCCTAGGCCGAGTCGAATCTTCGAGCCGTCGAAGTGCATACGCCAGTGTGTCGAGTCCGGAGGCGCCGCCAGGTTCTGGGTCTTGGTCCATTCGACGAGGAAGTCGGCCAGAGCCTGGGACTTGATCGTGGTGCGGGGCTCGTAGAGGATGATGTGGCTGGCTAGCTCGAGCGCCCACTTGGCGACCCGGCCATAGGCATCCCGGCAACCGATGATCTCGCCGAGAGGGGCCATGCTGACCACGGCGATGACATGCTCTTCGAAGTACTGCTTCAGCTTCTTGGCGGTGAAGTACATGCCGTAACACATTTTCTGGTAGTGCGGGTAGTTCTGCTTCGAGGCGGAGAGCACCTCACTCAGGTAGTAGATGGGGCGCTGGACGGCTTGGACCATGTCCTTCTATGGTCGCTCGACCACCATCACCGTGCTGACCGACCGCGAGGTCGCGGCGATTTAGAGAAACAGCGGCTCCTTCTCGACCGATGCGGCCAGGACTGGTGCGGTGGAGAGCATGCGCTTGAGATCCCGGAAAGCTTCGTCCGCCTGGTCGTTCCATTCGAACGACATCGTCTTCTTCATCAGCTGGTATAGGGGCAAGGCCCTCTCGCCCAGCCGGTTGAGGAACTGGCTGACCGAGGCCAAGCAGTCGGTGAACTTCTGGACATCGTGCAGCCAAGCCGGCTTGTGCATGCACTCGATGGCCTTGATCTTCTTTGGATTTGCCTCAATGCCGCACTCCGAGACGAGGAAGCCGAGTAGCTTTCCGGCCGGACACCGAAAACACTTTCTCCGGGTTGAGCTTTGACATTGTATTCCCGCAGGTTGGCGAAGGTCTCCTTCAAGTCGTCGAGGAGCGTGAGGTGTTGCTTGGTCTTCACCATGATGTCGTCCACGTAGACGTGGATGTTGTGGCCGAGTTGCGGCAGCAAGCATTTCAGCATGCAGCGCTGGAAAGTGGCGCCGGCGTTCTTCAAGCCGAATGACATGGTGATGTAGCAATATGCCCCGAAGGGCGTGATGAAGGACGTCTTTAGGGCATCGGCCGGGTCCAGCTTGATCTGATGATAGCCGGAGTAAGCATCCAGGAAGGACAGGAGCTCACACCCGGTGGTGGGGTCGATGACTTGGTCAATCCGCAGGAGGCCGAACGGGTCTTTGGGGCAGGCCTTTTTCATGCTGGTGTAGTCGATACACATGCGCCAGGTCTTGTTCTTCTTCAAGGCGAGGACTGGGTTGGCCAGCCACTCGGGGTGAAACACTTCCATGATGAAGCCGGCCGCCAAGAGCTTGGAAACCTCTTCACCAATGGTCCTTCTCTTCTCTTCGAAAAAACATCGTAGGGGTTGACAGACAGGCTTGGCGTCCTTGAGGACATGGAGTTGTTGCTCGGCGTACTTCCTCGGGATACCCTGCATGTCCTTGGGGGTCCATGCGAAAATATCCCGATTCTCACGGAGGAAGTCGACGAGCTCGCCTTCCTATTTGCTGGCGAGGCAGGTGCCCACGACAACGTACTTGCTGCAGCTAGGGTCTTCCGGGTTCAGCTTCACCTTCTTGGTCTCCTTGGAGGGCTTGAACGCGGCCTCGTCGGCCGGCTCCCCGGTCGGGATCTGCACGGCCGATGCCTCTTGGGCCAGGGCGATGATCCAGTCGAGTTGGCGCCGCTCCTCGGCTATGACTAGCGACTCGGCTAGCTTGGTGCCGTCTCGGGTGCAGTTCAGGGACATGCGGTAGTCGCCGGTGACGGTGATGAGGCCCTTTGGACCCAGCAGCTTCATCTTCAGGTAGGCGTAGTGGGGGACCGCCATGAACTTGGCGAGCGTGGTCCGGCCCAGCAGCGCGTGGTATGCGCTATAGGGGATCTATCATAGTCCTTTCGATAAGTAAGAGTGTCGAACCCAATGAGGAGCAGAAGGAAATGATAAGCGGTTTTTAGCAAGGTATTCTCTGCAAGTACTGAAATAAGTGGTAACAGATAGTTTTGTGATAAGATAATTTGTAACGAGCAACAAGTAACAAAGGTAAATAAAGTGCAGTAAGGTGGCCCAATCCTTTTTGTAGCAAAGGACAAGCCTGGACAAACTCTTATATAAGGAAAAGCGCTCCCGAGGACACATGGTAATATCGTCAAGCTAGTTTTCATCACGTTCATATGATTCGCGTTTGGTACTTTGATAATTTGATATGTGGGTGGACCGGTGCTTGGGTGCTGTTCTTACTTGAACAAGCATCCCACTTATGATTGACCTCTATTGCAAGCATCCACAACTACAACAAAAGTATTAAGGTAAACCTAACCATAGGATGAAACATATGGATCCAAATCAGCCCCTTACAAAGCAACGCATAAACTAGGGTTTAAGCTTCTGTCACTCTAACAACCCATCATCTACTTATTACTTCCCAATGCCTTCCTCTAGGCCCAAATAATGGGGAAGTATGTAGTCGATGTTCACATAACACCACTAGAGGCTAGACAACATACATATCATCAAAATATCGAACGAATACCAAATTCACATGACTACTAATAGCAAGACATCTCCCATGTCCTTAGGAACAAACGTAACTACTCACAAAGCATATTCATGTTCATAATCAGAGGGGTAATAATGTGCATAAAGGATCTGAACATATGATCTTCCACCAAATAAACCAACTAGCATCAACTACAAGGAGTAATCAACACTACTAGCAACCTACTAGCACCAATCCCGGACTTGGAGATAAGAATTAGATACAAGAGATGAACTAGGGTTTTGAGATGAGATGGTGCTGATGAAGATGTTGATGGAGATTGCCCTCTCCAGATGAGAGGACCATTGGTGATGATGATGGCGATGATTTCCCCCTCCCGGAGGGAAGTATCCCCGGCAGAACAGCTCTGCCGGAGCCCTAGATTAGTTCCACCAAGGTTCCGCCTTGTGGCGGCGGAGTCTCGTCCCGAAAGGTTTCTTCCTCTTTTTTCTTGATGAAAGACTTCATATAGCAAAAGATGGGCATCGGAGAGCCACTAGGGGGCCCACGAGGTAGGGGGCGCGCCCCCACCCTCGTGGACAGGGTGTGGGCCCCTGGTCTTCATCTTTCGCGAGGATTTTTTATATTTATTATAAGATATTCCGTGGAGTTTCAGGACTTTTGGAGTTGTGCAGAATAGGTCTCTAATATTTGCTCCTTTTCCAGCCCAGAATTCTAGCTGCCGTCATTCTCCCTCCTTATGTAAACCTTGTAAAATAAGAGAGAATAGCCATAAGTATTGTGACATAATGTGAAGTAACAGCCCATAATGCAATAAATATCGATATAAAAGCATGATGCAAAATGGATGTATCAACTTCCCCAAGCTTAGACCTCGCTTGTCCTCAAGCGAAAGCCGATAACAATAAATATGTCCCCATGTTTAGAGGTTGAGGCGTCGATAAAAATAAAATACGAACATGAAGGCATCATGATTATTCTCATAACAGCAACATATATAGATATTGTCATATGATTACTTATGTTCAAGTGATGATCTATTCACAATGCAAAAGTATGAATCAGAAACCTTATTGAGAACCAACAAACTATAACCTCCGTCATTGAAGCAATTGCAATTTATCATAACATCAGAAAGAGTCTATGTCAGAGCTAAAAAGCAAGTCCACATACTCAACTATCGTCTAGTCCTTCATAATTGCTAACACTCACACAATACTTGTGGTTACGGAGTTTTAATCGGACACAAAGAAAGATAGGGGCTCATAGTTTTGGACCACAACCTTTTACCTAGAGGGTAATGTCAACAATAATAACTCATGCTCCGCTACATCCAATTATATATATATATATATATATATATATATATATATATATATATATATATATATATATATATATATATATCAGGTTCTTTCCAACATGCTGGGCTTGCCAAAGGATAAAATGAAAAAGGAAAGGTGAAGATCATCATGACACCTGCATAAGGTAGAAGATAATAATAAAAGATAGGCCCTTCACAGAGGGAAGCAGAGGTTGCCATGCGCTTTTATGGTTGGATGCATAAAATCTCAATGTGAAAGAACGTCACTTTATATTGCCCCTTGTGATATGAACCTTTATTATGCAGTCCGTCGCTTTTATTACTTCCACATCACAAGATCGTATAAAGCTTATTTCTCCCACACCAATAATCATACATATTTAGAGCAATTTTTATTGCTTTGCACCGATGACAACTTACTTGAAAGATCTTACTCAATCCATAGGTAGATATGGTGGACTCTCATGGCAAAACTGGTTTAAGGGTATTTGGAAGCACAAGTAGTATCTCTACTTAGTGCTGAGAATTTGGCTAGCAAGAGGGGGAAAAGAAAGCTCAACATGTTAGAGGATCCATGACAACATACTTTATCTCAGATATAAGAAAACATAACTCATCATGTTGTCTTCCTTGTCCAACATCAACTCTTTAGCATGTCATATTTTAATGAGTGCTCCCAATCATAAAAGATGTCAATGATAATATATCTATACGTGAAATCTCTCTTTCCTTATTACTTCCTATTAATTGCAACGATTACCAAAACTATGTCTGCCAACTCCCAACAACTTTTAATCATCATACTCTTTCTATGTGAAGTCATTACTCTCAATAAGATGAATATTATCTTTTGTTTCTTTTTATTCTTTTTTCTTTTATCCACTCATAATCAGGGAAAATAATCAAGCCCTTGACTCAACACTAATCTTTATTATATAGCTCACAGACTCGATTACAAAGAGATCATAAAGCAAAACTGAAAACTAGATCATGCCATAAACTTTATTCTACTAGATCAAAATACTACTAATAGGATCGAACTAAGGAAAACGGTAAAGATAGGAGTTGTGATTGTGATACGATACTGGGGCACCTCCCCCAAGCTAGGCGGTTGCCAAGGGGAATGCCCATACCCATGTGATTATGTCTCCTTCTTTGTTGTTGGTGTAATATTCTTGGCGATGATTCCTCTTAGGATACGGTTCTCCTCCTCGAGCTTATTGACTTGCTGCTTGAGGTCCATTATTTCCTTACGAAGCTTTCCTATGACGGCTAAAGCTCCTTGCACCCAAGGGTGTTGCATAGCTGCGCGAGAACAAGTGACACTCCTCTTCATATGTTCATAAGAAAGAAATCTAACATTGGAAGGGATAACTGAGTTTGGAATAGCTGAGCTCTATAGTTCCCCCATCGTGAACCCAGCTCGGAAGCGAGAGGTGACTTCTTGATCCTCCATGGCATCTACCCTCATCAAGTCAGCCTCCATCTCTTCCTCCCTTGCTGGCCCAAAGTGGTCAGCGTCGCTGTTTGCCCTTGGTTCCGGTGCTGGATTAGATATCCGGCTCTTCCCGACTGACTCTTGAGAAGACATCTTGCTCTAATCTGCAGCAGCAACAGCTCGAAACAAAAACAGAGGATATTTGCGTGATACGGGAGTCAAAACCTTCGGGAGTAAATATAATGAATTTTTACCGACCAAAATACATATCGTGCAAGAAAACGGAGTCCGGAAAGTACATGAGGTGCTCACGAGGCAGGGGGCGCGCCCAGGGGTTAGGGCGCGCCTTTCACCCTTGTGGGTCCCTCGTGTCCTTCCCGGACTACTACTTATTTTTCTATTTTTCTAAATATTCCAAAATGGAGAAATATTGCCTTAAAAACTGTTTTGGAGTCGGTTTACTTGCCGTACCACATACCTATTCCTTTTCGGAGTCTGAAACATTCTAGAAAGTGTCTCTTATGTATTCCTCCAGGGTTATGGTTTCAATAATATTGGTTTCAACATTTATGGGATTACCTGAGATATAATGTTTAATTCTTTGACCGTTTACCACCTTCGGATTCGTGCCTTCGAAGTTGTTGATCTTTATGGCACCGGAACGATAGACCTCCTCGATAACGTAGGGGCCTTCCCATTTAGAGAGAAGTTTTCCTACAAAAAATCTTAAAAGAGAGTTGTATAGCAATACATAATCACCTGCATTAAACTCACATTTTTGTATCCTTTTGTCATGCCATCTTTAAACTTTTTCTTTAAACAACTTGGCACTTTCATAAGCTTGGATTCTCCATTCATCTAGTGAGCTAATATCAAATAACCTCTTCTCACCGGCAAGTTTGAAATCATAGTTGAGCTCTTTAATAGCCCAATATGCCTTATGTTCTAGTTCGAGAGGTAAGTGACATGCTTTTCCATATACCATTTTATATGGAGACATACCCATAGGATTTTTATATGCAGTTCTGTAGGCCCATAATGCATCATCAAGTTTCTTGGACCAATTCTTTCTAGACCTATTGACAGTCTTTTGCAAAATTAATTTGAGCTCTCTATTACACAATTCTACTTGACCACTAGACTGTGGGTGATAAGGAGATGCAATTCTATGATTAATGTCATACTTAGCAAGCATTTTATGGAAACCACCATGAATAAAGTGTGAACCACCATCAGTCGTTAAATATCTAGGGACTCCAAACCTTGGAAAAATAACTTCTTTAAGCATTTTAATAGAGGCGTTATGATTAGCACTACTAGTTGGAATAGCTTCTACCCACTTAGTAACGTAATCAACAGCAACTAGAATATGTGTATAACCATTAGAGGCAGGAAAAGGTCCCATATAAGCAAAGCCCCAAACATCAAATGGTTCAATAACGAGTGAATAATTCATAGGCATTTCTTGACGTCTACTAATATTACCAATTCTTTGACATTCATCACACGACAAGACAAACTTACGGGCATCCTTGAAGAGAGTAGGCCAATTAAAAGCGGATTGCAATACCTTATGTGCAGTTCTATCTTCAGCATGGTGTCCTCCATAAGCTTCGGAGTGACACTTGCATAGGATCTGTTCCTGTTCATGCTCAGGTACACAATGTCTAATAACACCATCTACTCCTTCTTTATAAAGATGTGGGTCATCCCAAAAGTAATGTCTCAAATCATATAAGCACTTTTTCTTTTGTTGGTATGTGAAACTAGGTGGTATGAATTTAGCAACAATGTAATTAGCATAATCAGCATACCAAGGAGTATTACGAGAAGTACTTATGACATTTAATTGTTCATCAAGAAAGCTATCGTCAATAGGTAGTGGGGCATCAAGAACATTTTCTAACCTAGATAAGTTGTCTGCAACGGGGTTCTCAGCTCCCTTTCTATCAACAATATGAAAATCAAATTCTTGTAGCAAGAGAACCCATCTAATAAGTCTAGGTTTAGCATCTTTTTTCTCCATAAGATATTTAATAGCAGCATGATCAGTGTGAATAGTTACTTTAGAATCAACAATATAAGGTCTGAACTGATCACAAGCAAATACAACTGCTAAGAATTCTTTTTCAGTAGTAGCATAATTTCTTTGAGCATTGTCTAGAGTCTTACTAGCATAATGGATAACATTTAATTTCTTATCAACTCTTTGCCCTAGAACATCACCTACAGCATAATCACTAGCATCACACATAATTTCAAAGGGTAAATTCCAATCAGGTGGCTGAACAATAGGTGCAGAGACTAATGCTTTCTTAAGTATTTCAAATGCTTCTACACAATCATCATCAAAGACAAATGGTATATTTTTTGTAATAAATTAGTCAGAGGCCGAGAAATTTTTGAGAAGTCCTTAATGAACCTCCTATAAAATCCGGCGTGACCAAGGAAACTTCTTATACCTTTGATGTCCTTGGGACATGGCATCTTTTCAATAGCATCAACCTTGGCTTTATCAACTTCAATCCTCTTTCAGAAACCTTATGCCCCAAGACAATACCTTCATTAACCATAAAGTGGCACTTTTCCCAATTCAAGACAAGATTAGTTTCTTCACATCTCTGCAATCATCTATAAGCAATCATCAAAAGAGGAGCCATAGACGGAAAAGTCGTACATGAAAACCTCACAAATCTTTTCACAAAAGTCAGAAAATATAGCCATCATACATCTTTGAAAGGTAGCAGGTGCATTACATAAACCAAAAGGCATACATCTATAAGCAAAAGTACTAAAAGGGCATGTAAAAGTAGTCTTTGATTGATCTTTACCCAACACAGGTATTTGAGAGAAACCAGAATAACCATCTAGAAAGTAGTAGTGTGTATGTTTGCATAATCTTTCTAGCATTTGATCGATAAAAGGTAAGGGGTAATGATCTTTCTTAGTAGCCTTATTTAATTTGCGGAAATCAATTACCATCCTATAACTTGTAATAATTCTTTGCGGGATCAATTCATCTTTATCATTAGGAACAACAGTAATACCTCCCTTCTTAGGGACACAATGGACAGGACTTACCCAATGACTATCAGCAACGGGATAAATTATACCTGCCTCCAGAAGCTTTAGTATTTCTTTTCTTACCACTTCTTTCATTTTAGGATTCAGACGTCTTTGCGGATCATGAAGTGGTTTGGCGTCTGCCTCCAAATTTATTTTATGTTGGCATAGAGTGGTACTAATGCCCTTAAGATCATCAACAATATATCCAATAGCAGCACAATGCTTCTTCAGAGTTTTCAATAATCTTTCTTCTTCATGCTCTGAAAGGTTAGCACTAATAACAACATGATATATCTTCTTTTCATCAAGATAAGCATATTTAAGATTATCAGGCAACGGTTTAATCTCAAACACGGGATCACCCTTAGGTGGAGGGGGATCCCCTAGGATTTCAACAGGCAAATTGTGTTTCAGAATAGGTTCCTGTTTAAAGAATATTTCATCTATTTCCCTTCTTTCATTCATAAACATATCATTTTCATGGTCTAGCAAATAATATTCTAAAGGATCACTAGGAGGTACGGCAATAGAAGCAAGACCAATAATTTCATCCTTACTAGGCAATTCTTCTTCACGGTGTTGTTTACTAAATTTAGAGAAATTAAACTCATGAATCATATCATCCAAGCCAATAGTAACAACATTCTTTTCGCAGTCTATCCTAGCATTAACAGTGTTCAAGAAGGGTCTACCAAATATGATGGGACAAAAGCTATCTTGTGGGGAACTGAGAACAAGAAAATCAGCAGGATATTTAGCTTTCCCACACAAGACTTCAACATCTCTACCAATTCCCATTGCTGATATAGTATCTCTATTTGCAAGTTTAATTGTGACATCAATATCTTCTAACTCAGCAGGTGCAATTTCATGCTTGATTTCTTTATATAAGTCATAGGGTATAACACTAGCACTAGCACCCATATCACATAAGCCATGATAACAATGATCTCCTATTTTAACAGAAATAACAGGCACGCCTACAATAGGTCTATGTTTATCTTTAGCACAAGATTTAGCAATTCTAGCAGTTTCACCGCAGAAATGAATAACATGCCCATCAATATTATCAGCCAAGAGATCTTTAACAATAGCAACATTAGGTTATACTTTAACTTGCTCAGGAGGTGTATAAGTTCTAATATTGCTTTTACAAACGATAGTTGAAGCTTTAGCATGATCCTTTATTCTAACAGGGAAAGGTGGTTTCTCAACATAAGAAGTAGGAACAATAGGACCATTATAAGTGACAGTCTTTTCTTCAACTTTAATAGGTGTAGCTACTTTTACTTCTATGGGAGGATGATATTTAAACCACTTCTCCTTAGGGAGATCAACATAAGTAGCAAAAGATTCACAGAAAGAAGCTACTATCTCCGAGTCAAGTCCATATTTAGTGCTAAACTTACGGAAAATATCGGTATCCATAAAAGATTTAACACAATCAAAATTAGGTGGCATACATGACTCCTTACCTTCGTCGAGGTCCCAATCTTCAGAGTTGTGTTTAATTCTATCCAATAAATCCCATTTAAATTCAATAGTCTTCATCATGAAAGAGCCAGCACAAGAAGTATCGAGCATGGTGCGATCGTTTTGAGAAAGCCGAGCATAAAGATTTTGAATAATTGTTTCTCTTGGGAGCTCATGATTGGGGCATGAATATAACATTGATTTAAGCCTCCCCCAAGCTTGAGCGATGCTTTCTCCTTCGCGAGGCCAAAAATTATATATATAATTGCGATCACGATGAACAAGATGCATAAGATAATACTTTTGATGAAATTCCAATTTCAATCTTCTATAGTTCCATGATCTCGTATCATCACATAGCCTATACCATGTCAATGCGTCTGCCTTCAAATATAAATGGAAGACCTTCTTCTTAGCAACATCATCGGGTATACCTGCAAGCTTAAATAATCCACAAACTTCATCCACATATATTAAGTGCTCATCAGGATGCTTTGTTCCATCTCCTATAAAAGGATTAGCTAGAAGTGTTTCTATCATACACGAAGGAAATTCAAAATGAGTTTCATTTTCAATAGGTTCAGTAGGTTGAGGAGCAACTCTTTGCTCTACTGGTCGGGGTGAAGATACCCCGAACAAGCCCCTCAGAGGATTACTTTCCATAGTAACAAGTGACAGTAAATTTCAGCACACTATATAAATTTTTCCTTGCCAAATTCCACCTACCAAAGGCGCTTCACTCCCCGGAAACGGTGCCAGAAAAGAGTATTGATGACCCACAAGTATAGGGTATCTATCGTAGTCCTTTCGATAAGTAAGAGTGTTGAACCCAACGAGGAGCAGAAGGAAATGATAAGCGGTTTTCCGCAAGGTATTCTCTGCAAGTACTGAAATAAGTGGTAACAGATAGTTTAGTGATAAGATAATTTGTAACGAGCAACAAGTAACAAAAGTAAATAAAGTGCAGTAAGGTGGCCCAATCCTTTTTGTAGCAAAGGACAAGCCTGGACAAACTCTTATATAAGGAAAAGCGCCCCCGAGGACACATGGGAATATCGTCAGGCTAGTTTTCATCACGTTCATATGATTCGCGTTCGGTACTCTGATAATTTGATATGTGGGTGGACCGGTGCTTGGGTGCTGTTCTTACTTGAACAAGAATCCCACTTATGATTAACCTCTATTGCAAGCATCTGCAGCTACAACAAAAGTATTAAGGTAAACCTAACCATAGCATGAAACATATGGATCCAAAACAGCCCCTTACGAAGCAACGCATAAACTAGGGTTTAAGCTTCTGTCACTCTAGCAACCCATCATCTACTTATTACTTCCCAATGCCTTCCTCTAGGCCCAAATAATGGTGAAGTGTTTTGTAGTCGACGTTCACATAACACCACTAGAGGCTAGACAACATACATCTCATCAAAATATCGAACAAATAGCAAATTCACATGACTACTAATAGCAAGACTTCTCCCATGTCCTCAGGAACAAACATAACTACTCACAAAGCATATTCATGTTCATAATTAGAGGGGTAATAATGTGCATAAAGGATCTGAACATATGATCTTCCACCAAATAAACCAACTAGCATCAACTACAAGGAGTAATCAACACTACTAGCACCAATTCCGGACTTGGAGACAAGAATTGGATACAAGAGATGAACTAGGGTTTTGAGATGAGATGGTGCTGATGTAGATGTTGATGGATATTGCCCTCTCCCGATGAGAGGAGCATTGGTGATGATGATGGCGATTATTTCCCCCTCCCGGAGGGAAGTATCCCCGGCAGAACAGCTCTGCCGGAGCCCTAGATTAGTTTCGCCAAGGTTCGGCCTCGTGGTGGCAGAGTCTCGTCCTGAAGGGTTTCTTCCTCTTTTTTTCTCGATGAAAGACTTCATATAGCAAAAGATGGGCATCGGAGAGCCACCAGGGGGCCCATGAGGTAGGGGTGCACCCCCACCCTCGTGGACAGGGTGTGGCCCACCTGGTCTTCATCTTTGGCGAGGATTTTTTATTTTTTATTATAAGATATTCCGCGGAGTTTCAGGACTTTTGGAGTTGTGCAGAATAGGTCTCTAATATTTGCTCCTTTTCCAGCCCAGAATTCCAGCTGCCCGCATTCTCCGTCCTTATGTAAACCTTGTAAAATAAGAGAGAATAGCCATAAGTATTGTGACATAATGTGAAGTAATAGCATGCAATAAATATCGATATAAAAGCATGATGCAAAATGGACGTATCACTCCTCGGCTATGACCAGCGACTCGGCTAGCTTGGCGCCGTCTCGGGTGCAGTCCAGGGACATGCGGTAGTCGCCGGTGACGGTGATGAGGCCCTTTGGACCCGGCAGCTTCATCTTCAGGTAGGCGTAGTGGGGGACAGCCATGACCTTGGCGAGCGCGGGCTGGCCCAGCAGCGCGTGGTATGCGCTGGACAGGTCCACCACCTCGAACCAGATTGGCTCGCGTCGGAAATGGCTGCTGTCGCCAAACACGATGTCGAGCCGGATCCGGCCGATCGGCGAGAAGGAGAGGCCGGGAACGATGTCGTGGAAGATCGTCCGGGTCGGTTCCAGGTCCTTGGCCTCGAGGCTGAGCTTGGTCATGGTGTTGCGGTAGAGGATGTTGATGTTGCTGCCGCCGTCGACGAGAACACGGGAGAAATTGCACATGCACCGGGGCGCATCGATAGTGGGGTCGAGGATGAGGGCGTAACCACCCAGGTTGGGTGTGAAGGCACGGTGGTCCTCCTGGGTTTAGGTGACCGGGAGCTCCGACCAATGCATGTATTCCGTCTTGGCCAGGATGATGGTGTTCACCTCCTTCCAGTGGAGGCGTTCGCTGCGCTTGTCGTCGCCGAGGCTGGTGAAGACGATGTAGGTCACGTTCTTGGCCGGGTAGGGGTCGTCACGCAGCACGCCGCTGGCTGGAGGCGGTGGTGGAGGCAGAGGCGGCTGCCCTGCTCTCGGAGCCGGAGCCGGAGGCGGTGGGGATGTCGCCCCTTGCGATGCGCTTGGTGATGGTGCACTGTCGGAGCGTGTGCGTGGATGGCCTCGTGCCACTGTGGTGCTTGCAGGGAGCATCGAGCATCTCTTTGAAGCTCATGGCGGGCAGCCATGTCGTCTTGCCGGTGTTCCGGCGTTTGGCGGCCGGGTCGGGCACGGGCGCCTGCTCGGCGGCCGCGACGAGCCGGTTGTCGTAGCGCTGAGCCGGCTGATCGGCTTTGCGCTTGTTGTTCTGTTGGTTGTGCTACTGCT
Organism: Triticum dicoccoides; assembly: GCF_002162155.2. Taxonomy (NCBI): domain Eukaryota; kingdom Viridiplantae; phylum Streptophyta; class Magnoliopsida; order Poales; family Poaceae; genus Triticum; species Triticum dicoccoides. Next base: position 479,983,422 of record NC_041384.1, on the reverse strand, counting down.
GGCTTCCTTCGCCAGCCGGCTTCAGAGGGGGAACCGACTTCGCTTTGTCGGCTTCATCCAGCGCCACCTGGATCTTCATAGCGGAGTCAGCGTTAGCGTACTTGTCCGCCTTCACCATGAGCGCAACCATGGTGGCCGTCTCGGAGCGCAAGAGCTTGTGCTTGAGGAGGGTGCTGTCTCGGCACCCGTTGACGAAGTACTGGACCGCTTGGACTTCGTGGATGCCCTCGCAGCTGTTCCGGAGCTCGGTCCAGCGTGCGAGGTACTCGCAGCCAGTTTCCGCCGGCCCCTGCATGCACATGGCGAGCTGACTGGTGCGGCCGGGTCGCTTGTAGGTGTCGGTGAAGTTGCGCACGAAGGCTTGCCCGAAGTCGACCCACGTGTTGATGCTGCCAGCCGGCAGACTGTTCAACCAGGTGCGGGCCGACCCTTGGAGCATGAGGGGCACGTAGTGCACGGCGAGGCGGTGGTTACCGCCGGCGATGCCGATGGCGGTGGTGTAGTCGGTGAGCCAGTCCTCCGGCTTGATACGTCTCCAACGTATCTATAATTTTTTATTGCTCCATGCTATATTATCTACTATTTTGGACATTATTGGGCTTTATTATTCACTTTTATATTGTTTTTGGGAATAACCTCTTAACCGGAGGCCCAGCCCAGAATTGTTGTTTTTACCTATTTCAGAGTATCACAGAAAAAGAATATCAAATGGAGTCCAAACGGAATGAAACCTTCGGGAACGTGATTTTTAGGAAGAATATGATCCAGGAGACTTGGACCCTACGTCAAGAAATAAAGGAGGAGGCCACGGGGTAGGGGGCGCGCCTACCCCCCCAGGTGCGCCCTCCACCCTCGTGGGCCCCCTGTTGCTCCACCGACGTACTCCTTCCTCCTATATATACCTACGTACCCCCAAATGATCAGATACGGAGCCAAAAACCTAATTCCACTGCTGCAACCTTCTGTACCCACGAGATCACATCTTGTGCCCTGTTCCGGAGCTCCGTCAAAGGGGGCATCGATCACGAAGGGCTTCTACATCAACACCATAGCCCCTCCGCTGAAGTGTGAGTAGTTTACCTCAGACCTTCAGGTCCATAGTTATTAGCTAGATGGCTTCTTCTCTCTTTTTGGATCTCAGTACAATTTTCTCCCCCTCTCTCGTGGAGATCTATTCGATGTAAGATTCTTTTGCGGTGTGTTTGTTGAGACCGATGAATTATGGGTTTATGATCAAGTTTATCTATGAACAATATTTGAATCTTCTGAATTCTTTTATGTATGATTGGTTATCTTTGCAAGTCTCTTCGAATTATCATTTTGGTTTGGCCTACTAGATTGATCTTTCTTGCAATGGGATAATAGCTTAGCTTTGGGTTCAATCTTGTTGTGTCCTTTCCTAGTGACAGTAGGGGCAGCAAGGCACGTATTGTATTGTTGCCATTGAGGATAACAAGATGCGGTTTTTATCATATTGCATGAATTTATCCCTCTACATCATGTCATCTTGCTTAAGGTGTTACTCTGTTCTTATGAACTTAATACTCTAGATGCATGCTGGATAGCGGTCGATGTGTGGAGTAATAGTAGTAGATGCAGGAAGGAGTCGGTCTACTTGTTTTGGACGTGATGCCTATATACATGATCATACCTAGATATTCTCATAACTATGCTCAATTTTGTCAATTGCTCAACAGTAATTTGTTCACCCACCGTAAAATACTTATGCTCTTGAGAGAAGCCACTAGTGAAACCTATGGCCCCCGGGTCTATCTTCATCATATTAATCTTCCAACACTTAGTTATTTCCTTTGCTTTTTACTTTGCTTTTATTTTACTTTGCATCTTTATCGCAAAAATACCAAAAATATTATCCTATCATATCTATCATATCTCACTCTCGTAAGTGACCGTGAAGGGATTGACAGCCCCTTATCGCGTTGGTTGCGAGGATTTATTTGTTTTGTGTAGGTGCGAGGGACTCGCGCGTAGCCTCCTACTGGATTGATACCTTGGTTCTCAAAAACTGAGGGAAATACTTACGCTACTTTGCTGCATCACCCTTTACTCTTCAAGGGAAAACCAACGCAGTGCTCAAGAGGTAGCACGGCTTCACGGTGTTGTTGTACTTGGGGGTGTCGCAAGGGAGCATGAACCCTTTGGTGAAGGGCTCATCCGAGATGCGTGGCCCGAAGCAAGCCGGCCCGACAGGGCCGGTCTCTTCCAGCTCCTGGAAGAGGGCGAGTCGGTCGAGGCCATGACGGGCGTCGGTGTCGTCGATGGCGCGCGGGCCCAGCCAGTCAGTGACCCCACCACGGGGGGCAGGGTCTCCTGCAGTCGGACGTCAGCCGGGTTGGAGCAGAGGGTCGAGGCGGCGTCGGGCCTCCGAAGCCGGCTCGTGGCCCAAGCCGCCGGTAGCCGTCGAGGCAGGGTTGCGTTGGTTCCGCGTGCGGCCGGAGTGCGCTTCGCTGGGTGGTGAAGACGCCGTGTGCTGGATGTCACCGGGTCCAGCGACTCGGACAGAACCGGATCCGGCCGGCATGGCGAGCTGGTTGAGGCGGTCCTGCTGTGCGTTGGCCGCGACAAGGAGGTCGTCCACCCTCTTGAGGCGATCCTGCAGCTCCTCGCCCGCGAGCTGATCCAGGCCGACCGCGGCCGCCTGGGCAGCACGCATGTTCTTCACGTGAGTCTCGTAGACGGGAGGGAGAGCGCGGAAGGCGTGCCCGATCGCGCCACCCTGGGGTCGCACGCCGGCGACCCGGCTTGGCTCGGGCGCGGTAGGCGTGAAGCCATAGGTGGCGTCACGCTCCAGCTGGGCACAGGCAAGGCGGCGCTACGCGGCAGCGAGTGTCTCGGTGAGGTCCAGCAGGCGCTGGCGATCCTCGTTGAGACGAGTCCGGGCCTCGACGATGTTGGAGGCGTCGATGTCGGTGCCGATGGGAACGTGGAGGATCTGCATCGTGGCACGCAGCGGGTTGGGCGAGCTAGCCCTATCCGCCACGGCCTTAGCTTCGGTGGCCTTCCTTGCCATGCTCGACGAGGAGGAGGCGCCGGTGTCGGTGACGAAAACCTCCATGCAGAGGTCCATCACTCCGAGGGGAGCGCCGTCATTGATGGAGAGCGGGAAATCAGAAAAGCTCAGTACCTCGCGGGGGTACTTGTCGTCCGTAGGCGTGTCGGAGATGCACAGCGTGGCGAAGGAGGCGGCGAGCACGTCGATGACGTCGTCTGCCAGTGTGACGGGCTCGTCGGAGTCGGAGAAGATCCCCGTCTGAAGCATGCTCCCGGCCAGGACCTCGAGCTTCCCCACAATGGGCGCCAACTGTCGTGGTGGGCATACGGTAGATGCCAAGGGATGGCTAAAGATAGGAGGAGGCTTGAGGGCACTAGTGGGCTCCAGAGGCTAGGTCGCCATGAGCGAGCGCGGGACGCAAGATATACCCAGGTCCGGTGCTCTTCGGAGAGATAACACGCCTAGTCCTGCCGAGTGTGGTTTATATGTAACAGTACAGAGTTGCTCCTAGAGATGTATGGAGGAAGAAGGAGGTCAGGACAAGGCTTAGGCTGCTCCCTCTCCTCGGGTGTTGCTTGCTAGACGCGTGAGTGGGTGGATGGGCGAGTGTGTTGCATTGCTTGCCCGTATGCATCAGGGCTCCTGGGGGGTTTTATAGGTCAACCCCCAGGGGTACAAGGGTAATGTTACAAGGCCGTAGGGCCGGGATATCAGTGTCCAGGAACCCGGTGCTCGGACCTGTCGGGTACCAGGGCTCGCCGGCTTCACCGGGCGCGGGCCCCATGCGCCTAGGGGCACTGTGTGCCGTCTTGTCAGTCGTCAGGGCGAGGCCGAGTTGAGTCGGCTACAGTGCGCTCCGTCAGGTCACCGCTTGTCGGCGTCATGGGTGACGTCGGGTGCACTATTGCCACACCAGCCCTGGTCAGCGGGTAGGTGGGGGCACTGTTGCCTCATCCGGCTGACCAGAGGCATGGGCGGGGCGATGTAGCTTTGGTCATCGGTTGGCGGAGACTCGTCCCATCATACGGCCGGGATGCGACGGCCGCTGACCCTCGGCCGGGTTTGGAGAACACGCCAAGAGCGGTGCTGGCTTGTTGGGGAAGTCTTGAGCTTGGTTGTTGGGGCCGAGTTGAGGAGTCCGGCCGAGTTGGAGAGCTTGGCTGGGTCGCGGGGCTTGGCCGGGTCGAGCGACCCGGCCAAGTGTGAGCCAGATCGAGGGGCGATGCTGGCTCCATTGTTTTTGAAAAGGATCCCAGTTTCTTTGCCTGCCTGGGGATCATCCCCCCGACACAATACGTGCCTTGCTGCCCCTGCTGTCACTGGGAAAGGACACCGCAAGATTGAACCCAAAGCTAAGCACTTCTCCCATTGCAAGAAATATCAATCTAGTAGGCCAAACCAAACTGATAATTCAAAGAGACTTGCAAAGATAACAAATCATACATAAAAGAATTCAGAGAAGATTCAAATATTTTTCATAGATAATCTTGATCATAAACCCACAATTCACACATCATCGAGGATAACTTTGTAATGAGATCCAAAGAGAGAGAAGAAGCCATCTAGCTAATAACTATGGACCCGAAGGTCTGAGGTAAACTACTCACACATCATCGGAGAGGCTATGGTGTTGATGTAGAAGCCCGCCGTGATCGATTCCCCCTCCGGTGGAGCGCCGGAAAAGGCCCCAAGATGGGATCTCACGGGTACTGAAGGTTGCGGCGGTGGTAATAGGGTTTTGTGGTGCTCCTGGATGTTTTCGGGGTATATGGGTATAAATAGGAGGAAGAAGTATGTCCGTGGAGCTGCGAGGGGCCCATGAGGGTGGGGGCGCGCCCAGGGGGGCGGCCTTCCTCCCTGCCTCGTGGCCTCCTCGCTTCTTACTTGATGTCGGGGGTTGGGTGCGACATATGCCAATGGATGGCTTATTGCCTGGAAGCGGGATGGGGCGTAAACATGAACGCCGGCGCACTTTACCCAGGTTCGGGGCTCTCCTAGGAGATAACACCCCTAATCCTGCTCTGCGGGGTCTCCGCATGATCACTAAGGCACTAGTGGTACAATGGTGCTCCTCGAGCTGTATGCTAGAGGTAGGAGAAGGCAAGGCTAGCTCTCTCCTTTCTCTATGGGTTGGTCTAGTTCTAACAGGTTGGGAACCCTTTGCATGGGTGCCCTGGGGGGGTTTATATAGGCCTACCCCCCAGGGGTACAATAGTAATCTGGCCGGGTGTAGGACCCGGCTGTCAGTCTCTCTGGTTGCCGGCTTCTCCGCCGACTACTGGGGCCCGCCGCCTGGTGGGCTCCACCGACTAGTCTGGTACGGGGCCGACAGGCCACCTCCGTTGCTCATGGGACCTGTCGGCTGTTGATCATTGTAGCCGAGATGTTAACGACGCAGGCTTGGTCAGGAGAGCGTGGCTACAGCCCCTGCCGCCTGGCGGGCGATTACTGTAGCCACTCCGCGTCTCGTCTGGTTAATGGCGCATGGGGTCCAAGGAAGGGGTCGGCCGACTGCTGGAGGCCGACCTCCCTCGGATCTGACTGGTGGGGCTCTAGCCGTCTTCCGGGCTCTCACTAATCAATGGGACCCGTCGTCCCCAGGCCGTATCAACATGCCGTCGTGGGAGCAAGGCCTCGCCTACTTGTGCTGACGCCAGGGGCGGAGTGGCAACAGTGCCGCATCGGGCGGAGATCTCCGCCGGTATAGTACACTGTGGCCATGCCTGTCCCTGGGTCGGGGGGGGGGGATGGGCTACGCTGTAGCCACTCCCTGTCTTGTCTTTCTTGATGAGGGCGCAGGCTTCGTTGGCGCCACGGGCCGACTGCTAGGGGCCGGCTTCTTTGGAAGCCGCCCACTAGGAGTCGGCTTGCCTTGATGCCGGCTTCTGGGACTCAGCCGTCTTCGGGCAGCCGGCTATTCCTCCAACCGGCCACAAGAAGGCGACACTTCGTCTTAGCGCCTTGAGGGGCGCAGCCTGCCCCGATGTCTTGAAAGGTTCTGGTTCTCGGGTTAGCCTACCCGTGGCCCATTACTCCGACAGTAGTCCCCGAAGCTGGTGAGGTGCCGCGGCTAAGCAGCCTAGGAGCCTCAGCAGTTTCTTTCTCCGAGTGCTTGAGGGGAAGCTTCTTCCGACTTCTACCGGGCCGACTGGCAGGAATCGGCCTCGCCCAATCTGATTTATCCAAACTTTGAACACGGCGGCGGGAACTAAGTGGCATGCTTGCTAAGCCTCTAGACTGCTGCCCGTTGTGGGCATGTCACGTGGCGTAGAGCGGCCAGGCCAGTCTGCCAGCCCACGCTCGCGATGGGACACGCCTGCTGGCGGGGCCTGCCACTACCATGCCTCGGCATGCGAGCGGATCCGCTACGGCCGAGGTGGGCGGTTGAGGTTCCCTCGGAGTTACTGCGTGCAGTAACTCGTGCGATAAACGGGGGGCGTGGAATCGTGGGCGCAGTAAATCCCACAATCGCCCCCTCGGCTTCGCAGCCCGTAGGTCTATAAGTAGGGGGAGGAGGGGGAACGACGGAGCACACGCGTCTCTTCTCCCCATTCTTTCCTCCTTCTTCTTCCTCTCGACGTTGCGCCTCCAAGCCACACTGAGCGCTGCGGCAGTTCATTTCCGATGAGCTCATCTTCCAACCCCACGCCCCCCACGGCGTGCTCCGGAGCATGGGACGGCTCCGAAGTTCACGACGACCATGTTGATTTCCTCCGCAGACGTGGCGGCTGCCCAGCAAGGATTACGTGAAGGTCCGCCTCGCGCCGAAGAGGGAGATCTCGCTGGTGCCGGAGGAGGGCGAGCGGGTCGTCTTCCGCTCGCACTGCTTGCGCGGCCTTGGCTTGCCGGCGAGCAGCTTCTTCTGGTCCTTCCTCGAGTTCTATGGTCTCCAACCGCACCACCTCACCCCGAACACGGTGGTGCTGTTGTCCGCCTTTGTCACCTTGTGCGAAGGCTTCCTTGGCGTCCTCCGCACCATCGAGCTTTGGGGGGAGTTCTTCTACATCAATCTCGACACCCTCGTCGCGGGCGTGCCGGCCCAATGCGGTGCGTTCATCGCGGTGCGGAGGTCGGCGACCGAAAATCCGTTTCCTCTCATCACGCTGATCAAGTCGGTGAAGATGTGGTAGCGGTCGTACTTCTACATGAAGAGCGTCTTCTCAGAGGGCGACTGGGTCAACTTGCCAGCTTACGAAGCCGGCCCGCCAGCTGGGAGACGGCCCAATTGGTCGTACCGGGCTAGGACATTGTCGCCTTCTCGAGCCGCCGCCATCGCGCGGCTCCGAGTGTTGACACAAACGGAGGGCCTGACCGGGCCTGACTTGCTGTCCGCCTTCATGGCGCGCCGAGTGCTCCCACTCTAGAGCCGCCCTCACATGATCTGCCAGATGAGCGGGCATCGGGACCCAAGCTGGCTGTGCACCAAGGAGATGCCTCACACAGAGGTAGCTCACATGGTGAACTATCTCACGAACTGCGAGCTCACGGAGGAGTGGTGGTTCGGCAAGGAGCCGTATTCACGCGCCAACCCCCTGCCTATGGTAAGTTGTCTTTCTTTTTTCTCTGTCTCTTTGTTGCCAAGTCCGGCCTGCCTGACCTGACCAATCGGCCTTTGAGCAGAGCCCCCTCCTCCAGCAGGCAGCAGGCGCTGCGGGGCCGGAGCGCCAATTCCTCCCCGACCGAGCGGAGAGGACGTTGACAACCCCGACTTGGGGGCGGCGGCCTTGGAGGACGATGCCGAGGGAGGAGGCGGCAAAACAGGTGGCCCGAGGCTCGGAGCCAGCCTCGAGGACTGGCCTGACGATGATGCAAGGGAAGTCGCCCCGCGTTACCAACAAGGAGTCGGCCAGCCGGGCACGAGCTCGTATGCCGCGCCGGATGCCCAGGCGGCACGAAGAAACGCCGGGCCGCGCCGAGCTTGTTCGGCAGTCGGCTGAAGAAGCCAAAGGGCTCGGCCGCGGTGACCAAGCGAGACGAAGCGGCCGTGAAGGCCATCCGCTTCCGCAATGAGGTGAAGAAGCCGCAGCTGGTTTCCGCGTAAGTACTACCTTCCTATTTCGCCTTCATTTTTTCCTTGTTGGTTCTGTCTGAGTATCTTTACTTTGTTTCCCTTGATCTAGGGCTCCGCTGTCTCTTGAGAAATTGTCCGCCACCTCCATTGTGGGGTCGGCGGAGACCTCCACCACCACTCAGCGGATTGACCCAGCCGCCGACCTCTGGGAGGCGAGGGAGCGGAACGCGTAGGAAGTGCACGAGGAGCAGGAAGCCGCCCGCCTAGAGAAGGCGGAAGCAGAGAAGGTGGAGGCCGCCGCCCTGAATAAACTAGCAGAGGCCGAGGCAGCTGACGCGGTGAAGAAGCAGGCCGAGGAGGCCGTGCACCGCCAGTCGGCGGTATTCATCACTCCCCTGAACTCCGCGCCGCCACCTCCGGAGTTCGTGGCGTAGACTAGGGAAGTCGGCAACTAGCACCCGATCATGGAGAGGGACGGCGGCAACGTCGCCATGCCGGACGTGATTGTGCCTCCACCGCCGCCGTCCGGGAGCTCACAAGGCGAGCAGCCAGTGGACCCGCTAGTGCCACCGACTGGAAACGAGTTGGTGATATACCCGATTCCTGAGGCCGGCACACCGACACGCCGCCGATTCGCAAAGGCAGCCTCAGCGCAACGCCCGCTGGACACTGGCACCGCGAGCTCCTCGATCCCGGACACCGAGGCGACCAGCACCGCGCCCACTGGGTGGGTGCGGGTTGGCGAGACGGGCCCTCTGAACAAGGCGATGCTGGATCTTCAAACCAAACTCTGCGCTGAAGCCGACGCCATCAAGAACTGCAACAAGGCATATCTGGCATCGCGAGAGGCCATCCAGGTATGCTTCTTGCTTCTTCGTTTTTAACTCTTATATTGCTTCGTGGGGGCGCGTCAGTGCACCCACTAGGTGTAGTCCCCGAGTTTCGGGCCAGCTGTTGAGTAGGCGGCGCAGAACTTTAACTAGCAGGCTCTGAGAGCTGATATCCTTGCTGCAAGACTATCATAACCTTCGTGCTGCCGCCTTTAATTCCAAGGTCCAGGAGTTGGATCAACATGCAGTCGACTTGTCGGAGAGCCGGAGTAAGTCTTCTTCCTTTTCCTGCAGGGGCGCGCTGCCGCACCCACGGGCTGTAGTCCCCGAGATTCGGGCCGACTGCTGAGCAGTCGGGCCGGATCTCCCTGGCGACTATTCTTCTTTCTGTTGATGACTCCTTTCTCCACGGGGGCGCGCTGGCGCACTCGCGGGCTGTAGTCCCCGAGATTCGGGCCGACTGCTGAGTAGTCGGGCCAGATCTCCCTGGCGACTCTACTTCTTCTCTGTAGGCAACTGACACCTTTTCCTTCTTCTTTCTTTGCAGAAGCCAACGCCACCTTGCAGCAGCAGCTGGGCGAAGCCAACACTGCACTGCGCGCTAAGGAGGAGGAGCGCAGCAAGCTGGCTGGAGAGCGCGACCGGCTTGTCGTGCAATTGGCAGAACAGGTAGAGCTTCTCAAGAAAGCCCGGAAGGAGGCGGAGGACAAGGAGACCAGCCTCCTTGCTGAGTTTGCGATCGAACGCTCCGCCTCGACCGACAAGGAGGCGATGCTGACTTCCGGCTTTCATGAGATCGAGGACATAGTCGATGGTGAGATTCCCTCTATTTCCTTCATTCAGCTGCCGGCTGTTGGTCGAGCCGGCTTCTCGTCTCTAACTTTGGATCTTTGCTTTCTGTCTTGGTAGACTTCTTCCCTGGTCACTCAGACGCGGCCAGTCAGGCCATTGAAGCTAATCACGAAGGACGGAGGGTGGACGGCGCACAGATCGCCGCCGACGCCCCCCGAACCCTTAACGAGCAGATCCTAAGCATCGAGGGCCGTCTTCGGCCGGCTCACCAGATGTTGCGCCGGCTTTAGTGTGTCGGCGCCCAGGCGATCGCCGCCCTGTGGCCGGACATGCCGGCACCGCGCACTCCTAGTCGGACTGCCGACTGGCTGGAGGTGGCGGCCGGCTGTCTTGACGCCTGGAAGGGCTCCTCGGCCCGGGCTGGAGCGTGCCGGGCCTAGGAATTCGTCAAGGCGTGGTACCCTGGGCTGAGTCTAGCCCAGCTATCCACGTTCCGGCTGGAAGCTCAGGAGGAGTTGGCGGTCGTGGAAGATGACCTCGTCAAGCGTGCGGCATCAATCGCCGAGTACACCGACACCAGTATCTTCGTCCTAGAGCGGGTTGAGAACGGCGCCGAGGCGCCACCAGAATGGTTCGGGCGGAACCCAGAAAATGGCGAGGACTCGAAGGAGGTAATCGACTCCATCGGCGAGGAAGAAGCCGAGGCAGAGGAGGAAGGCAAAGAGGAGGCGCGAGAGGTCGGAGCAGATGGCCAGCCTCAGCTCGACCTCGCCTGCAGCAATGAGCCACGACCAGCCGGCCGCTCCACCAACCGGCGCCGCCAACTCCTCCGATCCACCGAACCTGTCTGCCGCTCCCTAGGCCGCCAGTTTATCTTTTGCTTTACCTTTCTATCAGTCTCGACGAACTTGTTAATTGTGCACAATTCCACCCGTGGGGTGTATCTCAAACTTTTGTTGAATATCGGCCGAGGGCCTTTTCTATGTAAAATATTTTTCCGAGTTCTATCTTTTCTTTCTTGCTGCTCTTTGGCTTCTTTCCTTTGCCGCCTTCCCTTGGTTGCCGTCTTGCCAGCCGAACAGCCGCTCTGTGGACTATGGCTAGGTCAAGTACTTAGCTACTTCCGGGGAGGCAAGTACTTAGCCATTTGTAGAGTTTTTTAGCAAGTTAAGTAGAAGCCGGCCGGCTAGCTGCTCAGCAGTCGGTCGAAGAGGCGGGAAGCCGGCCTGAACTATGCACATGCTTTGGGTCCTTAGCCATTTTTCATGTGGGCACCCTTTCTGCCTTACTTCTGCCAACCAAACAGTCGCTCTACGAGCTGCGGCTTCTGACAGGAGACGGCTTAAGTGCCAACACATTACTTGTCCGGTTGCAGGAAGCATTTCATAGTACAAGGCGGTGAGTCCCCGGGCCGACTAGTTGGATCCGCTGCCAAGCGTCATAAAGAAAATGACACATTCATTGGCATAATTCTTATCATATAGATAAAAGAGGGCAGTCGCCGAGGTCTTCTCGGGGGACCCGGAGTCTTCGTACTTTAGTACAAAAGGTAGCATGGTACATACTGCATCAACTGTGAAATCTTCGGAGGAGATTTGCATTCCATGGCCACTCCGTCTCCTTGCCGGAGTTGTCCCTCTTGCGTCCTAGAGGCTTCTGAGCGTCGATTGGGTAATAAGAGTCGTTGCCCAACACTTTGCTGATGATGAAGGGGCCTTCCCAAGGCGCTGAAAGCTTGTGCTGGTCGGCTATTTGCTGGATCAGCCGGAGCACAAGGTCTCCTTCTTGGAAAGATCTCGTCTTGACCTTCCGGCTCTACTGGTAGATGTTGGACCGGCTGAGTGCCAACAGCCAGCCCTCTTCCAGCAGATCGACGCCGTCTTGACATGCTTCTTCTGCCTCCTCTTTGGTGTACATGGTTACTCGAGGGGAGTCGAATTCTATGTCCGTTGGGATGACAGCTTCGGCACCGTAGACGAGGAAGAAAGGCGTGAAGTCGGTTGACTTGTTCGGAGTTGTGCGCAGGCTCCAGAAGACGGCTGGCAGCTCGTCGAGCCAGCAGCCGGTCGAACGCTCCAGAGGCTCGACTAGTCGAGGCTTGATGTCAGACAAGATGAGGCTGTTTGCTCGCTCTACTTGGCCGTTTGACTGCGGATGGGCAACGGACGCTAGGTCCAGTCGGATGCCCTGTGTCGCGCAGAAACGGGCCAAGGCGCCTTTGGCAAAGTTCGTGTCGTTGTCGGTGATGATGCTATGTGGTATGCCATATCGAATGGTGATGTCGGAGATGAAAGTCATAGCAGTCGGACCATTCAGCTTCTTGATGGCTTTTGCTTCTATCCACTTGGTGAACTTCTCCACCGCGACAAGCAAATGAGTCATGCCACCTCGTGCTGTTTTGAATGGTCCAACCATGTCCAGGCCCCAGACAGCAAAGGGCCAGGCAATGGGGATAGTCTTGAGTGCAGAAGCCGGCTGATGTGGCTTGGAACGGAACTTCTGGCACCCATTGCATTTCTGGACCAAGTCTTTGGCGTCTTCTAGAGCAGTCGGCCAGAAAAACCCATGGCGGAAAGCTTTGGCGGCCAGTGCTCTTGAAGCCGCATGGTGGCCACATTCGCCTTGATGGATGTCTTTGAGGATTGCTCCGGCTCCACGCAGCGCTGGTAGACACCAGTGACACTGTGTCTCACAAGCTCTCTATTAACTATGGTGTATGTTGCTGCCCGGGGTTGCACTTGCCGGGCCGAGATCTCATCCGTCGGCTGCTCCTTGTTTACCAGGAAGTTGAGGATGGGTTGGGCCCATGAAGGTGCTATGATTTCTTCGACTGCCAGGACTGCAACTTGGAGGAGGCCGCTTGGGCCTGGAGGCGGCGGGTTGGAGTCGGTTGCCGCTTGCTGGGTCGATGAAGTTCCCAGGCCGACTGCCGCAGTCCCCAAGCCGGGCTCTGAAGTCCCCGGGCTGACCGCTGCAGTCCCCGGGCTGGGTTCTGAAGTCACCGGGCCTGGTGCGACTGCAGCGGCCCCCGGGCCGCCTGCCGGAATTCCCGTGCTGGCTGCTGGAGCTCTCAAGTTGGATCCGACTGCTTCAGGAGGAGCCGGCACGAAGATAGAATCCGACTCTGGGGATGGCTTGACAGACGGCTTGAGGAGGCATTGTAGGGTGACGCCGGTCGGTATTGCTTGACGGGTGGAGCTGATTCGTGCCAAGGCATCTGGTTGCTCATTGTCATTTCTTGGCACATGGAGAAACTCACACCCTTCAAAATATCCACTGAGTTGTTGTACGAGGAAGCGGTAGCTCGCCATGTTTGCATCTTTGGTGTCCCAATCGCCTGACGACTGCTGGACCACCAAGTCAGAGTCACCATAGCACAGGATCTGGCGAATGCCGAGCTCTTTGGCAAGCCGGAGCCCGCGAATGAGTGCCTCATATTCAGCGACGTTGTTGGAGGCGGCAAAATGGATTTGCAGCACATATTTGAGCTTGTCGCCTTTGGGAGAGGTGAGGACGATGCTGGCTCCCAAACCGGTACGCATCTTGGAACCATCAAAGTGCATCCGCCAATGGGTGGAATCCGGCGCTAGTGGCAGGTACTGGGTCTCGGCCCAGTCGACGAGGAAGTCGTCCAGCGCCTGTGACTTGATGGCGGTGCGAGGTTGGTAGTAGATGGTGTAAGGGGCAAAATCTATGGCCCATTTGGCCACTCGGCCTGAGGCATCTCGGCTTCCAATGATCTCGGCAAGCGGAGTAGTGCAGACAATAGTGATTGGGTGCTCTTGAAAGTACGGCTTCAATTTCTTGGCGGCAAAGTGCACGCCGTAGCCCATGTTCTGATAGTGGGGGTAGTTTTGCTTGGAGGCTGACAACACTTCACTCAGGTAATACACCGGTCTCTGGAATGGTAGTGCCTTTCCTTCCTCCTTGTGTTCTACCACTGTGACTGTGCTGACCACTCGGCTGGTGGCGGCAATGTAGAGGAGCATGGGCTTCTTAGGAGTCAGAGCCACCAGGACAGGTGGAGTAGTCAACATCTTCTTGAGCTGGAGAAATGCTTCATCCGCCTTGTCGTTCCACTCAAAAAAAGTGGTCTTCTTCATGAGCTGGTATAGGGGGAGAGCCTTCTCGCCCAGCCGACTGATGAATCGGCTGATGGATGCCAAACAGCCGGTGAACTTTTGTACTCGAGCAGTCGGGTGGGCACTTCCATCCTCTCGATGGCCTTGATCTTCACAGGGTTGCACTCTATGCCGCGCTCCCAGACTAGGAATCCAAGAAGCTGGCCGGCTGGTACTCCGAAGACGCATTTCTCCGGGTTGAACTTGATTTGAAATAGGCGCAAGTTCTCAAAGGTCTCTTTAAGGTCTTCTAGCAGCGTTCCACGCTTCTCCGTCTTCACCACGGCATCGTCCAAGTAAACGTGGGTGTTTCTGCCGAGTTGTTTGAGGAGGCACTTCTGCATGCAACGTTGAAACGTGGCGCCGACATTCCTCAAGCCGAACGTCATGGTCAAGTAGCAGAAGGCTCCAAATGGTGTGATGAAGGCGGTCTTCAATCTATCGGTCGGGTTCAGCTTGATCTGGTGATACCCCGAGTATGCATCCAAGAAACTCAACAGCTCGCATCCGGCTGTGGAGTCTATCACTTGGTCAATTCTCGGCAAAGCAAAGGGGTCCTTGGGGCGGGCTTTGTTGAGGCTGGTATAATCCATACACATGCGCCACTACTTGTTTTTCTTCAACACACGGACTGGGTTGGCCAGCCACTCTAGAAAGAATACTTCCATGATGAAGTCGGCTGCCAGCAGCCGGGATATCTCTTCTCCAATGACTCTTCTCTTCTCTTCCGACAGGCGGCGCAAGGGCTGCCTGACTGGCTTGGCATTAGATCGGACATGTCACTTGTACTCGGCGAAATCCGACGGAACACCCGGCATGTCTTTGGGTGACCATGCAAAGATGTCCCGATTCTCACAGAGGAAATCGACGAGCTCGCCTTCCTATTTGCTGTCAAGGTTCGCGCCTATGACATCGTACTTCTCCGGGTGCTCTGGGTCCAAAGGTGTCTTCTTTGTCTCTTTGGCCGGCTTGAACGAGCCCTCGGCTTCCGACTTCTTGGGGTTGGGTTACATTTTCGGCTGCTTGCCTGCCATCGCCACAACTCGGTCAAGGAGCCGCTTCTCGTCCACGATCACAAGGGACTTGGCCAGCCGGCTGCTATCTGCTGCGCAGGCGGACAACTTCTTGTAATCCCCTGCTATGGTCAGAATTCCCTTGGAACTCGGCATATTCATCTTGAGGTAAGCATAGTGGGGGACCGCCATGAACTTGTCCAAAGCAGGCCGGCCAAGTAGTGCATGGTATGGGCTCTCGAGGTCCACCACCTCAAACCATACTGGCTCTCGGCGGAAGTGATCCTTGTCTCCAAAGAGGATGTCTATCTGGATCTTGCCGATTGGTGAGCAGGAAAGTCCAGGAACTATGCCATGGAATACAGTCCGACTGACCTGAAGCTGCCTCTGCTTGATTCCTAACTTCTCCATGGTATCTTTGAACAGGATGTTGATGCTGCTGCCGCCTTCTATCAGAATTCAGGAGAAGCGAGCAGCTCGCCTATTAGTGGCAAAGGTGGCATCCAGGACCATGGCATAGGAGCTGGGATTGGGCATCACTTCCGAGTGGTCGGCTCTGCTCCAGCTGATGGGCTTCTCGGACCAATGCATGAACTCGGGGGTCTCTGATGCTACTGCATTTACTTCTTGCTGTCATTGCTGTCTGCTGTGCTTATCATCAGCCACGTTTGTGAACACGACATAAGCCCCGTGCTCTTCGGGATACTCGTCTTGTATGGCTCCTACTGGTCGAACTGCCCGCTGCTGGGGCGGAGGAGGAGGCGACTGCCCAGTAGGCAGAGGAGGCAGAAGGCCGTCACCCTTGGTGATCCTAGTGAGCCAATGGCACTTCCGAGTGGTGTGGTTGGACGGCTTCGCACCGCTGTGAAATTTGCAGGGCGCGTCAAGAGTCTGCTCATATGAGAAAGCCGGCAGCCAATTGGGCTTGCCGCCCTTCTGGCGCTTGGATGGAGGCTGCCCTTCCAGCTGATGGTCTTCGACTGTTGCCACCTGCGGGCTTGTGGAAGCCGGCTCCATGGCCTTGCGCTTGTTGTCGCTTGGTTGCTGGCGTCGACTGGTGTCCCCAGCCGGGGTTCAAGGAGCTTGAGGGACCACTTTGCCAGACGCATCAACTTGGATCTCTGCCTTCATGGAGGAGTCGGCCGTGGCGTATTTGTTTGCTATGATCAGCAGCTCGTCGAGGGTCGCCGGCTCGTCATAGAGAAGTCGGTGCTTGAGGAGGATGCCCTCTCGGCACCCAGCGGTGAAGTACTCGATGGCCAGCACCTCGTGCACGCCTTCGCAAGAGTTGCGGAGCTCGGCCCAGCGCGTGAGGTAGTCGCGAGTCGACTCATTGGGGCCTTGTACGCACAAGGAGAGCTGGCGAGGTTTGGGCGGCCGCTTGTACGTGCTGCTGAAGTTGTGGATGAAGGCTTCGGTGAAGTCGACCCAGCTGTTGATGTTGCGGCGCATCAGACTGTTCAGCCATGTCCGGGTCATGCCCTGGAGCATGAGCGGAACGTACTTCACAGCAACGCGCTTGTTGCCGTTTGCTATGCTGACGGCTGTGGAGTAGTCGACCAGCTAGTCCTCCGGCTTCACGGAGCCGGTGTATTTGGGCGTGTCTCTTGGGAGCGTGAACCCTTTGGGGAAGGGCTCGTCTTGAATGCAGGGGCCGAAACAAGGCGGACCCAACTCATCTTCCTCTTCTAGCACCAGGGATCGGTGGAGATGGTCGATCCGGTGGCGGGCATTGTTCTCTCCGACTCCTTCTCAGCGGCCAAGGCAGTCGCCAAGTGTCGGGTGTTCAACAGGCGGCAGGGTGACGCGCCTTTCCCTACGAGGGGGAGGAGGAGGACAGTCATCCCGTCATTCCACTACTCTCGGGCGGCTGTCTAGGTCGCGCTCAATGGTGAGGCGAGTCCGGCTACGGCTGGCAGCCGACTCCTTGTCTCTTCTTCCAAGGACGCCACCAGTCGGTGTCCGGGATGTCGCGCCTTGATCTCAGCGGGGAGGCAGATCATCGTTTTGCCGGTGAGGCGCCTTAGTGCGGCTGCCAGCCTCGTGCTGCTCGGTAGCCGCGTCGAGGAGCCGCTGGACGTGCTCCGCCATCTGGCGACGTTGTTCGCCCTCGAACTTGTCCAACTCTTCTGCTACCGCGTGGGCAGCTCGGATATTTTCCGCGGGCGTGGCGTAGACACGGCGATCTGCCCCGAGCAGGCTGGCGATGGCCACGCCGCACTGCTGGACCGTCCCAAGGCGGCTGGGCCCACCGGAAGCCGGCGTGCCGCCACAGCATGGTCCATCTCGTGCTGGTAGGCCTTTGACAGGCATCTCATGCTGCCAGCTTCTTGGCGCCCTCGACGAGCTGGATGCGGTGTGCTTCCAGCATCTCGGCGTCGGCGTCTTTTGGGATGGGAGCCGTCAGGTCTTGAAGTGCCGCGTCGAGCGGGTCATGAGCACCTCCGCCGGAGTGCTTGCTGTGGCGGATGACAAGCACCTCTGTGACGGCACTTTCGCTGCTCTCCGCGCAAGGAGGCGGCTCATCATAGACCACCACGTTGGTGGGGAACGCGTCAAGCGACGCAGTGTCGGAGTCGACAAGCATCGGGTCGATGGAGCCAACAGATTCCAAGTCCGCAACAGGCTCGCTGGCGACGTGGAGGCTGACGAGGCAGCTCTCAGGGCCGTCGGTGCCCGCATTAGACGCGGGCTCGTCGGAGAGGCGAACCTCGCCAACAAGATCGGCGAGGCAGCTCACCACGCAGGCGATCTTCGCGCTATGCAGCGCGTCAGCATAGGCTCCGTCGGGCGTGTCGGGCTGGCTGCGCTCGCCAGGGAGGAAAAGGGTTCCCGTCCAGAACAGGTCTCCGGACGACGGTGCACCTCGCCCCATGGTGGGCGCCAAATGTCGGGGGTTGGGTGCGACATATGCCAATGGATGGCTTATCATGGTGGGAGCGAGTAGAACGTCGCCGGTGCCTGGAAGCGGGATGAGACATAAACACGAACGCCGGCGCACTTTACCCAGGTTCGGGGCTCTCCTAGGAGATAACACCCCTAGTCCTGCTCTGTGGGGTCTCCGCGTGATCACCAAGGCACTAGTGGTACAATGGTGCTCGTCCAGCTGTATGCTAGAGGTAGGAGAAGGCAAGGCTAGCTCTCTCCTTTCTCTATGGGTTGGTCTAGTTCTAACAGGTTGGGAACCCTTTGCATGGGTGCCCTGGGGGGTTTATATAGGCCTACTCCCCCAGGGGTACAATAGTAATCTGGCCGGGTGTAGGACCCGACTGTCAGTCTCTCTGGTTGCCGGCTTCTCCGCCGACTATTGGGGCCCGCCGCCTGGTGGGTTCCGCCGACTGGTCTGGTACGGGGCCGACAGGCCGCCTCCGTCGCTCACAGGACCTATCAGCTGCTGGTCACTTTAGCCGTGATGTTAACGACGCAGGCTTGGTCAGGAGAGCGTGGCTACAGCCCCTGCCGCCTGGCGGGAGATTACTATAGCCACTCCGTGTCTCATCTGGTTAATGGCGCGTGGGGTCCGAGTAAGGGGCTGGCCGACTGCTAGAGGCCGACCTCCCTCGGATCCGACTGGTGGGGCTCTAGTCGTCTTCCGGGCTCTCGTTGATCGGTAGCACCCGTCGTCCCCGGGCCATATCGACAGGCCGTCGTGGGAGCAGGGCCTCGCCTACTTGTGTTGACGCCAGGGGCGGAGTGGCAACAGTGCCGCGATGGGCGGAGATCTCCGCCGGTACAGTACACTGTGGCCACGCCTGTCCCTGGGTCGGGGGGATGGGCTACGCTGTAGCCACTCCCTGTCTTGTTTTTCTTGATGAGGCGCAGGCTTCGTTGGCGCCATGGGCCGACTGCTAGGGGCCGGCTTCTCTGGAAGCTGCCCACTAGGAGTCGGCTTGCCTTGATGCCGGCTTCTGGGACTCGGCCGTCTTCGGGCAGCTGGCTATTCCTCCAACCGGCCACCAGAAGGTGGCACTTCGTCTTAGCGCCTAGAGGGGCGCAGCTTGCCCCGATGTCTTGAAAGGTTCTGGGTCTCGGGTTAGCCTACCCGTGGCCCATTACTCCGACACTTGACGTCCACTCCAAGTCCTCTGGATCACGTTTGTTCCAAAAATCACTCTCCTGAAGGTTTCATTCCACTTGGATTCCGTTTGATATTCCTTTTCCGCGAAACACTGAAATAGGCAAAAATGGCAATTTGCACTAGGCCTTACGTTAGTAGGTTAGTCCCAAAAATAATATAAAAGTGTATAGTAAAGCCCATTAAACATCCAAAACAGATAATATAATAGCATGGATCAATCAAAAATTATAGATATGTTGGAGACGTATCAACAACCAAAGCTTCGACATCGACGCCTACCTGTGTTACTTCTTCAGTGAGGAGAACGAGCCGGAGCAAGTCGGGGAGCAAGAGCTTCATCGGCCGATGCAGGCACCATGGCCCATCAGTAGCGATATCGGTGTCACAGTCCTTGGGACCACAATCGACATATTGCAGAGGAGGTGTGATGAGCAATTTGCCATCCATCGTGCAAAAGATCCAGAGCTGCTCGGCGGCATGGTCGACGACCCACCCGAAGAACCGCCGTCACCAGTGCCCATCGAGAGCCCCCGCAAGGAATGGGCACAGGACCTCTGCAATTCAGTCAAGACAAAGGTAGCCTGCGACTTCATCATTGCCCGCGGCGGCCGTGTCAACCTCGATCCCGATGATGTGGTGGCCAGGCTCGAGCGCATCCTTGGCAGAGGTGACGTCGCCGATGAAGTAGAACATTGCCAACATGATATCTTGAGGATGCAGGTGATCAACGGAATTTGCTACCAGGCTAAAGACATGGAGATGGAGCAGTTCCGCAGAGTTGTCATGCACGCGATTGCACGCTGTCAAGCTCTTCTGGAAGAGGCCCAGCAGCCCTAAGAGCCTCCCATCAGCGCCAGCAGCTCCGTAGGCGGAGGCGGGTCGGGACACTCGGAGTGAACGGCCGCAAGGGTGCTATGCTGGTCATGGAGTCCAAGAAAACCATCGTCAGAAGGCCGCCAGCTCAGCCTTTTAGTTTATATTTTATTATAATTGTATGCATATGTAGGTCGTGAGTGTTCTGGGCCTTGCCGCATTTGGCATTTTAAATTATCCTGAATATGTAAGACAATTATTAAGAATTATTAACAGTTCCCATTGTCACTTTGTCTCAACGGAGAGCAGAGCACGCACAAGGACGCTAGAGCGGAGCACGCTGCGGCCGCCTCAACAACAAGCAACCACGTGGTCAACCTTCTGCCATCAATAAATTTTGACCTTGTTTCTCGTGACATTGCTGAATACAACGCAATAAGTAATTGCAAATCTGTTCACACCTCTCAAACTATTATGTGCTCACACTTAGCACCGGGCTATAAAAACTACCCACTCGAAAATTACTTCACAGTTCCTCTCCTCATCACCCACAAAACTGGTTTTCTCTGTCAAGTCGTTCCGCCATGACCGGTAGGAGGAGTTTAGGGTGGACATATAACCAGGCAGCAAAGACCAAGGCCGCGGAAGCACTAGAGAGGTCCCGCCGTGAAGCCGCAGCCGCAGCAGAGATGTCCGGGCGCGCCGTGGAGCCCTCGAATGAGCTCTCATGGGCACGCGAGGGCTCTCACAAGTACATTCGCAGCGTCGGCCATTGCGACAAGCCGGCGTTCCTGAAGTCCTTCTCCGGCGACAATGACATTCTCGCTGGCGTTACATGTAGCAGGAGCTAGTCGGCGGCTTGATGAAGCTGCTCAAGATCAGCGATGCCTCGGTTGACAAGGCGACCGGCCTCGTCGAGCAACTCATGGATGACAATGCGAAGCTCCTCAAGTTGGTCGCCGTGAAGGAGGAGAGGCCGCCGGATGGAAGATGCTGCATGAGTAGAGCAGTGCCTCGGAGATGATGCTGAAAGCGGTCGTCAAGGAACTGATGGGTGTCTTGAGGAAGCTCCAAATCGAGCGCGAGCAGGAGGTGGAGGAATCCGTGGCTGCTATCAAGCAAAGTCATGAGGAATTGAAGAAGGAGCTGGAGGATTTCGCCGCCCGGCGATCCATCAACGAGTAGAGAGAGTAGCGACCTAGATCGTTGTCTGCAATTTCCTTCTTCTCTTGCCCCCGTGTCTTCCGGGCTTTCCCACATGTGGCATTTTAAATTATTCGGAATATGTAAGACAATTATTATGTGCACCATTGTAAATTTGTCGTCATATTATCCGTTGCCATTTTATTTGTGGTCATATTATCCATTGCCCTATGTGGCAATTTAAATTAGGGCGGAATACTAGTTGAAAACACGAACAAAGCAAATGTTGCCGTGGGATCACAAGCAAACACCCTCCGTCCAGGTGCTTTAATTAATCCATTAATGGAGAAGTTATGAGCGAGGCAGGCGGCGGCTGGTGCATGGAGGTCAAAGAGGTCGCTTCCCAGTGATCATGGGCGGCCTTGCTGCTCGCACGTGTCCCGTCGAGCCTGCGCGGCGGATTGCTCGCACGTATCTCATCGAAGCTGCAAGGTGGACATCTCGTGCTCGTCCCGTCTAATCAAATAGCTGCATGCATGCCACCGAGTATGGTTAAATTTCGACACGATAAATATAATACAACCGTTTGTGATATTAACGTGTCAGCTTTTTTTCAAAAAGGACTTTGTTGGCTGCTAATGTGTGTGCCTCTTCTCAAACTGGACGATTTTTCTTACCACGTCATATATGTGCCATGTCATGAAATCATGCCAAGTTTCATGTTTTTTGGGTGAATTTTTTATTTACTAGGATTTAAAAACCGAGATTCTCATTGTTTCAGGATGACGACAAGTTTGTAATTCATTCTCATTCCTTAAACGAGACCTAAACATGCACCCAATGACACATGTACGATTTCACACCCATTTTGCTTCACTGGAGCATGTGGTTGTAGTTCATATTTGAATAATGGACTACATTAAATGCATAGAAAACTTAGTAATTAGTAATATATATACAATGGCCAAACGAACCCTGAACAGTTTCAAATTTTATCCCGACACTCCTGTTATTCTATGTTGCCTATAGAAAACAAAGTTCAAGGCGAGAAGAGGCATTGATTATCGTTTCGCCCACAAGAGGGGCATGTTTCCCTACCGGAACCACAAGGGTTGCGACAGGCTCCGGTTTGTAAAAGGCTTGTAATATAGCTTTGCTCAAATTGGACAATTATGTATACCATGTAGTGACACCATACCAAGTTTCATGATTTCCTGGTGAGTTTTGGATTTATAGACATTTAAAACCGAGATTCGCAATGTTTGTGGCCAAGCTAGGACAGCGAGACTGTTGAATTCGTTCCCATTCGTTCCATGGGACCTAAACATGCACCCCAAGGAAACATGTACATTTTTTCTAGCCATTTTGATGCACTGGAGCATGTATTTGTAGTTCGGATTTGAATGATGGACATTAAATGCCTAGAAAAATCAACTAATGAATAAAAAAGGTCAAACGAACCCTGAATAATTTCAAAGTTCAGCCTGAATCTCTAGTTGTTTTGTGTCGCATGTAGAAGAAAATACGAGGCTAGAAGAGGGAGTGATTATTTTTTGGCCCACAAGGGGACACATTTCCCTATCAAAACCACGAGGGTTCTTGCGACAGGCTCCGGTTTGTAAGAGGTTTGTAATAAAGCTTGGCCCAAATTGGCAATGTTTTTACCATGACATATATGTGCCATGACATGACACCTTGCCACCTTTGATGACTTTCTGGTGAGTTTAGGATTTATGGGGACTTAAAAGCCGAGGTTTGAAATGTTTGAGGAACAGCCAGGACACCGGTACGGTTGTAATTCGTTCTCATTCCTGGCATGAGACCTAAACATGCACCCAAGGACACATGTATAATTTTTCTAGCCATTTTGTTGAACTAGAGCATGTATTTGTAGTTCAGATTTGAATTATGGACATTAAATGCCTAGGAAACTCAATTAGTGTATAAAAAGTCCAAACGAACCCTGAATAAGTTTAAATTTCAGCATGGATATCCTGTGGTTCCATGTTGCCCATGGAAGAAAATACAAGGCGAAAAGAGGCAGTGATTACGTTTCGCCCACAAGGGGAACACGTTTCCCTATCAGAACCATGAGGCTTCTTTGAGAGAAGCTCCAGTTTTTGTAAGAGGTTTGTAATAAAGTTTGGTCCAAATTGGACAATGTTTTTACCACGACATATATGTGCCATGACGTGACACCATGCCACCTTTGATGACTTTCTTGTGAGTTTAGGATTTATTGGGACTTAAAACTGAGATTCGAAATGTTTGAGTATGAGCCATGACACCAGTACGGTTGTAATTCATTCCCATTCCTGGCATGGGACCTAAACAAGCACCCAAGGACACATGTATAATTTTTCTAGCCATTTTGGTGAACAGGAGCATGTATTTGTAGTTCAGATTTGAATTATGGACATTAAATGCCTAGTAAACTCAATTAGTGTATAAAAAGGCCAAACGAACCCTGAATAAGTTTAAATTTCAGCACAGATATCCTATCGTACCATGTTGCCCGTAGAAGAAAATACAAGGTGAAAAGAGGCAGTGATTATGTTTCGCCCACAAGGGGGACACGTTTCCCTATCGGAACCACAAGGCATCTTTGAGAGAAGCTCTGGTTTGTAAGAGGCTTGTAATAAAACTTGCGCCACAATGGACAAAAAAAATTCCTCGACATATAAGTGGGATGTCGTGACACCATGGCAGGTTTCACAATTTTCAGCTTAGTTTTGGATTTACGGGGATTTAAAAACCGAGATTCTTCTCACAAAATGTTTTCAAATAGCACACGATTCACTCACAAAAGCCGATATTCAATGAAAACTTCGTGGAAACCATATTTTAAAGTTTCGTAAAAAACTGAAAAAAAAATGTGGCTTGTTAAGAAGGTGATGTTTTATTGCAAGACAAAATTTCAAGTTGAAAAACATTACGAGATGTGAGCTATGAAAAAGAAAAATTCCACCCTGAATAGTGACACTACTATTCGGCACTATTCAACACTGATTTTGTCTTTTTCATAGCTCACATCTCTTAATGTGTTTCAACTTGAAATTTTGTGTGCCAATAAAACATCATCGTCTTAACATCCCGAATTTTTTGAATTTTTGTTTGAAACTTAAAAACATCTTTTTCTCGTGGTTTTCACCGATTTCCACCAAATGTTGGTTTCCGTATGATATCCCCCCCCCCCCCCGCTATGCGCGCGATCTGAGTCTTGCATTCTGACTAGCTAGAACCCAAACCCCATGGATCGTACGTGTGCACCATTGGATGCTCCCAGATCGAACGGCAACCCTGAGCCCTTTCGACAGCACATGCAGTACATGGGTAAGCAGTGTGCACATGCGTCGTGTAGCTCACGCTTCCTTCTCTACTAGGTTTTCACTCAAAACAGGCTACCGTTTCTCGCCACTCCTCTCATCAGTTTCCCGCCTCTTCTCCTAGATATGCATGATGCAGATGTTCGTTTAATTCTTATAGTTCATCTCATCCAAAATCAATTAGTTTTGTAAAAAACTATTTTAAGATTCATGGAATTGTGCATTGTAAAGGTAAAAACAAATAGTGACAATTCATTTAGAAAAAAAGGTTTGGGCAATTAAGATATGGAAGATTCTAGAGAACAAAGGAGAAGTGGTTGTGTTTAGAGGTTTGTGCATTATGCTTAAGTTCAACCATGGAGTCTTCTAGATTGAACGCATGCATGGGAC
>NC_041384.1:479957742-479958797 GCF_002162155.2 Triticum dicoccoides | reverse complement strand
CCTTGAAGTTGGGAAACTGACATCATAGGTATTGAACCACGCTTGGAGTCAGGTACGGTGTTCGGTTTGTAATGTACTTGGCGTGGCCCATTGAAGTTGTGCATTTGGGATTTAAATACATCATACACCATCATACCCATACATATTTTCGGGCCGCATGCAGTGTATACAGGGTCTTCTCATCTACCATGTCTCCCTTGTGCGGTTTTTTGTGACGACACGGATATATGTGGGCTCCCCGAGTGTACATATATCATCCCTTTGACCGATAATGAGGGGTATGTGTTTGCCATGAATGGATTCCTCCTAGTTCATGTTAGGGCCGGTCACCGTCAAATGTCGTTCAACCAAAACTCGAGTTCATGTGTTGTCAGGATTCCCTCCCAGATGCTCGGATTGTTGGGTTCAACCTACATCAAACCCTGTGTACATATCTCGTCCTTAACTACCTTGCCTTCATGGTTGTTGTCTGTATCGAGAGGTAGGCACCGCATCTAAATTGTACATTATTCTATATTGAAAACACACATCACCTCTTCCCTACATACATCATTTTGGGCCGCATGCAAGAGGTGCTGGTTTTTTTGGTCCCTCTCGTGCGATGTTTATGATGGTTCAATCTATTGGCCCAAGCGGTTTATCGACAACAACAACTATCATTTGACCAAACGAAAGATTCATTGGTCCGTCTTATGGTAGGTCATGTCGACATGCATGTATGACCAAAGTATCGATCATTATGTGCATCCGCCCCGCTGACACGAAGTGGGAGATGGTGGGCCAAGCATCCTAGCTAGGTACGACATTATGTCATTATATATATCCTAGCTAGGTGGTTGTTAGGGTGCTTTTGGGTTTGCGAGGCAGGTGCCACTAAAGTTATGCATTGTTTATTTAAAATTTTAAACATCCCCAATATTCGTACATATATTTGGCCACTTCCAGGTGGTTCTTGACTTTTGGCGCCTCTCATCGATCTTCAATGATGCGCCCAACCGTGGGGCCGCGGGGTCAAAGTTGTGCATTGGAATTTTGAACATCACATACCACCCTTT
>NC_041384.1:479952928-479957504 GCF_002162155.2 Triticum dicoccoides | reverse complement strand
ATGATCTTCAACGGACACGGGGTATAATATCTAAACCGTGTGCGATACAAGTGTCATGTGAATCACCATGATCGCGCAAGCATGAGAAAATTAAGGTGGAGGTACTGGCTCAACTGTGTGCGATGCAAGTGCACTGAAATCACCACGACCGCGCAATCGCGACCAAAGGGTGGAGGTACTGGCTTAACCGTGTGCGATGCAAGTGCACTGTAAAACTACCACCTGTGGAAGCTAAAGGCGGGTAAGTTTATTTGGAAATTAGGATGAACCGTGTGCGATAGACCAGCTAGCTAGAAATATAAAAAACAAACTACCCCCCTTGAGCGTTGCAAAAATCGGCGGATCCGCGCCACTTTTCCATATTATCATACACGCATATTATTATTGGACCGTGCGCGATCTTGGGCACTCCCGCCCCGCATCAATTCCTTTACCCAAATTTTAGTAGCCATCGTACTTCAACCATCGCCCACACTCCTCCAGCACCGACCTTATAGTAAAATTTTAGCAGCCGAGGCATTTGAACCGTCGCCCTCCCTCGTCCACCACCATCTCCACCCACCATTACTAAAATTTTCAGTAGCCGTGGCGTATCCTCAAACACCCCCCCTCCACAGTCCCCCACCCGCCCCTCCCCCCCTTTGAACCCAAGCTCGCGGTCGCCGCCGGCGCTGCCGCCAAACCTGCCGGTTTGCCCGTTCCTCCTAGCTTAGATAATAAAGTTCAGGTTATCCAGCGATTCCCATACAGTCGCCCCACTCCCTGAGTTTTGAGATGAGGCCTGCGGTGTCCCTCCCTGCCAGAATGTCGCAGCCTAAGCTCGACCACGTATCCCGGGGAGCCCGACGAGCGTTCAGCCAAGACGAGGTTTATCATGGCCTCTCCGGAGGACGTTGGCGAGGTGTCCGCAATTCGCCCCGACCTGTCGATCTCGGAGGAACACGTCGCCATGGAAGCAGGCGAAGACGTTGACTATGTTGCCATGCTGAAGGCTTCATGTCAACGGGCTAGCGTATTACTGTATCTCGGGAAAGCTGGCTACAACATCAAGCTCATCTAAACCGACGGCTTCACGCGGGCCATGTCACAGGTTAAGTGGTCCATCCCCAACCCCTCTGGTTCAACCATCGTCGATCTCTTCGACGGCCCTGCCGCTGATCTCCTCCGCCAAGTGGTCAAGGATTTGTGAGCTTTATACGCCATCCAGCCCATTTTGGCACTTCTGAAGGACACGTTCTACGGCAGCGGCTTGGGATCCTCAATTGCCAAGTCAGATCTCATCGACCACGACCACGAGGAGGGCACTCACGAAGGTTCTTCCAAGGTGAAACATCCCATCTGTGACATCAAAGAGCGCACCATGGGTCTGTGCTCTTCCAACTGGAAGGATCCTGTCGTGGAATTGTCACAGCAGATGTCCTCGTGAAAGGACTTAGTCGTGGAGCCATCGCAATTAGGAAGCTTAAAGGGGTTAAAGTGGGACATAGGACACGGGAGTTTTATACTAGTTCATCCCCTTACGAGGAAGGTAAAAGCCTATGTCTAGTTGTGATGGAATTGTTGGGGTTTCGATAACCAGGGAGCAAATTTGCTATGCCCGGCTCTCGATTTGGTGTTACTTGCCCTAAGCCGCCGGTGGGTCGTCCCCTTATATACACGGGTTGACGCCCATGGCCTACAGAGTCCCGGCCGGCTCATAAACAGCGTCCGGCTCGGTGACTAATTAATCTTGCCTTACAACACAAGTCATGCCATTACGGCGGTTTATTACTACAGGCCTTTAGCCGCTTGTGGGTTTCAGGCCCTTTATTGAACCGCCATCTTCAAGCTTGATATTGCGCTTCATATGATGAATCGCCATAGCGTAACCCGGCCCCTCCTGGGCGGGTTACACAACAAGTTATATCCCCGACATTAGGCCCCAGATTGATTTGAACCGGTTCATGTTAATCTTCAATACCTTAAGAAAAAGCCTTCTGCCTTCTGTCTGTGCAAAAGCTATGACCCGCCATGACGTCATATTCTGGATTCACGATAACCCGCCAGGACGTCATCTTCCATTAAATTCATATTTTATTCTGTCATATCCCAATGGATCCTTATCTTAATGACCATTCCAAAAATCGAGGCGTCGGAGTAGCTGGATAGCCATGTCTGGCCTCCTCGTTTCTCACGCCCTCTCTGTCAGTCTTTCCCTTATAAATAAGCACGACCCTTAGGTATTTTTCCATTCTCCCCCTTTCTGTCGTCTTCTTCCTCTCGCGACTCAGATGCTGCTCGAGCTCCACCGCCGCCGCAGCAGAGCACCTCATCTTCATCGATCTTGGCAGCTGCATCAACCTAAATCGACCAGAGAACGGCGACGATCCTCCACAGTAGATCGACAGCTGTAAGTCTTCACCTTCCCGCACTTTTGATGTGCATTTAGGGTTTTCAAGTTCTTCCATGTTCTTCATGGTTCCTCATCATTTCTTCGTGGTTCCTCCACCACAGCTTCTTTTGATCCAAAAAGAACACATAACTTGTGCGATAACCGTTTCGCATCCATTTCAGATGCTAACAGAGTCCTTTCTCTAGTTCAGAGGCCTCTTTAGAACTTTGAAACTCATTTGTACCAGCTTTTTAGGTCTAGAATATTTTCTTTTTTGGACGACTGTTTGATCTTAAATAACAATTGCAATCTGTGAAACTTGTTTGTGTAATACTTAAGCAAAAAACTGTATCTGTTAGATCCACCTAGCCATGGTGACTCTTACCGCCGGCTTACCCATGGCGGCTTAAATAATCTGACACAATTAGCCATATGCCATTAGGCCCCTACATAAGCCACCATCTTGAATATGAATTGAATATTTTCGCCGGCTTAAATTTGAACCGGAAACTTTTACTTCGTCATAGGCTTCGTACTCCATAATGCCGCCCAAGGCTCCCAAAGCACCCATTACGTGCAACTGGGTTAAATCCATCGTCACAAATAACACCTTTAAAGAGTTTGTGAAGACGGGTTATTTGCCGAAGAAGGAAGTGATGTCCTATCATGCTCCTGATCCGGCAGAGGAGAAACCTCAACCCAAGGAAGGGGAAGTTATTATCTGTACTGATCACATGAACCGGGGCTTTTCTCCACCCGGCTCAAAGTTCTTCAGAGACGTCTTGCACTTTTTTGACCGACAACCTCAAGACATCGGACCTAATTCTGTGTCATATCTGCAATTTTCAAGTATTCTGTGAGGTGTACCTTGGAGAGGAACCCAGCTTGCTACTCTTTAGGGAGTTATTTTATTTGAACCGTCAAAATGAACGCGCCAATGGACCCAGCTTGGAGCTTGGTTTTATCTCAATCCAGCGATGGAGGGACTGTCTCTTCCCATATGCTGAACCATTGAGTCATCCTAAAGATTGGAACCAGACATGGTTCTACTGTCAAGACACTTCGCTGGCTAATGAGAACCCTCTGCCCGGCTTTCGCGCCCTACGCCTGGAGTCAACTCACCCCCTCCAGACAAACTGTCTCCGGCTGAACGTCAAACACTTGCCCCCACCATGAGCAAGGTCAAAGCTCTTCTGGGAAATAGCTTAAATGTCATCGATCTAGTCCGAGTCTGGCTTGCCTGGCGGGTTATTCCTTTGAGCCGCCGCCCTGGCTTGATGTGCGATTACATAGGCCAAAAGACTGATCCTCTATGGCACAGTCCTGATGACTTACCTGAGGATATTATTGATGACATGACCAAGTCTCTTCTGAATGAGAGCCTGGCAGATTGCGGGAAAGTGGGCTTAAGTCCTTTCTGCAAAACTAACCCGGCTCCAGTGGTAAGCCATTAACTTAAGCATTCTACCCTTAATCTTTAATAATATCGTCTGTACTCAAAACCTCTGTTGTAATTTATAGGCTGACGATGAATTTTGGAAGGTCAAGTATGACCATGAGGCTGCAAAGAAAGCCAGGAAGGCCAAGAAATCCGCCAGGAAAGCCGCTGCCCGAAAGAAGGGGAACAAGCCTAGCGCCTCAGATATGCTTCATTTGGAGGATACCTCCGAGTCAGAGGTAGCTCTTGACTCTTTAGGCTCCTTTTTTAACCATCTTATTGACACTGATTATCATCAGGAGGATACCGGAGCGAGCACTACTAGGAAAAGGGCTATAGATGAAATTGACACTAATGGCGCACCAGACATGTGGTGCGCCACTACTATATACAAATGGCGCACCATGTGTTGGTGCGCCATTAGTGTCCAAATACTAATGGCGCACCACATCCACGATGCGCCATTAGTAACAAGATTGTTTTTTATATATTTTTTAAAACTAGTAATGGTGCACCGTGGGAGTGGTGCGCCATTACTAATTAAACTAGTAATGGCGCACCACATCCACGGTGCGCCATTAGTAAAAAAATTCATTTTTTTTCAATTTTTTTTCAAAACTAGTAATGGCGCACCAGGGGATAGTGCGCCATTACTAGTTAAACTAGTAATGGCGCACCACATCCACGGTGCGCCACTAGTATTTTTTTCCAAAAAAAATTGAACTTTTTTTATATTTTTTGAAAACTAGTAATGGCGCACCGTGGGA